>NC_069386.1:136217500-136517500 GCF_027475565.1 Acinonyx jubatus | reverse complement strand
ACACCCGGTTTAGGAGAGCTTCAAAATTAGTATATTCATAACAATCCTCTGCTTTAGCACCGTGAGACTTAGCCCTGGGTTCTAATCCCAACTCTGACTTTAATTAGCTTTATAATCGGAAAAGCCACTGAAACTCAAGTTCCTCTTCCAGGAAATGAGATCAGTCTAGGAGATAACCTAAGATCTCTTTTATATTGTAAAATTGTTTTTGTTAGTCAACTCCATGGAGTTTCCATAAGCAAAACCTAGACTGTGAGAAAACCTAAGAAAACAAAACAAAAACAAAAACCAAAAACTGCAAGGAAAAAAGGGAGGGAAATCTGTATTTTAAAGAATACTTAAGGGACATCATTCAACAGCTACACAGAGATCTTACTTAGTTCCAGACTGGAACAAATAAAGACTTTTAAAGAAAAAAAAAAAAAAATCAATGATGAGGCAATCAGGGGCATGTGAGCACTGACTAGATATACGGTATTAATGAATTTCATTTTTCTAAGCGGGTTAGGTTTATTTTAAGCTGTTTTTTGTAATCCTTACCTTTTAGAGGATTTTAAAAATACTACTGAAATGACAGGATGTCTGGATTTTGAATCTAAATAACCCAAGTACAAAGGGAAATGGAAAAGGATGAAGAATTAAGGGTATAGGAACTGGCAGAGTCCCTTATACCTGAAGCCACATAATGGGTACATGAAATGATTCTCTTGGGTATGTATTCAGAATTTTCCATACCAAGTGCGATAATTCTATATTCCTACTGCCTCTCTAACTAGACAGGAAACATGAGTGTTTTCTACCAAGGTAAGTGCAAACCGAAGTACAAACACTGTGCCAAGACACAGGGAGTCAGAGCTCTCAGGGAGCCATTAAAAGAATTAAACCATTAACAGTAAGGGCACAGAATGAGCAGGCATCTAGAGTTATGCTTAATATACTTTACTAAGATAAAAAGAAACATGAATTCTGAAATGCTCTGCCAACTGCAAACAACCACCAACAGACAGAATGTGGAGCGACCAGAACTGGCACATTTTCAGGTTGCTGCATGACAGTCCTGGAGCACTCGGGCTTTCCTGAAAAGATTCCAGGGCCTAACCCCCGGAATCTCTGATTCAGGGTATCTGGAGGCCTCCATAAAATCTATACCAGGAGGGGGGAAAAACGCTGAAAAATTCTGATGTACAACCAACACCGAAAATCACTGCCTTAAGAAGTAAGTATGCAGATGGGTTTTCGGAATGCGTGTTGTAAGATAGGATATAATATATTCACTCTTCATTTAGCATCATTAGGGTGACAAAATTCATCACATTATTCATATTTACTTAATAATGACTATTTCAAAAAGAAAAAGAAAAACAAAAACCTAAAACAAAAGGTTTCAGAGTAAGCTGGGGAACAAAACACTTACAAATTAGAGACAATCATTTTTCACTAGTACAGATTAAAACATTCCCATGAGAAAATCCAGATTTCCCCCCCCCCCCCCACCCCACTCCTCCTTCTAAAGAAACTTTGGTGAAATGAGTAAACTCCTAAGTAACAAGTTATCAGCCAAAAGTCACAATGAAATTGGGAGTTTCTGGAGTGTCACCTCTGGGGGCATTGATGACTTGTCTCGCTAATAGCAAAACAACAAGAGAGTGACTCCAGGGAGCAACAAAATTGTGTAACGAGGCTACTTACTTCTATTTCATATTTTCAGACCCACACCAAAACAATGTGCACTTCAATGGTTTTCCTAAACGGAGACCCTGACAAGGTAAACTGGCCACTTACAAAAAAATGAGAGTACTGCTAGAAAATTTCCTGAAGGTTAGAGGAAACAGTCATCCAAGGTCTCAAAGTTAATCGGACTTGGCAACTTTTGGTTACTCATTCACTAAGAATTCCCTGAAAACCTCTCAAATTTAGTAACCCTATAATCCCGAGTACAGTGTAAGAAGCTCCAAAACCCATTTCAATCACAGAACTGTGTCCAAAGGCGCTATCGAAGGATTAGCGCACACAAAAGACAGAGTTACAAGAGAATAATAAATGAGGATGACTGACGTGGAAGCCCATGCTACACTGTATTATGGACGAGACAAGCTACTTGTAAATGAGAGGCACAGCTTTATGGAAGAGGTTGTCACGGGGAGGAGTAGGAAGGGTGAAGAGAGACTATGGCCCTAAAGTGCTATGTAAAGATTTTCTAAAGCATTCTTCCTTGCTGCTTCTCAATTTTGGCTCACAAAGATTTTCTTCCACTGGATTTTAAAATACGCAGGCTGGTATTCCCATGGCTAACTAATATATAGATACCTCTTCTGTTTTGGTTTTCTTGGGGCTCTCTTCTTTATGAGGTGAGGATGTCCTCTTGACTCCTACTATAGGATTAGGTATTTTTGTTGCTGCATTTCCTGAAGGTCTAGGTGGTGGGTTTACCAGACGTGTTGAAGAAACAACTCTGGAGACCGTAGGCTTTGGTGGTGGTGAAATGGCTGGCTGTGTGGCAGTTTGAGGAATGCTTTCACTCGATGTACCTAAGAAGGTCAAGTACATGAACACACAAAAATTACAATAAATCATATTAACAGCAAGGTACAAGTAAAGCTTTATTTAGGTCTCTGAATTTTATTTCACTATGATACGACAGTGTCAAACAACTGAATTCAGGCAACTTAATCAACAAATAAAGCCATCTTGCAAAACGAAGGATAAAACCAAATACAGTGTAAATATTCTCAAGCCTGTCAACCCCATCACCTTACCCCCTGAGCTTTCACTGGAATTTACTTGTGGCACAGAAACTTCAGTAGCCTGTATGTTGGTCACAGATGCTGCTGTTACAGCTGGAGCAGGACTGTTTCTGCTAAAAGAAAGAAAAGAAGGAAAAGAAAGAAAAGAAAGAAAAGAAAGAAAGAAAGAAAAACAAAACAGTGAAATATAAAATAAAATTCCGTAACAAAATTTAATATGCGAAGTTATTTTCTAAAAGAAATGATTCTTTAGTTTTACTTCTACATATACATCAGTAACCGACTTTGATAAAATGTAGCCAACAACCAAAAGCACACAGACATTCTAGAGCAGTGCTGTCCCACAGAACTCTTAGAGCTGTGCTGTCCATTACGGTAATCACTGTTCACATGTAGCTACTCTGCACTTGAAACATGGCTGGCAAAACAAGGAATAATTTTATATGATTTTAATAAATTTAAATCTCTACTTGTGGCTAGTGACTAGCATATTAGATAGGACAGTTCTTTTTTTAATGTTTATTTTTGAGAGAGACAGAGAGCACGCGAGAGCGAGAGTGGGGGAGGGGCAGAGAGAGGAGACACAATCCAAAGCAGGCTCCAGGCCCCAAGCTGCCAGTACAGAACCTGACACGGGCTCACACTTAACAAACCGTGGGATCATGACCTGAGCCGAAGTCGGACCCTTAACCAACTAAGCCACCCAGGTGCCCCTAGACAGGGTAGTTTTAAAAAACAACAACAACAACAACAACAACAACAAACCTGATCGTATCTGATTTGGGGAAACAGACTTAACTGATGTGGGGTATAAGAAAACTCTGTCAAACGCTATAAATAAGAAATAAGAAATTTCTTATTTCTACCTTTCTACAAAGGTAGAAACTTTGTAGTTTCTGCCTACAAAATCTAAGGGTTCGTAACACCCTAAAAGACCACCCAGTGACCCAGATAAACAACAAAGGCTTTCAAAGCCATCCCTCCTCTTCTAGGTTCTGGATCCCACTGCCTCCTGTCATCTCAGCAAACTCAAACCCTTCATCCTTTACTTTCCTATCTCTTCAACTTTTCTGTCTCAAATCAATCCTATTGTAGTTAAATAATCTCATCTTAATTACTTCCCCCCTCCCCCCACCCCCCGAAGAAAAACCAAAGCACAAAGTCCTCTGTAAAGACTGTCACTCTCTCTGCCAACCGTGGAACGACGACGCCAGGACAAGGCGGCAACACAAAAGGACTTTGTGTTTCAGTGCCTGCATGACATTCAGGTGCAACCAGAGCAGTCAGCTCACTAAAGCTCTGGAGAGTTCACCGGTACAGGGAAGCCCAGACATCAACAAGCACAGGGGTTCCCCGTCCCCCCCTCCCCCCACCGAGGAAGACGACAAGGACACAGGACTGTGGAGAGGGCACACACATCTAGTGTCTTAAACAGAAAGGGACAGCTGGCCAGAGAAGCACCACAGATGCAGGAGAAACCCAGAAATAGCTAGCAAAATGGCTAGTGTATAATAAATACTCCAAGTTTGCTAAGCAAATATACAATTATAACTTAAAATCCAGAAGTTACTTACAGAAGATTACTATTATGTAAGAAACTAATATTAAAATTTCTGAAGTTACTTAGTATGTATGCCTGTTTACATACATGTGCACAAACTCAAAGTACAAAAGCTTCTATACAAACCCCAAACCTCTTATTAAAACATCTGCTTCTTTGTGGCGGGGGGGGGGGGGAAGAACACTCAAACTTAAAAAAAAGAAAAAAAAAATCCCTAGAAATTAAGACTCTACAAATGGGGAAGTACTTTTAAAACTACAAGATTTAGGGGTGCCTGGGTGGCTCAGTCGGTTAAGCGTCCGGCTTCGGCTCAGGTCATGATCTCACAGTCCGTGAGTTCAAGCCCTGCGTCGGGCTCTGTGCTGACAGCGCAGAGCCTGGAGCCTGCTTCGGATTCTGTGTCTCCCTCTCTCTCTGCCCCTCCCCTGCTCATGCTCTGCCTCTCTCTGTCTCAAAAATAAATAAAAACATTAAAAAAAAAAAATTTAAAAAAACTACAAGATTTAGAATCCATGTTCGTGCCTGAAGTCTTCAGACTGTGCACAATTAGCCTAAAAACACAGCACGCATTCAAAGGCCAAGAGAAGAAAAGTGACCCTATCTGACTGTACATCTACATCTCCCCTACTGCGTATTTGTCCAAAGAATCATCCTAACCTCCTCCACCTCTGCCATTGGTTATATTTTAACTAGCAATCTGATATTTAAAACTGCTTCTTAAAATACGAAATATGAAATATAACACGCATTCACAAAACTGCTCAAGTTTTAAGTATCAACTCATTAATTAACAAAATGATCGGCACAACTAAAAATATTAGCAGCACCTGAGAAGTCTACCATAAACAGCTCACTTCGAAGATACCCTAGTTATTTCCATTAAAACAAACAAAAAAAGACTCTGCAAGGATATACCGTAAGAATTTACAGAAGTAAAAATAAATATGGCTTTTTGTGTTCTAATTTTTGCCACCATAGCCATGTCTTTCTTTCGTAAGAAAAATATTTAGGGGTGCATGGGTGGCTCAGTTGGTTGAGCACCAGACTCTTGATTTCAGCGCAGGTCACGATCTCACAGTTAGTTAGTGGGATCAAGTCCCGTGCTGGGCTCTGTGCTCACAGAGCACAGCCTGCTTGAGATTTTCTCTCTCTCTCTCTCTCTCTGCCCCTCTCCCACTTGTATATAAAAAAAAAGTTTCCTGTAACTAAAACCAGCCCACAGAGATCTTCACCTCCTTCAGGAGACCCCTAATATTTTCATAGATATGTTCTCCTGCTGCACATATAGAAGCAGCTCCAGGACAGAAAGGTGGTTTTCTCTCTCTTGTCCGTTCTCCTTAGCACACCACACAGTTCACTGAAGGTTAGCAGATATCTCAATACAGCTCCTTCTGGATTAAGTTGGGATTACATCCCACTAAGCCATCATAAGTTGAAAATATCTTAAGTCGAAAATCTACTTAATACACTTAACCAACTACCAAACGTCATAGCTTAGCCTAGCCTACCTTAAACATGCTCGGGACACTTACGTTAGCCTGTAATTGGACAAAACCACCTAACACAAAGCCTACTTTATAATAAAGTGCTGAATATCTCTTGTAATTTACTGAATACTGTACCAAAGGGAAAACAGAATGGTTGCATGGGTGCAGAATGGCTGTCTGGGTACCGGCCGTTGACCCTGTGACTCGGGGCTCTCTGCTGGTGCCAGGCATCGGGGACTATCGTACATAGTGTGTTGCTAGTCCCAGAAAGGGTCAAAATTCAAAATGCGAAGCATGGTTTTTCCTGGCTTTGTCCTGCTTTTGCATCATTATAAAGTCAAAAAATGTCAAACCACGAAAGTCAGGAACTATCTGTGTCGGAAACTTGAGGGATTACGGCGCTAACACTCATTCGTATCTGAATGAAGACATACCTGTTCCAAAAACGGAATACAAGTACGACACAACAGGACAAAAATAATTACTTCCTCCCCAAAATAGGTTTAATTGCTGTTTTTAAAAAAGTCAGAAGATGGGGAAAAATAAACAGATGACTTTAACGAGAGAATCCATCAAATGTGTTTAGTCAACAGCCACTCCACTTCATCCCCTCGTCTGCCTTACCCCTGAGAGCTGCCAGAACTGTTCAATGGACTGGTCTTCATAGCACTAGTAGGTGAAGGCACAGACATGCTGTTGTCACTGTCCATAGACAAGTCGAGGCTGCTGTCATTGAGAGGTGTCAATCTGACACCTTCCGTTGAATGCTGCAATTAGTAAAATTAAATACTTTTAATTTTATTTTAAATTAAATATTAGATAAATTAAATATTTGAAATATATTTCAAACGTATCTTTATTTTAGCCAGATCTCTGAAACACCAACATCTTTTACTCTGATAAATGATTTCTATTAGAAAGTACAAAGGAATGAGGTCCGGAGAAACCAGAAGTGTCATGCTGACTTACAAGGCAAACATTTGGGAGATGTACACTTGCTGGCCTCCAAGAGGCCTCGGACCACAAGACAGTTCCTGCACGGGAGAAAACAGGAGAAACGGTGCAAAACTAAACGTACACACTGTCCTTAAGATACGCTGCGCACTAAAAAGCACTCTCGTGTGGCAACAGATGGACCTTAAATCAGAGGACTATGAATATACACAGACACACAGACATCTGTATTAGGAAAGCAGTCTAGATGATAAACAATACTAGCAACGAGGATCTCTGGTTATTGGGTTTATGAGCAATGTTTAAATCAATTTTTGATTATTCTGAAATGAATATAAAATCGTGTAATTTCAAAAAAACTGTCAACTAAGTACAGTGTAGCGCCACTTCTAAACATTTGTAAATAAATGAGCTTCTCTCAAAGTGAGAACTTCTGGTGCTCTGACGGCCAACTTAGAATCTTAACATGATGCATCCACTAGTATAAATTTTCCTGTGAAAATAAATTTTGTGAAAGTGAAACCTAATATCCACATGTAAATCCTAATGCTAGTCTTGCTTCTCAAAAATCAAAGCACTCAAAAAGGTTACTTAATATAGGAAAGCCAAAATAAAACTTAAACTATGGACGGTTACGTGGGACGAAAACTGATTTCTAAGCACCTTAGGGTTCTCTTTCTGCAATCAATAGTATTGCAATAGCAAATGGAGTTTCTTCAGCTTCTTTTTTTTTCCAGACACTTTTTAGCCTTGGTGCTCATTTACCTACAGGAACATTTTATTAAATTGTTTTTCCTTTCCTTCTTTTTTAAAAAGGTAGTATTTATTTATTTTGAGAGAACACGGTCAAGCAGGACAGGGACAGAGCGAGACAGACAGAAAAATCTATTAGCTATTAGCACAGAGCCTGATGCAGGGCTTGAGCTCACAAACCACGAGACCATGACCTGAGCCAAACTCAACAGTCGGATGCTTAACAGACCGTGGCACCCAAGGCACCCAAGGCACCCTCTACAGAAACATGTTAATGGAAAGGACTGCACTGTTGACAAAGACCCATACACCATTTACGTGTATGTGCATATGTGCGTGTGCTCTCTAGTTACTGATCAAACGGGGAAGATGAGATTTGGCAGAAGGGAGAGGAAGAGAAAGTAATGCCACTTTTCACGTAGTCAGTTGCGTTGTGAAACAAATCTTCTAATGAGCATCTTTCCTACACAAAAATGCTACCAATTTCACTCTCCACCAAAGATTTGTACAGGAAGTAAATTACACTCAATTCTACAGTTACCTGCCTGACCAGGTGATCAAAATACCTATGAGACAACAGGCCACTGCTGAGGATGATCTGTGAACGTGGACGTTTCAACTGGTTGGTCTGAACACAAAACGGCTGCTCTGCTTTGCCTCTGTATCTATACCAAATTTGGCAAGAGACTTCAATGCCAAGAAATCATAAAGGTTCTATCGAAACTTTCCAATAAAAGATAAAGACAGAACATACTAAAGAGAGAAACCTAGGTTCAAGTCATGTTGCTTACTCTACAACCTTGGGCAAGTTTTTTAGCCACTCTGTTTCTCCTATAAAAGACATACTTGTAGACTGTTGTAGTATTCAATACAGAAAAACACTTGTACAGTGCTTTGCAAATAGCAGTTTATAAAAGGATGGTATTAATAAGAGTCTACAAGAAAAGCTTCATGGATCTAGATTTCTAGATACTTCTAAAAACAAGAAAATACTATTTTACTAGTGGCTAGAAATAATCCAAATGATGTCAAATCAAGGACAGAGATAAGCATACCATAGCTATACAAAGAAATACTAAGCAGCCACATAGTATTTGTAATGTAATGTAATCTGGATGCATAATAAGCACCCAAAGAGGAGGTCACAAAAGGCAAGTATCACCAAAAACCTTTTAAAAATACATATGTATAGGGAACATATGTGCACTGAAAGGTCTATATAGAAATAAAACTGAAATGCTGAAGAGTAGCTGTTACTGGGTGATAAGATTATAGTCAAGCTTTATTTGATAAATACAATGTCTGGACTAAATAATAAATTTCTGATCATTCATAATTCTTTTCAAATTCCAGATGATTATGTGTAAGTCGATAAAACTTTAAGAAGTAGAAAAAAATTTACTTAAACTATACTTTAGTTGCTCCAAGTATCAATGTAGGAGGGTTTTTGGTTTTTGGTTTTTTTTTTTTTAAAGTAGGCTTCATGCCCAACCCGGAGCCCAACATGGGCATGAACTTATTACGATACTAACAGCAAGACCTAAGCTGAGATCAAGAGTCCGACACTCAACGAACTGAGCCACCCAGGCACCCCTAGATAGGAATTTTAATTTAAAAGGTAATCTGAACCAAGGGTCCTGGAAAATCTAATTACCTCAGTTATAAATAGCTGTTTTAATGGAAGTGTTAAAGAACAACAATCTATTTATATTTACACTCACTTCTGAAAATGCGTAAAATGTTTATACATATTTTTACATGCAGTAAATACATATTTAAGTGCAGTTGTTTAAACTCATTAATAACACCAAGGGACAATTAGAAGACAAATGTCTGACTTGACACTTTAGTTTAAAAATAAAATTGTTCACTGGTAAACTTTATGTATGCTTTATAACAATTAAACAAATAAAATGGCTTGAAATAACAGCAGTACATTTTATCACTTTCTAGATATTACTTAGTTAACTCATAAAAAAGCATCAGGTTGAGAAGAGAATGACAAGCCGTATAAAGGCTTTACTGTGGTAAGCCATTTTAAAAATGAAAATGCCTTTTACACCTGCATTTTAGACCAAAATAAAAAGGCAAGTAAGTACCTCTGCCCCCAAAGTTATGATGATAACAACAGAAACAAGTATGAGCACTCACTATGTGCCAAGCACAGAGTACCTATAATATCCTTACAAACAAAATACCTAATGAGGTAGATAAAAATATTATCTCCATTTTAGAGAAAAAGCGAATCAAGAACATGACGTCTGGTCCAGAATTGGCCCGAGTCTCACAGCTGGGAGGCCGTGAAACCTGAAATCGAGCCAGCTGACCCACAAAGTCTCGTCCTTGGCTCAGATGCTTGTACCATAATAAACGCTATGCTCTAAGACACAAAACCTTATGATGCTGAAGCCCTTTGTGTGTTAGCTTCCTCCTCTGTCCCAGCCCCAGCCCCAGATGACCAACCATCACCCTGAAAAGTGGTGGCCATCGTTCTCTAACAGACTTTTCTTTCCTATTCTCTCTTAAAAAATACGTCATTTTACATTTTTAAACTGGCAAACTTTAGATAAAATTATTACATAGTACATATTCATCTGCATCTAACTAAACATATTAATATCATATAGCTCTAGTCTAATTATTTTCACGGCAGTGTGTTAAGTATTCCGTTACAGAAATAAGCCGTCTATTTTTGAAATCATATAACGTTAAAAATCTAATTGTCACCTCTGCACTAAAATTCTAATATATTCTCTAGAAGTCCAAACGAGAAAAACACAGCTATAAGTTATTCAACAGGAAGCAGCATTCCCAGAACAATAAACTACAAAACATTAATTCTGGTCAGCTCTGCTTGTGATTTTCATACTCCACAACTTAATTTTTAAGCAATACACATATATAATTCTTAACAAAATAAAGCCATTTTTATAACAAGCCACAGAATTTACTTGATCCACAATTTACCTAATTTGTCTACTTTTTAAAGGAAAAGAAATCAGGTGCTGCTATAGGTGGGATAGTAAATGGACAGTAGAAAATTTTGAAAAGAGAATATACGTTTATATCAAATAAGGGTGAAGAAGCATCTCCATGTCTGTGTGAGGTCTGAATCAAGTACATGCAAGAAACTTGACCGGAAGCAAGGTTTCACATAATGGAGCTGCTCCCTAGAACAGATTTTTCACCTGCTGTGATCTACTTCATGTGTATGACTTACTGAGTCTAAACGTTGAGTAACTGATAGGCTGAATACAGTAAAAACATTATGTCAGTAACGCTTTTGTTAAGTACTTGCTAAATTTACCTTTTTCTTTTTCTGAAGAACATGATTAGGTAGTAGTTGATGGAGTTGCTTTCTTTTTACATGCATTGCAGCAATTTTCATGTCCACCTCAAACATCTTGCTGTTTATTGCTTGCCTATAAACTACACAATTAGGAAATTGTTACAAGAAATAGCAACATTTTAATAAAGGCAGTTAAACTCACCCAGCAGAAGCTATTCTAAGTAGGGATCTTCTTCTACCAATACTGTACATAAAACTTCAAAACCATCAGGCAAAAAAATGATCTGACAAATTCCATTGCCTGAGCAAACTCTATCACCACAAGGTGTATATAAAGAATAAAAGCACAAAGTATACTAATTCTTCCAGTGCAATAACTCTTAAAATAATTTTATTTTTATGTTTAGTTTTAAATTTTTTTTAATGTTTATTTATTTTTGAGAGAGCGAGAGAGCGAGCAAGCGCACAACAGAGTGGGAGCAGGGGCAGAGAGAGAGGGAGACACAGAATCCAAAACAGGCTCCAGGTTCTGAGCTGTCAGCACAGCGCCCGACACGGGGCTCGAACCCACGAACCACAAGATCATGACCTGAGCCAAAGTCAGATGCTTAACCGACTGAGCCACCCAGGCGCCCCTATGTTTGTTTATTTTTGAGACAGAGAGAGAGACAGACAGAGTATGAGTGGGGGGAGGGGCAGAGAGAGGGAGACAGAATCGGAAGCAGGCCCCAGGCTCTGAGCTGTCAGCACAGAGCCTGATGCGGGGCTGGAACCCACGAGCCACGAGATCATGACCTGAACCGAAATCGGATGCTTAACCGACTGAGCCACCCAGGCGGCCCTTAAAATAGTAACTTTAAAGAACTTTAAAATAGCAACTCTAAGAAACAGCAGACCTGGACAAAAGGAGTTTCTAAAACCCATACCCTTTTGTGCTACCAGTATAATTTACAACTCTAGCCCAATTATGTAACAAATGTAGCAAAAGTCAAGCTTATTAACTACACCTAAACACAGCGTTTCAAGAATCTGCAGAAAAAAGACTTTAAGTAGCAACATGTTCTGTTATAGAAATAACTGAATAGAGGTCACAGGAACAAGAACAAAATGCTACAAATAAATTAATCCACCTAAGTTCCAGAGAATCCCAAAATGGAAAAATCAATTCACTCAGTCATACAACGAGTATTTACTGAGCACCTACACTGTATCACACTGTTCTGGACCTGGGGGACATAGAAAAGAGTTAAGAGACCAAAAGAACTTTATGGAGTCTACAGTCTCATAGTGACAATACAATAAATAGGAAAGAAAGCAAGTAACAAATATTTCATATCAGATGATGATAGTGCTACAAGGGAAACTGAGTAGGGAAGACGAGGAGAGAAGCTGGGCCTGGAAAGCGAGAGGACACGAGCCTGGAAACCGAAGTGAAAGTAAGAAGTAACTGGCGGACCAGCATTCATTCCAGGAAGAGCCAATGTCAAGGTCTCACTTTGGGAATGTCTGAGGAACCACAAAAAGGCCACTGGAGGGAAGGAAAAGTAAAGGAAAAGTTAAAGTCCTTTAACAGCAGTTCTAAAATCCCCAAAGCGCCCAACACAAGTTTTTCCTAAAATGGGCATCAGAAGTCACGTGGCAACAACACACCCTGATCTAAACTACCAACGTGTGGCTGTTTGGTCTCTACCCTCGCTTACTTAATGCAAATACCGAACAGTTTCCTGCAGAAATGTTCCTGTCTCGGACCACCAAATACCAGGCATCGTCCAGTCCCCACTAGGAATCTTACTTACTAACTTTATTACCTTCCTGGCCCTGAGATATGTGGATAAAGGATTCTGAACTTACAACAGGAAACGAGGCCAGAGGCATAGTGAGAAGGCCAGATCAGGTAAAAGCTTGCAAACCACAGAAAGGAAGGCCTGAGACTTTTATTCCAAATGAGACGGGTAGCCATTATAGGTTTTAAGCTGGTGAGACATGATCTGGCTTAGTATCATTTTGGACGCTGACTGAAAATAGCTATTATTCTATTAATAGCTGGGCGAGGTCAGGCCGGGGAAACTGTAGTAACGGCAGTAATACAACAGAGCAATGACAAAGGGCCTGGACTGATGTGACGGCAACAGAGATAGCAATTAGTAGCAGGAATCTCAATGAATACTACAAGTAGAGGCAAAAGGATTTTTTAATGCATCAGTATCAAGTATGAGAAAAACAGGAGCCCTGGAGGACTCCAAGATTTCTAGCTTGCACAAATACAGGGATATAGTTGCCAATACCTGAGATTAAAAAGATCTGAAGAGAAGGTAGAAGAGACTGGAAGTTAAGAATTGGAGTACTGAACATATTAAACTTGTTTTCTGAGAAAATCTCACCAAGTATTCCATTAAAATGTTTCAAGATACAGGAAAACTAAACACTTCCTTCCCAAAATAACTACAAGTCCTTTAAAATCTTGATGGTTCATTAGCACAATCTTTGATAAACAGCTAAACTTAGATGAAATGCACAAAACCAATTTTCTAATTCAAGTATCTCTACATGATTTGTTAGTTTATAAATAGTTTAAGTCGACATCAGAATTTTTACTTTGGAAAAAAACATTCTGCGGTGTTCAGCAAGTGAAGTTATCACCCTCCAAAGCACATGCTAAGAAATGTGGAGGAATGTTTTCGTTGTCACAGCAATTAAGGGTTACCACTGCCAGGGACACTAAATACCCTTCAATGTTCCCCACAATAAAGAAATGTGCCACATCCCACTTACATCCCTAGAAATGAAAACCTTGCTTACCAATTATTTGAACCAAGAAATCAGCTCAATTTTACATAAGAAACAGAGTGTTTTTAATCTGAATTTTTCAAGAAGACAACTACCAGGTGTCTCCTTTAGAGTTCACCTTTCAATTTACTGGAAACTTTAGCCGCTGTGTCACCAATGGCAATCCTGCCGCTGGTGGTCTCTTGGGTCACAACAGAGAGCACCTGCAGGAACTCACAGATGTCACGCTGCTGAGGATTCTACACATACGTGTAATCACCTGACTACTTGAGTCTGCCTCCTAGTCACCGCACCTGAGCATTTACACACCGAAAGACACACTCTTTTCCTTTCATTTCTTCACACTTAGTGTACGATACTGACTTTTTAACAAACTGGACCGATTTCTGTCTCTCCTCTAAGGAGGTACAAAATGTTTAATGTTACAGCTAAAGGTTCTTAGGGGAAAACTCCTTATTGGGGACAGGTGAAAATGACATACACTAAACTTTTTTTTTAATGGGGAGAAAAGGAGATGTGTAAGAGGAAAAAAAGAGTTAGTCCCTACTCATCACTCTCTCCATGTGTATTCACCATCCTCTTGGAAAGTTGTGCACCTATACACACACACACACACACACACACACACACACACACACACACACACACATACACAGAACAGCCTTAGGTTCTGTGAACTACACCCACCATGTGCACTTTAGTTAAACTGGACTACCTTCTATCTCAGGGTATAGGTTAATGTGAAATGTAGCTCTAATCACCCTATTCTCTACCCATGAATCAACACTGGAGTCTATTATTTGACACAGAGAATAAAATTTCCTCAAGTTACCAGATGTCTAGCTTTGAAAATGTCTAAAGTTCAAGATCACTGAGGCAGTCAGACACAGACTCAGTCCTTCACACAATCAATACTCAAGTGGCATCCAATTTTATAAGTAATTGTGAACAAATTTTAAATGGTCCTCCTTAACTTTAAATCTACAATACGAAAAAATCATTTTTATCTTAGACATGACCAAAACTAATACCTAATCCAAAAACATTAAGATTATTTTGATAACCACTGTTCAATATTCCCAAGTAAATTAACAGTTACTGCAAATATCGCTATGGTATACATGAAGACAAATTCAAATATGCAAGTTATGGGTTTTGATCATCCAAGTAGAGATATACCTGTATCTGTGAAAGACTGAATATCATAGGTGAGATCAACACTGAGATTTTCAGAGTTTTCTGTTTTTTTAAACACTAACCCAATCACCCACATCGTGCGAAATTCTTCCCTGCAAAAGTAAGAAAAGCGTTACTAGTTTATTTCATGAAAATGTTATCAATGTGGTTACAATCTGAGGTACGTGGGAAAACAGGATACAAATGTATAAGCAAACTAAGTTCTAAACCCGAACCCGATCACTACTCCAAGCCCTCCCCCATGCCTGTCATTCCCGCCCCAACCCTGACCCTATATAAACAGGGTGCTGACGACCATCGTTAACGACCCGAAAGTACCAAAGTACAAAAAAATGACCCGAAAGTACCAAAGTACAAAAACTATGTTCAAACTGAAGAGGGAAAAGGAATAATGCATTTTAGAAAAATCTGAAACAAAAAAGGTGATTCTAGATATAAAAATTTAACTAGAACTTAACATACATTCCTTAAAATGTTACAACTCAATCAAAAACGTGGCACGGACAAAAATGTGACTACAGCATAACAACAGGAACAATGGGTGATTCAGCTACTTTTGAATCTCTATCAGTAGACTTAATAATCTACTGAAAATAGCAGTCTTTTAGTAATTTAGATTACAGCAACAAAAAATTATAAAAAGCTCAAATATACAACTCATTTACAGGACTGCAACAGGAAATAACCTGTATAAACAAATCAGAGTAACAGCTAAACCACTGCAGCATAATCTCAAATGATCAATTACTTCTATTTTTCAATCTTTCTTTAATGCTACTTTATTTTTTTAAAGCTTGCTACTCAAACTCCCTTCAATTTCCAAATGCAACAAAGTATAAAGCAAAGTAGATTTTGTAGGAGTAATAAGACAGCAACCACTGAACCAGAAACTGACCTATAAAAGATTCTTAAAAGAAAAACATGAGCCTTTTATTAACAGATCTTCTCAATGTTCCAGAATCCACCACAAATCGGATTTTTGCGAGGTCAAATGCAAGCATGTTCTTTTTTAAAAAATTAAGATAAACAGCAAGACATATTTGGTATAGCAGCTATTCTAACAAGCACCGCACAGTAAGGTGGGGGGGGGGGGAATGTAAAGAAATGCTAAAAGGCAGATCTGCATAATTTGAACTCTAATTAGTTAATAGGTACCTCATCATTAGACTATTATCAGAAAAAAACAATTTATTTTAGCATTGATTTTTCTCAAGAAATAGTTTTTCTCTTCAAGGTTTCTGATGCAGAAAACCTAAACTATAAATCTCAAATTGGTTTTGTGCCTTATCTGATCAACGGAATAGGGACTCTAGTTATTAAAAATCGACTATAAAAAGCTTCTATGAGTAAAAGCTGAAAGGGAGAGGAGGAAACTAGATTAAGTTACAAGACTGCTTACTTGTCAGGATTTTCTTTGGGTGCTGGAAATGACTGGGGATTCACATGAGCCAGTGTAATAAATTCATTCTTCTCCAAACTTCCAACCAGGATTCGGATTTTTGATTCCACCAAGCCCACCCTGAACAAATGTCACTTAGTGTTAATGAAAATTCTGGTTAATTTAAAAAATAAAATAAAATGCACAAAGTCAAGTATGTTTATGCAAAGCAGTAACAGCAAGTTCACACTTAAACACACGTGAGAGCAGTTCAACCATCTGAACGTCCACAGATAAAACCAGTCTCATGCTCTAACCAAAAATGCTGATGCAAAAACTGAGGAAGGAGAACCAAGCCACATTTCAAACTAAGAAGGTTACAAAAGACATCCCCGCAAATATTTAAATGATAAAAATCAGGACACTAAAACAAAGCACCTTAAATATACAGTTAACGATACGTGGATCTCCATAAGGGAAATAAAAACGGAAATGGTGTATGGATCCCCAAATTCCTCTACTTCCATTTCAAGTAGTAAAGCTCGGCTTATGAATCAAACCAAACTGGATGGGAGCACAACCTCCTCCCATCTCCTACTGTGCTCTGTAGCTATCTGATTTTTGCTTATTTTTTCTGTAAAGTCTAATCTTATACTCACCATTCTAGGCGCTGTTTTTCTGTTGGCGCACTTGCTAGAAGTACAATATAATGCCTTTGGAGATAAAGACAACATGCTATTTATTTTATTTAACTGCTTTGTGCTGGATATTAATACCATAATGTAATAGCTTTGCAACAGTTACAGATCAGCATCAATTTAGCAAGGGGGGATCGCAATCTCAGTATGTCCATAAAATCATAAAAGCTAATTTTCACAAGTTTCTAACTACTGGTGAGTTTAATTCTTCTAAAAAAAAAAAAAAGAGAGTGATTTTTATAAATAATTACCCCAAAGCAGCTTAATTCAAGGACATTGAATAAACATGAACTGATGGGTTTGGTCCAAAGACTCTGATGGAGTGCTTTCTATCTATAAGCTGCTCACTAAAATATATTAAAACAAAATTGTTTTAATTGAAGTAACGCACCATGGCTTTGGACACAAAAACAGGATCACTAAATACACATATTCTATCAGTAAGTTCAAAACACATCATGCTTTTTAACTCAAATTAAAAGGTAGCAAAAATTAAACTGAATACTGAAGGTAGGCCTCAGGATTTTATTCAAGGAAGAGTGTAAACTTCTATTAAAAAAAAAAAAAAGCAGACTTCACTAACGTGAGATCAACACAGAAACCTGATTTTTATGCGGAATCCAATTCCATCAGAGAAAAGGCAAGTTTTCATTTCACAAAATACCATCAGAACTAAACACCTATTTTTAATCATTTTAAATCAAACTATTTACAACTAGAGTATAATCCATATAATTTTATAATACCAAAAAACTTTCATCCAATATACTCTTCTACAGAACCCATCTCAGAGGTGCTAGAAGCCAAACTTGTCACCAGAAACTACCTCACAAAAAGCAAACTCACACCATTACCAAGGATAGTTACTAGTTTGGAAAGCTGGGGTATGATGAAAATTTTTAAATTAGTTTACTCTTTTAAAAGGCTGAACCCCTTATCGTTCACATCTGATGAATGAGGTTTTCGGGCCAAAAGCGGAACGCCTGACCTAGGCCAGGAAAAAAAAACCTACTAACCCCAGTTCAAATTAGTCATCTGGAAAAAAAAAAAGAGAGAGCGAGAGAGAAAAAACATTTAGGCGGGGGATAGAGAAAATTTGGGAAGTTAAAAAACATTTTTTAACCATTCTTCCTTAAAATATTCCATTTGTTTGCTTATTATTTACGCTCATTAAGTATTTAAAAACTAGTCACGATTCTTCATCGCTATGTGACCCAGGTGCGAGACTTGTGTGCGTCCTCTGAAAAATAACATCTCTTACTGGCAGGGGAACTGTGAGGTTCAAATGAGTTGGCTTCAAATACTTATAAACTTAAGGGAACACAGGCAGCATATGTAAATGTGGAAACACGGAGACAGGTACGTGAATACGCAGTTCAAACCATACAGACCAGTACTTCCTTCACCACCAGTTTACTTTGTTCTGCATTATTTGGATCAAACCAAATAGGACAAACACAGATGGCCTAAGTAAATAAAAGTTAATAAAAGTCACATAAAAGCACTAAAAGCTCATGCATCTTACGAACACAGAAACCCACTCAGAGCCCTTAAATGCTCTTAAGTCCACTAAAATCCTAACAAGCTCAGTCACCTTATTTCCAGTCCCTGGGAGAGTGGAAATGGGCAACAGTTTTGGGGGGGAGGGGGGGGAAGATGGAGAAAGAGCTCACAGAAGTCTAACAACTTACAACAGGAGACAACAAACTATAAAAGCAGGCATGTACACAAAAACAAAAAAAGCAAAGATGTCTGCATTCACCTAGTACAGGGGACAAAACTCTCAGTCTCTAAACTACTCTTACAACACTATTAAAATGGATGTTCTTAATCACCGCCTTAGTCTTCAGTACAACAAATGTTCTCTATTTACAGAGGCAAAACATACAATCCATTGGAACATAATTTTGTTGGCAATTTAAAGTTTAAAATTTCAAAGTTTAAAGAGTTCAAACTGGTTCTTATTGCAATGCGGGGGGGGGGGGGGCGTGGTAATCTACTCTTGTTATATCCTTCACTCAGCCACATTTAAGCAAATTTAAAGTAGAAGATATTAAATACAGTAATTACATTCAACAGAGATAACCTGCCATTAGGAATCCATTTGTAAAACAAAGACTCATCCAACTAAGAAACAGAAACCAAATCCCAACCGAGTTTGTTAACAAAGTTTTAAAAACCAAAACTGGTATTCAATTCCTAAGATCTGTACCAGAGAATAGAAAAACCAAGAAGTACTTCAAAATTTAGACTACATATATCTTCTTATTGCTGTCCTAAAGAATGTGATCCCCTATTTCCAACTGCTACTATAATTTGCTTAAGATGTTCAAATGCTTTCAGGAGACACTTTTGAAGCCTTAATGCAATGGTCATTAACTTGACCCAAACTTAAAGTATGTTTCCCCCCAAAAAACTTTTTTTCACTATAAAAATGTATCCCAAATGAATTAAAACCTATTTAAAAATTCCTAAGAACTTAGGATTTAGTTGCTTAGAATTTAGTTGCTTTTATTACCTAATAATTATTTCCAACCAAAATATAGTATGTAAGTAGGTTTCCTGGCCATTTCATCAGAATATTGTACTTGGGTAAACTACAACTCAGATATGTGCACTGAAAAATATAATCATCTTAGAGAAAACTCCTCACAATTCCATCTTTAATTCAGAAACAAAAGTTTACAGTTTAGTATTTTAAGTTTTTAAAACATTTTAAGGCTAATTATTCTATTCACACATACACCTTGAAGTTATAATCCTACGCCCTAGAGAACATGTTGGCCCCTCCCTGTTACCTCTCCTCCTTTTTCCAACTGAAATGGAACACCTGAATGAAGTATTCACATTTCCTATGTCAACGATGATTACCTTTATTGCTATGTGTCAACCTGAATAATCTTAAAGGAAAAACATGAGAATTATCTTCTTGTAGCTATTTAAAATTGAACAGAGCGAGGTTATCCCTTTTTCTCAGAGAACACTGAGATCATCTGGAAGATGGACTTGTCTGCTTTGTAAGACAAATGAAATTTCCCCCATGGTTCCCACCCTTCCAAGAACAACAGGCAGGGATATTACAACCTAAGATCCAATACATAACCAACGGCCCTGGTTTCAGGACACACTAAGCCAACTCTGACTCAAGAGACAACTAAGGATTTCGATTCAGTTGTACAGCCCACTTGGGGGGTATCACACATGATACGTTAAAGGGAAAACTTCAAACCTGTGACTACCTGCACGTTCTAATGATAATAAGCACTAGACTATTCTAAAGAAGAACATTTTGGGAGAAGTTAAAAATACAAATAGGATTTGGAAGATGAAACTAGCCCATTATTGTCATGCTTTCAAATCTGTTTTCCCAGGACTCACAGCTAAAACTTAAATTTTTCTGATAGAATGCCCTCTATTTGTTGCTACTTCCTCATATCTCATCATGCTTGAAGTCATTTTTGATCACCTAAAATGATTTGTTTCAAGAGAATTCAGTAAATAATCTGTAACCTTTTAATCAGTCCATTGAAGACCTTATAGGGACCATTTGGTGTCAGTTAAAGGACAGCTCAAAACTTTTAAAAGAAAAAGATTAAGCAAGGTTTAAAAAAAAAAAAACCTTCAAAGCTCTAGTAATGCAAATTTATTCAAATAGATGACACTATCAAGGTTTCAATTTCAACAATTAATCTTTCTTCAAGTGAAGGAAGCCATTTCAGAAACCTCATTCTACCCACCTCGAGTTCTACCAGGAAGTGATAGGAAGAATAAATCTAATTTCGTCTTTGATTCTCAGGGATTAAGAGATGCTGATACTTTTCTACAAAACCAGTTTCTTCCTTATTCTCCATACAAGTAATTAAGTACTTTGATGTTGTAGTTTTTAAAGTATCAGAATATACGTTTATTAGTTTAAATGTTCAAAAGGTACTTCCTCAACATTGGTTAAAATAAAAACAAAAACAAAAAAAAAAAACAAAAAAAATCTGCCAAATGGAAAAGCACAAACTTACGGGGAATAATAAACATGAGCATTCAATGTTACGCTATTTAAGTTTTTTACTGACAACGCAGTGCTCCCAGAACACAACAATTAAGCTGGCTCCATATTGCTTTTTCATGCAAAAGATACAGAAACAAAACACAGAGACATCATGAAGGTCATCATTCTTGTTTTTAATTGGGGAAATAGCATAAAGCAACCTTGCTTAGATTATTACAAAACACAATCCAACACAAGATCAAATGGTCAGGAAAGTTTCAAGCATTAAAGAAAAAAAATTTTTTAAGTGGGACTTTGGCAAGTTTTCAGCTCAGGGCAAATAAAAGTGCAAGTCCGTATTTTTCGTTTTAAAAAGTAAGATTTATTATAACTTACAATTTTCATCAAAACCAACACAATCAGGCTTTTAACCTGTACTATGGTATTATCATTATATTAAAACCATTAGTAAAAAATATTACACCCACTTAGATCCCAAGAAAATTATTTGTAGCAATGTCGGAAGGGGCTTTATTAACATTAGGGGGAAATGGTAGGCCAATCATGTGCTTTACTTACTAGAAACCCTTTCCTGACGCTATGTTGACATTTTATTAGCTCTGCCTAGGTTCATATAGGATCTCAATGGTAAGTTTCCAGAGCTGGCTGGAAATAGTTTCCTAAGAGAGAACAGTAACTACAGATTTCAACTGCTCACTCCTTTGCCAAAGCATACAGATTGAGAGTTCAGGTGACGACTGAGACGCCTACAGAATGGATGTTGCTACATACGTGGGAGTTGGGTTACACTAGGTAGCACACGGTAGGGGCTGCACTTCACCTCAACAAAGAAAAAATAAGGGGTTTACTAAAATCAATACAACCTTTGTGACAGGAAGGAAAATTTAAAACTACATTAGCCTAGCAAGAAGAGAGGTCACATATGCTACCATTAAACCATTACTTAAGAGAGTAACATGTCTGACATGCCTTAAAATACATACTTGTACTTTTGAAAGAAGTTTGGAGCTTCAAAAAGTTTGGACCACTCTGCCTTACTCAGCAAAATTTCATCTGTGATAGCAAGACCTAAATTAAAAACATATTAAAATGTTGGCATGCTTCGGTCTAACAGTCTAAAATTGTAAAGATCTTAAACATACCACATGCATTCACTATGATGCTAAAATCAGAACTTTAACAAATAGCAATTTTGGTCTATCGACTTTACAGCACAGAGACTCTTACATACGTACACACTTTTCAAAAAGCTGGAGGATTTTTTGAGAGCCAGGTTTCTGGTAAATTACCATTACTCTAAATGCCATGCTCATAGGAGGACTCTCTCCAAAAACTGAAGCACTGTCGTTAACCAAGAAAGAAAACTTTCCCCAAAGCTCTGATTCTTGCCTTTCTAAAAACAAGCTTCCTGATGTTCCTAAGCGACATCCTCCCATGAAGAGCCTCTTCAGACTACAGAAAAGAATCTTATACTTCTGAGTTTGAAGCCGGTAGTGGTACAGCTAATTCTGTGTCCTTGACTATTATCAAGCAACTCAAACAATCCTGTTTCAGCTACTTCCCTCAAAGACCTTTTTAGGCAATGAAATTAACAGTACTGCTGCAAATGGAAGTTTAGAGGTTTTTCCAAAATCATAGGCACTTTGGCCCCAATCCTGCTCAAAGCTCTTTCCAAGTATATACAGTGCCTGGTAAAAAGCATCTCTCACGTCACCCAGTGGAGACAAACTGGTAGCATTTAAAACTGTACATGGCAATGGTATGGCACTGAAGCAGCCCGTAAAGGCACAGCCAAGGAGACAGCTTTAAACTGGTTAACTTTCCAGTATACAATCAAACATAATTTGCCTCAAAGGAATTGAATGGAGCTTTTCAAGTCACTTCTCAAATATATACTGTAATCAATCAATAAACACCAAAACCCACTTCAGTGAATGCTTTCTTCAATTTCAACTGTATAACTGGGTCTACAATGGTATGTAAATCCTTCGTGTATAAAGGAGAGCATAAGGATAAACACTTACCTTGTTTAAACTCCTCAACCATGACCATCCGTGTTGAAACGGACACATTGTACGTGGAGTTCTGTTGTGGGTATGCTGGTGTAATTATAGGCATAAGATGGTACCTATCACTGGGGTTTACCTACATACAACAACAGCCAATCAGTTTCTTCAAGTACATATGCAACAGATACTTGGACTTTTTACCCCTTGTTAAACTGAACCAATGATTAAATTTTAGTTCACTCATAGCTGGAGTTGAGAAAGAAAAACCATGTAAGGAGACACTGTTTTTACAGAATTTCTTTATAGAATCTTTAGAGATTTGGTCTAAACTAAAGGTTTGCTTCAATCATTTGGGCATGACTATTCTGGCAACCTTAAATAGTGTACCTGTCGAGCAAAAAAAGTTCTAGTTGGGCATCTAATGATGTTTAGTTTTTCTTTTTTCAACAACAGAAATGGGGATGCACACATAATTATACTTTTCGGAAACATCCTAACAGTGTTCTGTGCAAAACAAATTTTAAACAAGATGGATGGAAACGTAGTTTTTAATGTACCGTTAACTTAAAGGACGTATAAACTTATTAACACATGCGGAGACTAGGTTACCCATGGTGGTACCATTTTAAGAAAAAAATGAAATGACTTAATAACTTAATCTGTATACTAATGATACGTGACATATTTCCACAAAGGAAATGGTAAACTCACATCCTTCCAAAATTAAATGCTTGGGGTTTGGAAAACTTGAAAATACGTAGCTTGATGTAATTAACAGAATTTAAAACTGACATTATTCTCAGTACTGCAATAAGACAGCAAATTAATGTAGAAAATCACATCTGTAGACCTTAAAGTCTTATTGAAACCTAGGTCTCTTCTATCAATTAAACAATTGCTTGTTAACATTTAAACTGAGTAAGCGATAAAGGTCGTAATTTCCCACAAAGCGGAAAAGCAGCTCTTCTTTTCGCCCAACCAGGTTTTTGTAGTCTGAAATGTCCCAACCAATTTTTAAAATCGCATCATAATAATCGGAGCGATGCTGCTCGCAACTTATCTGCCACACGTAAACATGAGACAGTCCTACCACGGCCCCATTTTACCATTTAGATCAAATAAAAAAATACAGGGATTTTGAGTATCGTTTATTTTTTTTTTAAGCACAAATGCCCACACAACTTTGACTTACAAGGTAGTTCTATATAGAATAAATTAAAATGTTAGTGAACTTGATATTATAAACTATGTACAATTAAATGGAGTTTACAGGGTACATAATTATGCTTCTCACATCAGAGGACAATTATAGTTGATGTTATCTAAAAAAAAAAAAAAAGTGTAATACGGACATGTCCACTCATACGTAAAAGGATGGGAAGTCTCCCTGAAGATTATGCAGATGATTTTTACTTGTTATTGCACAGTGCGAATTTGTAGGGGAAAAAATAATACACTAACCCTTGGGTCCCATACAGGCAAATTAAGATTGCATTCTTCAGGCTGTTTCAATAGCACTGGATTTGGCCATTCCCTGTTTAAAAAGATTGTAGCACTTGATAAGACTATTGGATATTACCATCTAAACGTATTATGTTAAACATACAGCATTTGTGAATGTGATCCTTCTCCATTCATTTTGCCCTCTTGATATATAAAATCTCTTACTCCTTTCTGTTGACGTTAACACCACTCAAAATACTTTTCCTCTATGAAATTAACTTAAACCATTTGATAGCTTTCTTAGGCTGAAGTCAAAACATCTTCTCTGACTCTCAAAGAACTGATAAAGCGTTATTCTTTTTTTTTTCAGTACTATCCCAGGACATTTGATGTGTTCACCTCAACCTTCAACAGGATAAATCCCTCTTGAAAGATAAAAATCCTCTCTTTATACTAGCTATGTTCAAAGACAAGTGAGGATGAAAAAGTTCACTCATTTAGGCAAAGGAATATGAATAATTACAGAAATTGATTTGGAAAATTTTTCCCTATCTCACAACTTAAAAGTTGTTAACATGAATATGTGTAATGAAACCTTGTGACGCAAATACGTTGTTTTCAAGACGCATTCTATGAGTTAGCTACCTCAGTCCTTTATGGAAGTGTTTAAAAATTGGAAAACATTTGCCACCCTTAGTATCAAGCTTAGCTTTTTAGAAATATTGTTTGCTATGTATGTGTAACATTACAGAAATCCTGACATCCTGTATCAATCTCCTCAAAATTGATTACATGTGATTAAGTGCTATCAAATCTGTAAATAACAGCATGTGTACTGAAAAGTGTGGCATAGTTCTCAATTATATTTCCAATAACTCAAATTTTTATAAAAGTAATTAAAAAGAACTGTTTTTGCAGAGGGAGTAGGTACAGGGGTTCGTAGGTATAGAGTGGGAAGACAAATCTCTGATACCAATTTGATTAAAAATCAAGAAACTGAATCTTTTAGGCCAAAGCAACTAATATGAATTGGCAATAATTTTTTATCTTACTGTTCTAAAAGAAATAATGTTTGACAAATGTGAACATAATGAAATGAGGAAGCTTTAAGGCAAAAAAAAAAGTCTCCTGGGTCAATGACTAATCTCCGAGGGATGACAAATTGCCATTTTTTACACATTTATATTCTTAAAAGCTTTTTACATACAATTACATTTTTAATGCTTTGCCAAAGATAAATGGGCAACTGAAACAAAAAACAATTCCCAAAACTAATGACCTATAGGTTTAGAAGAATCCAAAGAGTAAAAGAAGTGGTATATATAAATTTTATCCAAAGTTCCTGAAACGGATACCATTCGTTGGATTTTAGCAGACATGACAGCTAAAATTCAGGGTTTATTTGCAGGATAAGGAAGCACAAAAAGCACCTGCCTTACTATCCTGGGAAAGCCAGGGAAAAGGAACGGAATTTAGGCTTGCCATTTTCTACACAATATGATCTCCCCAAGTCTACCTAAATGGCTACATCATGAACTAAAATTTCAATCTGAAACCAGCTGCAGAAATGTCATAGAAATAAGACTAAACTTCAGTGTCTACAATCAATTTTATTTTAATATAATCTAAACACATACCATTTAGAAAATACCAAGAAAAATTTATGTACAAGAGTTGACGCTATTGCATTTGGATAAAGCTGGCAAGTTCTTGCTACTAGCATAGCCCAGGAAACACCACCGAGGAAACCTAATATATTGGAATAGATGTTGTGGCCTGTTGATAAGGGAAAAGCAAAAAGAAAAGTTAGTGTTGAACAAAAGTTTAAACATTTTTAATAAGCTAGCCAACAAATTCTGAACTCACGTTTGGCCCACAGTTTGATAGCTCTCAGAGTTAACCTGAAGTTGTCAATGTTTGGTACTAGATGTAAAATTTCATCGGTTACCCTGCAACCTGATTAACAGGGAGTGAAAAAACAGAACATTAAATCATCAAAAGTTTAATGACCATATTTCTTTTCAATTTTCTAAGACTGATGTCAAACTTAAATAAAAACATTTCACAGAATCAGTAACATTAACTGATTTAAAAAGCAAATAAAAAACCTAAAACTTGTATCTCCTATCACAAGTATTACCATAAACCAAAGAGTCTGAACTATAATCTACCTCATCTCAAACTTTCATCAGATAAATTAAAACGTCTTCCAGTCCAGATATGCTGAGAAGGGTTTCCTCCCCCTAAGTTTCCAAGAATTATTCTTTGACAGCAAAAGGCAACAAGCAACGTAAATACAACAGTGTTCAAAATTAACCCCTTTAAACACAACATCTGAAAAGGTTACAAAGGATCATCATCATCACAACTAATTCGGTTATACAGTGAAACCGACACCACTAGCAACAGAGTACAGATGTCAGTCTTTAAATGTCCCAGAAAGAAAACACGTTAACAGTTCAAGATACCAGTGAATAAAATAAATTCCCTCTGGCAGTCTAGCTATTAGGTAACGTGTATTTTATCTGTGTATCTGTATTTTAGCGTGTATTTTATCGCTATGGGTAAATAGCATGGCTATAAAAAGCTCCATTATAAAATCTGAGTTAAAAACGATTTCATATTTGACAAGAACAGCTACTACACAAATGGAAGTGGGTTTTAACATACCGTTAAGACTTCTTATGCATCTTATGTCTAAATTCTTAAGCAGACTGTCGTCTCGTAAGTCCAAGTCTTCCGGAATAGTCTGCAGTGCTAATCTTGCAAACAAAATATCAATCTAGAACAAAAACAAAACTCAATGTTCCATATACATCAAACTATTTTTAAGGCATTTCTTTAAAAAAACAAAACACTTAATACTCTTTAAAGCCAGGATCTTCTCATCAACTATAAACATGACAATGCCTCCAAAAGGCCAAACAACACGAATCTGTACCACAGGTATTTTTTTTTTTATTTTTTTTTTAATGTTTACTTATTTTTGAGACAGAGAGAGACAGAGCATGAATGGGGAGAGGGTAAGAGAGAGAGGGAGACACAGAATCTGAAACAGGCTCCAGGCTCTGAGCCATCAGCACAGAGCCTGACGCGGGGCTTGAACTCACGAACTGCGAGATCATGACCTGAGCCGAAGTCAGACGCTTAACCGACTGAGCCACCCAGGCGCCCCTGTACCACAGGTATTTTAATCAGATGTTAAAACATAGCACTATGAAAGAGAACTTGAATAAATACCTACTTGTCATTTTAGTCATGCTTACTAAGTTTTATTTACTAAAGTTCTTTAACGCAAAAATTAACTGTTTAGTTCTCCCTCTATATGAACTGTGAATTGATCATATATGAAACAATACAGTGCCCAAATACAAGGCCAGTATCCCTACATTTAGCCCAAATACAGCTGCCAGTAAAAGGGGGGCTCCTTATGTTTAAGAACTTACATATCTGTAACATTACACTATGTTTCCCCAACTTAGTTTTGACTAAATAGAAACAACCCCCCCCCCAAAAAAAACACTAGCTAATTCTGAAGGCTTAGAGAATGAAACGGACAACATTTTTTCCCTTTTCCTCAAGAAAAGGTGAGAGCACGAAGAAACGGCATGGATTTGGTTGTTATTCCTGAGGGCATGATTTCATGGTTCTAAAACTTCGGATGCTGTCTATGTCTAAAATAAGCCTCTTAGAGTATCAATTTAAAAAGCAGTGTTTTAAGAGCTTATTGTGAAAAATCACTCAAACATGCACCTATAGACCAGAAAAACAGCTGTACACTTTTATAAATAATTCCTCGTGGCACAGGATAAAAGTTCCTGTGAGGGGCGCCTGGGTGGCTGAGTCGGTTAGGCATACAACCTTCAGCTCAAGTTATGATCTCACGGCTTGTGAGTTCAAGCCCCGCTTCGGGCTCTAGGCTGACAGCTCAGAGCCTGGAACGTGCTTCAGATTCTGTGTCTCCCTCTCTCTCTCTTTCTCTGCCCCTCCCCTGCTCATGCTCTGTCTCTCTCTCAAGAATAAACAAACATTAAAAACAATTAAAAAAAAAGTTCCATTGAAACAAATTCCAACATCCAAATAGCTCCTCCAATATAGACAGAAATAATCATCGTGTGCTTACAAAAACAGATACCTCAAAAAGCAACTCAAGGAGACTGCCAATTAAAGTTAGGATAAAATGGGGGTGGCCGGCTGGCTCAGTCCATTAAGATGATCTCCCGATCATGGGATTAAGCCCCGTGTTGGGCTCTGCGCTGAGCGTGGACCCTACTTGGGACTGTCTCTCTCACCTCTCTGCCCCTCCCCGACTGGTGCATGGCGCACACGCGCTCTCACTCTCTCTCTAATAAAAATAAACTTAAAAAAAAAAGTTAGGATAAAATGATTTTTAAAATGTTGCAATGTAAACACATTCCCTAAAACTGTTTTTTTTTTTATATAACGTATGGACAGAAAACGAGTACATTAAATATTTTGAGTAACTATTTGATTTTCATCTCCATCTTGAAAAGTTTACACAATTGAGTTGGGTCTTCCACCAAAATACAACCTCCTATCTTTTGATAACGTTCCTTTGGGGAAAACAGGGCACTGCTATACGTTACAGACGGTTTTATATTTATTTAAACATTGACAACAAATCTATCTAAACCTGACAAACCTTTACTCAATTTAACATTTTATGTCAACTTATTAAGGACCTTTACTAAATTTAACATTTAACGTGTACTTATTTTATATCTATTTTTTAAGGACAATGGAGCTGGGCATCTTATGTAGCAATTACAGAAGTCGCTTTTTTTGTAAACAATAAAGCATTACCCTTCCAGTTTTCAGAATTTTACAATCTGCACTATGACTACCAGTGGCTTCCCAGCACCATTACATACGGCAGAAGTGACACAGGTAACTGAAGGCGCTTCACTGTCTTATCAGCTTTGTTCCAACTGCCTTCTCTACAAATGTGGAAAGTAGCAGACAGAAATGAGTGTCATCTCAAGAATTTGAACTCCTAAATCCTCCCCTCCCAGAAAATATCTCTGCATACACAATATAAGGTCACAGTTTTCTCTAAACTTCTTAAATATTTCATTTAAATGAGGTCAAGGCAAAGTTCTAGCTGCAAAAATAGATTGTGTTCTTGCCTTAATGAGACTAAAAGTCTATAAAATTTGCATGTGGAGAACCTACCAAGTAAATAGTTCCACAGAAGCATTTCAAAGTCAATGTTGCATTATTGCTGCCTGTATTTTAGCTCTCAATTTCATGAGGCTCTTTTTAAAAGACTAAAACTGATATTGTACAAAGAACAGGGAGTCAATTCCGTTAAAAAATTTTAATTTTTATGTTTTTATTTATTTTTGAAGGAGAGAGAGTGACAGAGAATGGGCGGGGAAGGAACAGAGAGACAGGGAGTCACAGAATTCGAGGCAGGCTCCAGGCTCTAAGCTGTCAGCACAGAGCCCGATGCAGGGCCCAAACTCACGAACTGTGAGATCGTGACCTGAGCTGAAGTCGGACGTTTAACCGACTGAGCCACCTAGGCACCCCCCCAAAAAAATTTTAGTATCATACCAACTCAGCAATTAAAATAAACTTTCAGCCTACCCCAATCAAAATTACACACAGCAAAAACTGCCTTACCTCTATCCCATCAAAACACAGTTTGATAACTGGTACAAATGCCTCTTCAACAGCCTGTAAGAAAATTAAATAAACTCAGTGTCGCTGCAAGTACAGATTAGACCTATACTAGTTTTAGCAATTGTAAGTGAATGGGATTATTTGAAACTGCTTATACATAATTTAGCAAAATGCCTGACAAAGACTAGGTTCTCAGCAACTAGCTTTAAGACACTAGGCTCTTGAATCAGACAAACCTAGGTTCAAATCCTTGATTTCTGCCACTCAGATATGTCATTGTGGCTACATCGCTTAATGTTTATTTTGTTTGCCTTATTTCCTACTCTGTTCATGGGATTAAATTTATGATTTCAGACTTGTTGTAAAGAGTAAAATGCAAGCATACATGTTAAGCACTTGAAAGGGTCTGGCAAACTGCAAGAGCTCAATAAATGATGGCTACACCATAAAATTCACTCAGTTCACTGATGTTTATAACTCCTCCCCTTTCACCCCAAACATTTACGCACTCTTAAATCTTTTACTTCTTCCTGTAATTTCAACTTATCATAGAATGAGGTGAAAAAGTCACTTCGATCAACATGTCTTGGTGCAACACACAACGCATCAATATCGGCACCTAAAAAAAATTAAGCCCATCAACCACTAATTACTATTACAAGAAAATTATTTTACATCTTATCATGGCAGTACTTGATGTTGAGATTCTGTTAACATTATACCGGTGAGCCTCTAAAAATGTGCCCTTCCCCTTAAAGAAAGTACTGGTCAATATAGGGAAAACGTCATCTTAATTGATGGGATATCTTTTTTCCTACAGCATCCTATTTATAGCGGCCCAGGTGACCTGGGAGTCAAACTAAGGGGACTCAGATAGAACTTTAATGGTGAAGAGGGGGAACTATTCAAGAATACACCCAACATCCTGATGTTGCTGGTCATAGCCATGTTCATTAGCAAACCACACACACACACACACACACACACACACACACACACACACACACGGTTTTCTTCTACACATTCTGTGACTGGTACTTACAGGCCTCTATCTGGACCCTAAATGGGACCTATAGAATAAACTTCAAAAAGGATCACTGGCAAGAATCAAAGAGGCAGACCAATGTAAGATATCTGTTACAAATTCAGTGCCTGATAGTAGGCCAGCACAGAGTAGTACATAGGGGAAACACAAAAGAGATGACTTAAATCAAGAACCAGGATCCTAAAAGGGAGAGATCAATGTGGAATCAGGTCAACACAGTCATTCTCCTAGAAGACTCAATAGCTAAGGCATTACTCTGAAGGCTGTATATTTAGCACATACATTAAAGAAAAAAGCATACCCGTACAGGACACATCAGAAGCAAATGCACTAACTACCACTGGCACGGAGCAGCGGGAGATGGGGAGGAAGGAGGCCAGAACAAAGAGAACACTACACTGGCAGACACTTTTAACACAGAAGCCTGTGGTTAATGGCTGAAGAATCCTGGTTCCGCCAAGACATGACTGGGAGAAACTGTCCAAGCCTATTGCCTCTTTAAGTCTCAGACTTCTATTTGTTAGCTGAGAATAAGAGTACTGAGGAATAAATAAGATCATGAAGACGAGAGCCTATTATTAAGGAGCCCATAAATGTTCTCTGCCATGACAACATTTTCACTGGGTAGGAAAAAACTACAAGTGCAAGTGAGAAAATACTGCCAGTGATTACCAGTGGCTGCAGATACACACTGTTTTGGCTCGTTTTTTTGCTTAACTGTATTTTACAACTGTGGGGGGAAAAAAAGCATGGGGAAGAGAAAAAAAAAAAAAAAAAGGCAAGCAGAAAAGAAAATCCACAGGTCTTTTTTAAAAGCTTTAATTCATTTTTGTTCTGATCTCCCAACTTCATTTTCTTCAGGTAGAGGAAATGATGTAGAGAACAGCACTGTCCAAAAAAGAACTCTCCAATGAGAAAAATGTTCTATATCCGCACTCTGCAACACGGGAGGCACTGCATTTTTTTTTTAATTTGAAGTACAGTTGACATACAATCTTGTATTAGTTTCAGGTGTACAACATAGTGATTCAACATTATATATTCATTATGCTGTGCTCACCACTCTCAGTCACCATATTACTATACAACGTCACTGCAATACTACTGACTATATTCCCTATGCTGTACAGAACTGAATTTTTTCATTTACTTAATACTGTATTGGACAGTGCAGGTTTAGAAGGCATCTTTATCTTCTTAACCAACTTTAGGCCCCTTGAAGTACTCTATCTCCCACGCAAACCTAAGCTGTATGATACAGAGGTAACTGAGACGAATGTGTCATTATGATGTTTAAGAACTAAAACAAGTACTCCGTCTCAAGATAATTAAAACAGTATTTACCTTTTGTATGTACTCCTAATCTGTAAGATCCAAATGTAAAAATTTTTCCTCCAACATTTTCAATTACAGATTGTGGAAGATTCTGTTTAAAGAAACAAAAAAAATGGGTATTTTGTCAGGGGAGTACAAAGGAAATTACTGCAAACAGCACTATATATGAAAAAAGAAAAAAAAAAAAAAACAACTCCAACTAAGAATTCAGTGCACATTTATGGAGGCAAAACAAACTCTATAAGCTCTACAAAATACCAGGCCTTCATATATCAACCGATTTTGAAATTCAGGCAATTTCCAACTTTTAATGAGCATTCTTTAGTGACCCAAACCACTTTAGAATTTTGCCACATTTCTGGAAACTGCTATAAAAGCGGACTGAGAGTGTGTAATTCCATAGGAGCCGTGTTAGAAGCAGATTTTTACTCATTTTTATTCATGACTAAGATGTTGCACCCATCATGAATGTTAGAATATTAAAAAAAACACATATTCTGACTGCTTAGAAGATTACATTCAATGATCATATTGAATACCCCATAGTACATCACAGTATAATTTTACCGTATCAAAAGTGACTTTAAGGCCAATACGGCTACATAATAGTTCAGATTCTCAAAAGGTTTTGGTGGGATGACTGAACAGAAAACTTACTGACAGTTTCTTAGAGGAGAAACACCCAGAAAAAGGAAAGGAAAGCATTTAAAAATCATCTTCCTGACCCTGGTACTCATCTTCCTGACCCAGGGTACTCACTACGGTGAGTATTTAATGCCACTGGAAGTAAGGATAATACATGCCCAAACAAAAAACAATTTTAACGTGTGCCAGGTCAATGTTTCTCTTCACTTTCTAATTCCTCAGTAAAGTCTGATTCACTACCAAACCCCAAATCATTCCTCACCTCCCCCAAATAACATAAACAGTGTTACTTCATACTCTAAAACCCTAACAATCAATCATAAAGATTCAGGGACTCCCTTGTTTTTTAAGGACACTTTTAATCATCACCTACAGAAAACAGACGATCGGTATGTAAAATATTACATTTTTTTGTCTTCCTATATTTTGAAAACTAAAAACCTCACATGCAAAGATGGCCTGGTTATTTAAATTAACCCAGTAAGATGCTGCTGAAATAGGTCTACAAAGGGAGTTAGGAAGAAGCTACCTGAGAACACTGACTTCCTAGTAAAACACGAATCTTCTGGACGAGCAAGCTCTAAAGAACTGTCCAATATAGTAGCCATCAGCTTCACTTCACTATTAAGCACCTGAAAACACAGCTAGCTTGGCTGAGGAACTGAATATTTAATTCTACTTCATTTAAACTGAAATATCCACACGTGGCTAGTGGCTACTGTATTAGTACACATTTAGACATTAACATGTTTATAGCTATTTCAATCATCGTTACCCATGGGGCGCCTGGGTGGCTCAGTTGGGTGAGCATCCGACTTCAGCTCAGGTCATGGTCTCACAGCTTGTGAGTTCGAGCCCCGCGTTGGGCTCTGTGCTAACAGCTCGGAGCCTGGAGCCTGCTTCAGATTCTGTGCCTCCCCCTCTCTCTGCCCCAACCCACTCTCATTCTGTCTCTGTCTCTCTCAAAAATAAATAAACATTAAAAATAATAATAATTTAAAAAATAATAATTGTTACCCAGAAATGAAGAATGAAGATTCCTTAATTCGGGGCACAGAAAAGTATTTTAAGTTGCAAGTCTCTTTTTTTTTTTTTTTTTTTTTTTTTACGTCTTAGGATATAGACGGCAAACAAGACAACTGAAGTAAAATTAAAATTTTATATAATTCCCCCCCTCCCAAAAGACTAAAAATGATTTGGAACTATATATTAAATCACTGTTTCTCAACCAGGGATGATTCTGCTCCTCAAGGAACATATGGCAACATCTGGAAATATTTTGGGTCATAATTTGGAGAGATGGGGGGGAGGGAGGACAGGGGCAGTGTATCTAGTAAAAATGGGGCCAGGGATAGATAGCAACCTTAAAAAAGAACTATCTGATCCAAAAATACCAACAGTGTCAACATCAAGAAATCCTATATCAAGTCTTAAAACTGAGGAAGAAATTCTCTCTACGAAAGGCAAACACAAAAGATCAAAATTTATGAAGCCTAACCTCAGTCCCATTCTCTAACCAACTTAATACTTGCAGTTAAGCTATACAGAAAAGGACACCAATAAATTTGAACAGGAATGAGCGTTAATTTCATTAATCCAAACAAAATTTCTACCCTCAGAAAAACCAGCAGGAAGAGCTCTATCAAGAATTACTGGTTAAAGAAACTTACGAGGAGGCACTTGAGGAAGTAGATGAAACAAAACTATCAATGAAGCAATATGCATTTTTCACATCAAATAAATCTAAGTCCTGGCTTTGTCTACTTGGCTGCGGTTTTAAACATCTAAGACAATGCCATTAAAACATAGCTATTTCCCTCAGAAGGTTAAGGAAACACGAAGTTCGATAAAGGAGGAAAAAATACTTAAGTTTGGACATCTTCTGCTCAGCTCAAAAAGAACTTCCTTTTAAAAATCTCCTTCGTGGGGTGTCACCTGGGTGGCTCAGTCGGTTAAGCGTCCGCCTTCGGCTCAGGTCACGAATTCACGGTTTGTGAGTTTGAGCCCCTCATCGGGCTCTGTGCTGACAGCTCGGAGCCTGGAGCCTGCTTCCAATTCTGTGTCTCTCTCCCTCTCTCTGCCCCTCCCCTGCTCACGCTCTGTCTCCCTCTCTCAAAAGTAAATATTTTAAAAAAAGTTTTTTGATGAAAAAAAAAAATCTCATTCGTATCAGGAATTCTATCAATGAGAAACATGTACTACACGGAATCTCCTATTTACAATACTCCCAGTGCTGACGTTTTAATCAGTTACTTGAAATATATACACGTGGTTTCAAGAAAACGATATTATAAACTTGACTAAAACCAAGACTTTCTTCTATGTTAACATCTCTCTCAGGTTTTCTTTACCCTTGGTTCTCTTTCCATCAATTTTTCAGTTGTTATACATGAAGTATGCATTTTGTACTGCCCTGGGAAAATTACCACTATCTATGCAATTTTTTTTTTAATAATCTTTACCCCCAATGTGGGGCTCAGACTCACAACCCTGAGATCAAGAGTCACACACTTCACTGACTAAGCCAGCCAGGCACCCCTATGCAACTTGTAAAAATGGGTCAAATGAATTCCCCACACAACTCTGAGAATATATTTATTTCCTTTACCAGAAGCCCCATCATGGATACAACAACCATATATATATATATATATATATATATATATATATATATATATATATATATGTATATATATATATATATATGGTTTTTCATAATGAAGTTTTAGGAACTCAGAGAATGTTATAAAAAACTAAACATACTCAGTTTGAGAGTATACTATCCGGAAACCTAAAAACTGTTCGTTGCTGTAGGATTGCTTAAAAGGTAACAAGATTCTCAAATACTTAATATACATTTTTAAAGCACCTCTTCAGGGAAACAGCTATTATTTCTGTGAGGCATAAGTAATTACTGAGTTTCGGTTTTAAATATGGCAACCAGACAGTACTTATAAGTCACTGAATTCAGTTGTTTTCCCAGCTTTCAAAATAACTAGAAACAAAATATCAAACCCATGGTCTAAAACAAAGTCTGCAGTGAAGACTAAGTCCATTCTAGGAAGAACGGGGTTACTTAAGACTACCGCTGTGTTCAGCTGGCAAATTATTTCACATACGAATACGTCACCTTACCTTGCTTTCACTGATTTCTCGTATCCACTCTTTTACCAGGTTATTTAATTTGCCCAAAATTAAAATCCTGTTGAAAAGAGCAAATATCAATCAAGTATCAAGTTGTTTCATTCCTAGCTCAAATGAGAATCGGTGCTCAATAGGCGGCTCCCCAGACTGTAACCAGTTTTTAAGTTCCAGAAAGTAAGCACACGGTGGGGAACGACATGCAGGCAGGCAACGTCACACTGGCCAAGACGTTCCTTCAGCTGAGTCAGCCACTCCCCTTCTGACAAATCTGTACTGTAATAACCCAAAAGCATCAAAATTCAAAATTAAGGGAATAAAATTCTATGTAGAAAAAAAGGTTTTGCTAAGTATTGCTGCTGTCTGAAAAAGATAAATTTCAGGGGAGAATTCTGGCTTTCTGAGTAGGTTGGGGCCTCAAAACTAGTTTATTACGGTAATAAAGAATTAGACACGAAAAGAAACACACGCGGGCGGTGCGTTCACCTGCGCTGCAGTTCCTCTTCCTCTTCGAACACCCCAAAGGGCTTCAGAGTGTCGATGAGTTTCTGCGTAAGGAGGCAGTCAGTCTCCTTGGGGGCTGCTAAGCTGATAGGAGACGTGATGCCATAGTGCCTCTGCGGCGGCTGCGTTTGCGGTGATCCCTGCGTTGTAACTGGACTGCGAACAAAATTGGACACAATTACCGCCAAAGAAGTTCTACAATTTGAAACAAATCGCTGGACTAGAACCGCTTGCTTTCGTGAAGCGCACTGCTAAACATAGATGGTTCCCTGCCCACGCGAAAAGCTTCCTCTCAAAGACATCTCACCACAGAAAGTAACCAACCAAAAGCCAGCGAGCAAAAAGAAAACTTTATTTCTCTTCCCACTCCAAAGAGTTTAACTTTGCCACTACCTAAGTATCTAAATAAGCTGGAAAAATCCAGATCAAACATACTGGTAGAGAAAATACAATCTGGAATATAGCGAATTTCTGAAAAAAATTTTACTTCGGGAAAAGGAGCCAAAATCTGTTATATAGTTATTTCTAAAGCAACGATTAACAAGCTACAAAAGCACCATTGAACCAATACAAGAGACTCCCCACAAACAGAACTTAGTACCTGACTCACAATGAAGAAAATTCAGAAAATACAGGGCAAATAACAAACATAACTTGTGGAGTGGGAGGCACTATATTCACACTAAACCTCACACATCTGTGATAAGAGGTTCACACTGCCACAGGGATGCTAGTCTAAAAGTTGTTTCCATTTTAAGAGGAATTCCCAATTTTTACAATCAGTAGGATCTTAATATAACTGGTTTTAAAAAAAAAAGGCATGGCATGCTTGAAATGCTTTCAGAAATTAATTCGACTCCAGTAATTTTTCAATGAAACCAGTGGTTTTTTATTCTTTTTGTTAAAATAATTCTAAGTCAATGGACAACAGCTCTAAAGGTAAGTAACACAATTATTATTTAAAAACGAACAAGTCCAGGGCGCCTGGGTGCCTCAGTCAGTTAAGTGCTGACTTCAGACCGCTAAGTGTCCGACTTCGGCTCAGGTCATGATCTCACAGTTCGTGGGTTTGGGCCCTCCCCCGACCCCTCCATCAGGCTCCGCGCTGGCAGTAAGGAGCCTGCTTGGGATTCCCTCTCTCCCACTCTCTCTGCCCCTCCCCGGCTTGCATGTAAGAGCTCGCTCACTTTCAAAATAAATAAATAAACCTTAGGGGGAAAAAAATCGAATAACATACAAAATGAGGAAAGGCCTAAGGAAAGAACATAACATCTGGATCAATTATTTTTCCCAACTCTGTTCACTAAAAAATTAAGTGTTCGTTTTACACACATACACACCTCTCCTTTTCTTTCCAAGTTCTAAATATGTATTTTTTAAATTGAAATTCAAAAAAAAATTGAAGTTCAAAAAAGAAAAACTGAAGTACTATACTTAAGCAGCAACATGCCAAATGCAAGAGTCCCATGCAGGAAGCTCCGTTATGCGTTTAATACTTGTCCACTGGGATCTGGTTTATACTGTGAACGCTGGGCTGTGTTCTATACTTTGTCTTCTGATACCAACACAGACCTAAGGATGCCAGGACAGCCATCCTGATTGTTTCTAAGTTAGCCATTGGTCTGTGTATCATCTAGTCAATGTTTCCTGGTCCAGTTATGCACTGTCTCAATTTTAACTCAGGTTTTATAGTAACATTTACTACGTAAGTATGTCAGATATAATACCTGTTAGAGCAATTAATTCACGTCAGATCCTTCTTCCTACTCCTGTAACCTAAACTGCAGACCTATGCAAAAGCCATGTTAACTCACAGAGCTGGGGATTCACCTGAGTACCAAGCACTAATACCTTACATTAATGTTCTATTTTCCAAATTTATGTAGCATCTCATATGATTAAAATATACAAAATTAACCCAATAAATGCATTCATCATGTCCTGGTTAGTGCATGTTTTTGTCAATAAACAAATTGTTATCATCAGATTCCACAAAACTGACAACAAAAAGGTAGCCCTCAAAACTGTGTAACCATTTGAGAATTCTCCTTCACACACTACTCTGATTTCCGGTAAATTACATATTAAATGAAAAAACAGCACACTTAACCACATATCCCAAAGAGATTATATATATTCACTCTCATATTTTTCTTGCTTCCTAGGAGTTTCTCCAAGCAAACTAGCACCCTTCATGACGACCCCAGGATCAAAAATACTTTTATAAACGATTTTAGAAGGGAAGTAAAAATAATACAAAAACAGGGAGGGGACAAAACATAAGAGACTCTTAAATATAGAAAACAAACAGGGTTGCTGGAGGGGTTGTAGGTGGGGGGATGGGCTAAATGCACAAGGGGCATTAAGGAAGACACTTGTAGGGATGAGCACTGGGTGTTATACATAGAGGATGAATCACTGGAATCTACTCCTGAAATCATTATTGCACTATATGCTAACTCACTTGGATGTAAACTAAAAAAATAAAATAAAAATAGAAATTAAAAAAAAAAAAAAGATTACGACGAGTAGAGCCAGAAATGAAAATAAGTATAAAGTTCATTTTAGCTAGACTTGATTCAAGTAAGGAGAGATTTCGCGTCAAGTCTGAACTGAATTCATGTTTTCACAACTTCAGGTAATAAGCCTCTATTGTATTGTTTTTTGTTTTGAGCAAGTAATAGGTTTCTTGCATTCATTCCTGTCTGAAGGGGTGAAATCCATTACCAGCTGAGTTTGGGATCATCAACAAACTATGAGTACCCATTCTCTGTGAGGTTAAGGCTCACTTATCTTTCCCATGTTTTTCTTTCTCAATATTAAGGTTTTTCATTCTCATACAAAAAAACAATGCTTGGAAAGGCCCTGTCTACATCAACAATATCAACAGAACATTAGGATATAGTCTCCTATTTCTAAATTCACATCAAGTTTGCTCACCCTAATTTGAAAAAAAATGTTGATTTCTGTATTAGTTTCCACATTAACATTTTGATAGGGAAACATATCAGATGCAAATTATAACTTTTTATTTACTCTATTCAAAATATAGTCGCATCATCTAAAATAAAATCACATTTATTTATCCCATCTAATTAAGGAAAAAACGTATATATCTATACATGTATACATATAGAACATAATACTAATTCAAGAACACGTAAATAAAAATAAATCACAACCAAATAAAAGGAAAAGAAGAAATATATGTTATGAAAGTTACAAGACACCTGTGCCTCCAATAAAAATGACTTAATCTTAGCTTAAGTAGCTAGACTAGGGAGTTCCAGGCTGCCATATGCTTTGAATGTCCAAAATGTCCCAAGCAGAAACATTAGCCATGACTGTACTGTAAATGGAGAAAGTCGAGTTTGCCATTCAATTTTAAATTAGAAATCGAGTAGACTGATAAAACAATTTAAAGGATCCTTTATTTGCTGTTCTGTTTCTAACAAAACAAAAATACACACTCTCCTGGAACAATTCACCGGACAGCTACCAATCCCCAGAACACAAAGCTCTTCCTCCCATTCTCGAACACATTAGACATCTGCCCATTATCTATCACTTTCTAGAGACATTTTTGCCAGTACTTAATTTTCTTCAGACATTATTCTATTTTAAAAATAAAATTCTAGGGGCGCAACTCAGTCAGTTAAGCATCCGACTCTTGATTTGGGTTCAGGTCATGATCTCACAGTTCACAGGATGGAGCCCCACATCAGGTCTGCACCAACAGGTGGAGCCTACTTTGGGGGATCCTCTCTCTCCTCTCTCTGCCCCTCCCCTGCATATGCCTGAGCGCGTGCGTGCTCTCGCTCTCAAACTAAATAAAATTTAAAAAATAAAAATTCTACAATTATGAAAACAAAGAGGAAAAAAACCACATTAGATACAGAGCCACAGTATTTGTGATTCATTAATATTTCTTTCAGGTTGTTACTATCAAGAACACTTATGCTTTTCCTAAAGAGCAGTTTATTTTCATCTCAGGAACGTGATTTGTCTTTACCTTTAGGACACTCTGAATTCTGAATGAAACTGGTGGCCATTCAGCAAGTTCTCTACAATGAGCCAAGTATCACCGTTTGTAAGAAGTCTATCCTAATTTCTTGCTGTTTTAGATCTCTATCCTTACTTTGCCTTTTTACCCAATCTTTTTTTTTTTTTTAATGTTTATTTATTTTTGAGAGACAGAGACAGCCCAAGCAGGGGAGGGGCAGAGAGAGGGAGACACAGAATCTGAAGGAGGCTCCAAGCTCTCAGAGCCGAACATGGAGCTCGAACTCACGAACCATGAGATCATGACCCCAGGCACCCCGCTTTTCACCCAATCTTTAATGCAAACATCTTGCTGGTTTTTCACATGTAACTAAAGCATTCCGTCTTAATTCTTTCTGGATCGGAGCAAGGTATAAATTCATACTTGTATATGTACTTACAGTACATTTACAAATTTTGACCCCTCTCAAAATCACAAAAGACAACAAAACATTACTTCCCCTACCCCGCTTGTTTTGGTGAGCACCAGAGCGGCACACTGAGGGTGTGGGGGAGCACAGCGGTAGGAATGTTCACAATTTTTTTCTCCCTTAGGACATGGGATATTTCCTTTACAATAGTTAAAATCTTTTCATCAAGGCAAAGCTTACACAGGACACACGCCCACCTTTCCTTTTGACTTTGTTTTGTTCTAACATTCTGTGTAACAATTCCACTCCAACTATTCTCGTTCTGACTCTTGGCACCTTGTCCTGCCCCTTTCTCCCTTGCCATGCCAGTCCACCATCCACACTATTACCAAGCATATCTTCCTAAAACACAGCTTCCTTAAAAACCTCTAGGACTTCAGACAATAGAATCCAAAACTCTGTCTACAAAGTCTGCTCTCAACTCAGAAGCAATCTGATAAACAGAAATAAAAAGCAGGGCTGATTTCACAGCTACTAGTTACAGATCACTCGTTTCACTTCTGCCACTAGTTACATTACCAGTAAGCTGGACCGCTCTTCTCTACATTGGATGGCAAACTAGAAATTTAAAAACTATAACACACCTACAACACTAAAGAACGGTTTCCAAGCATAGGAAGTTTTAAACCAATACTCCAAAGTCCATCCTTTCCCAATGCTAGGCTATCCAAGACAGGGTTCTAATTAGAATATTTAGGTACTTAGAAAAAAAAATCAACATTTTTGTGAAACTAGCATAGGACTATAGGTTGCTTATTTCAGCTATATATTTATTTCTAAAGTTTAGACATCTGACTTAATCAGTACACACTGAAATATCAACAACCACTAGGGTACATGATTGTAAAGCTAACTCAAATAGTGTAAGTATATAGTATAGTATGATTTGTTAACTTGTTTTGTGCCCATATATCCGAAGTCTCATCAATCTTTGTACAAATCATACGAATAACCATTTCAAGTCAGTGAGGAAAGTATGGAATATTCAAATGGGTTCGGTTACTCATTGTAAAATGTATATTTCAGATGCCATTATTTCAAAATATTGAAAAATTAGAGATACTTCAAAGTTAAAAAAATTAAGAACACTATTTTCAGAGCCATGCTTAAGATACACAAAACTCAAAAATACACAAAAAGATTTACCTACGTAAAAATATTCTAGCTTTTATATAACAAAAATGTATCATAAAGTTAAAACAATTAAGTGAGGAAAATACATGCAACCTATGCGGAGTCATAATGCATAAAGAGTTTTTTTTTTTTAAATCAACTAAAAAGTTTCACTGCAAATCAGGCAAGTAAATCAGGACAAACATTTTTCTGTCAGACTGCAGAAAAACAACGATATACATCTGGTAAAAATGAAAGACTTATTACAAACCTACAATATTGGTAATGTTGTAAGAAAATGAGCACTCCTCACAATCACAGAGGAAGTGAACATCATCTTAAAAAGCAATATGGCAATGTTCATTAAAATAAAAGATGCATGTATCAACTTTAAAAGTTTGTATCCAGGGGCGCCTGGGTGGCTCAGTCGGTTAAGCGCCCGACTTTGGCTCAGGTCATGATCTCGCGGTCCGTGAGTTCAAGCCCCGCATCGGGCTCTGTGCTGACAGCTCGGAGCCTGGAGCCTGCTTCGGATTCTGTGTCTCCCTCTCTCTCTGGCCCTCCCCCGTTCATGCTCTGTCTCTCTCTGTCTCAAAAATAAATAAACATTAAAAAATAATAATAATAAATAAAAATAAATAAAAAAATAAAAAAAAGTTTGTATCCAGCAACTTCACCTTTAGCAATACTAGGGATACCAGGACACAAGACTCAAAGAAAAGGCCCTGAAATTGTGAGACACGTTCTCTTTAACTCACAACACAGTTTTAGTATATGAAATAGAACATAAAAATCCAAATTTCCACCCACTTTAGGATAGGGGTACAATGGATTATAAGACAGGCCAAATATGGGTCCAAACTCCTGTACAGCAACAATAAACTTGAAATGAACAGTGTCTATCCCAGGGTTATACCCTATGGAGGGGGGGGAATGCTTGGTATCTAAATACCTCCTTGACCCCACAGCTTCCGGAATTTGACCTTCCTCATAGGAATAATACAAAAAGATATCCAAGGCTGTTCGGTGGAGCACTGTATACAATGCACTAACTGGAAACCACCTAAATATCTATTAACATAATATAAGACTGATTAATTGCACTACATTCTTACAATGTAATACAATGCCATATAAAAAGAAAAAGGTGATTATTACACGTAGTAGCATGCAAAAATGGTCACACTATATCAGGTGAAATAAACTGTGGAATATAATTATGATAATAGGATTTATTGAAACCTCAATATATTCCAGGTAGCGGGTCAAGCACTTTACAATATTCCCAATTGTTCCTAGCAACTCTACTGTATCTGTCTCCATATTACAGAGGAAGAAAGTAGGGGCGCCCAGGTGGCTTAGTTGGTTAAGTGTCAAGACTCTTGATTTTGGCTCAGGTCCTGACCTCAACGATTCAATTCGTGTGACAGTTGGGCTCAGCACTGACAATGAGCTTGCTTGGGATTCTCTCTCTCCCTCTCTCTGCCCCTTCCCTGCTCACGGTCGGTCTCTCTCTCTCTCTCTCTCTCTCTCAAGATACATAAACATAAAAGAAAGGAAAGAAGAAACAAACAAATACACCGGCTTACCTAAATTCACTGGGCCAGGATAAGAACCCAGGCATTTAACTATAATTGTAACCTTTATGCTGAGTTGTCTTTATACACCTTTCACAAAACACAGTTTTATATATTGAAAAATTTATTATGTCTATAAACGCATAAAAACACACCAAAAAGAACTAAGATAGAATTTCACTTTGCACTTTCTAAAGGTTTCAGCACTGTGAAATTATTTTTAAAAACAAATTTAATGATGTCCTACAAAAGGCAAAATCATCTAATTCTACTATTCACCATAAAATTAAGTTAGTGATAGTAAGAAGGCCAAAATCATCCCCTAAAATTTTTCCCTGGCAGCAAGGAACACCACGCAAATGTTTAATTGAAAACAATAATTAGCATTTTGATTAGATTTTTAAAATCAGTTTATGCTAATCAAAGCACATTATTTTAAAGTGAAATAAACAAAGTTTCAAAAAACGGATTTTTCATAGGGCATGTGGGTGCCTCAGTCAGTTAGTCGGACTTTGGTTCCAGTCATGATCTCGGGGTTCAATGGTTCACAACCCTACATCCGGCTCTGTGCTGACAGCTCGGAGCCTGGAGCCTGGAGCCTGCTTTGGAATCTGTGTCTCCCTCTCTCGCTGCCCCTCTCCCACTGCGCTTCATCTCTCTCTCAAAAATAAATAACATTTTAAAAAATGGATTTTTCAGTGCAATACTGTGATTAGAAATAGTAAATACAAAGAAAATCATGCTCCATTTTCTTGCTCCAGAAAACTGCTAAAGCGTTCAAGTTTATAAAACTTTGTATCAATCCAGTTTTTCTAAAAGCTTCTTTTTCTCATTTACCTTAATTTTGCCAGAAAGCATAGTATTTATTAGGCTGAATTTACTGAATTCCTAAATATGTTATGAAATACAACACTAAAATCAGGAATATAAAAATTGTCTCTGCTCTGGGTGACAATCTCAAATTTGGTCTGGGATCCTTAAAAAACAAGTGCAAAGTAAAAGCTTAAAATAAATACTACAGAAACAAAGAATCGAAGCTATGCCAAAGAAAATCATTAAGGAGGTGTGTGCACTCTGAATGACTTTGATGGGGTGGGGGGAGGCAGTCTAGGCAGATGACGAACACAGAAAAGGAAAGGACAAGTCACCAATGGTGTTTTCCCAAATGGTTAATGTGTAATGACTGCATCCCAATTTAAACAAAGCTCATACTACTGATGAATCCCTGCTTCCTCATACTGAGCATGTGGAATATGTTGTGGCGTATGGTACCAACAAAGTCAACTGCCTCCAAATCCAAAGCTACTAGCCAAAAGAAAACACTTTAGCATTTCTTCCTAGTTTTAGTTATTTGAGCTAAAATCAAAAGCTTAACTTGTTTAATAGTCTTTTTTGGAAGCAATCGGTAAATCACGAAAACTTACTCAACGTAACATTTCACCACAGTGTGATTTGCTGTAAAGAGGCTTTAGCCTTAAACATAACAAAATGTGCCCATCCGGATTACACAGGAAGAAAAGGACACCAGACAGAAAAGGAATAAGGGATCTTTCTAAAATGTCTCACTGTGCACTCAATATTAATCCTTAGCAGAAATATTACAATTACTTTCACAAGAAGTCTAATGTGGAATGCTTTAATTTTTTTTAATTTAATTTAATTTAATTTTTTTTTTTTTTTTAGAGAGAGAGACGGAGAGAAAGAGAGAGCATGGGAGAGGCAGAGACACAAAATCCGAAGCAGGCTCCAGGCTCTGAGCTGTCAGCCCAGAGCCCGACGCGGGGCTCCAACTCATGAACCATGAGATCATGATCTGAGTCAAAATCGGATGCTTAACCGACTAAGCCACCCAGGCGCCCCTAACACTGAATGTTTTGATTTTAGTAGTAGCTTAGTCAAGCATACAGACAAGACAATGTACTTGATCACTAAGAAATTACACTAAGAATCACTAATTTATCTGCCATGTGTTCTTTGTTAAGCGGTACCAAACATATCTAGAACTACTTGTTATGTTCTTAAAATATGTATTCCAAGTGAATCAGCCAATATTTAGTAAGTACAGGGTCCAGTAAGTTCATGCTCAAGGGACTAAATTATGATGAATCCCAAAGGCAAACTTTGGAAATGCAAGGCTGATTATGGAGGTACTTGTTACTCAATTATAATAGCCAAGTTATTCTTCCTTCCTAAGGGCACCTCCAACTGCCTTCTTACTGCCTTCTTGCCCCCTCTCCCAACAGACTAGGAGAAGTAAAAAAAAAAAATAGCCAGACCTGGGGCACCTGCATGGCTCAGTCGGTTGAGCATCCAAGTTTGGCTCAGGTCACGATCTCACAGTTTTTGAGTTTGAGCCCTACGTCGGGCTCTGTGCTGACAGCTCAGAGCCTGGAGCCTGCTTCAGATTCTGTCTCCCCCTCTCTCTGCCCCTCCCATGCTCACATTCCATCTCCTGTCTCTCTCTCTCTCTCTCAAAAATAAATATTAAAAAAAAAAATGTTTTTTTTAAATAGCCAGACCACAGTACTCATGCATCAGTTTTCCAAGTACAACTTGAAAATGAAGACAATGTAAATATAACAGAATTTGAAAAAGTATAAAGATGTATTAGAAAAGAATAGTCAAAAATATACTGTTGGGGCGCCTGTGTGGCTCAGTTGGTTACACTTCTGACTCTTGATCTCAGCTCAGGTCATGGTCTCCCGGTTGGAGGGATGGAGCCCTGCACTGTGCTCTATGCCAACAGCACAGGGCCTGCTTGGGATTCTCTCTCTCTCAAAATAAATAAACTTAAACATATATATACATATATGTTCACATATATAATCATAGTTTTATAGTACATACTATATTATATATAGTATTATAACAGTATTATAACACACATAGGTACTTATACATAGAAGTGTGTGTGTGTGTGTGTGTGTGTGTGTGTGTGTGTATGTGTCTAGTCATAGCATAAAACATTAACTGCAGGAAATACAAAATGTTTTTGATGACCAAAATGACAGGAATACTATTCTTAACCCATAAACTGTAAAAGCCATCATAAAATGCCAGAGCTGATTTCTGGACAAAGTATAGATGGAATATAAATTTGAAAGATAATTCTGTGACAGAAGAGGAAGAAAATAAAGCTACCTAGCAAAATCCCTACACTTTTTCCTTTCCCAAATCCTTAAATTTCCACAATTGAGAATGTTATATAATTCTGAAGACCTACAATTCAAGGATTAAAAAGTAACACCTAGAAAGTCAGCTAAGCATCCCAATTCGGGCAAGTTAAGATCTCACAGTTCATGGGTTCGAGCCCTGTGTCAGGCTCTGGGCTGACAGCTCAGAGCCTTGAGCCTTCTTCAGATTCTGTGTCTCCTTCTCTCTCTCTGTCCCTCCCCTGCTCATGCTCTGTGTGTCTCAAAAATAAACAAACAAAAAAAAATAAGTAACACTTTCCACAGAAGGCAGTCGTCACAAAATAGGAGCCTGGAGAGTGGTAAAGCTGTATGTAGCTTTAAATAAATAACACTAAAAATTGATACTAAGATCTTAGGTTCTGTAGTATATTACAGTTTATGTATAATACACAAATACAATAAATACATGTCGGCAGTAAAAAAAATTTGAGGTTCAAATATTCTACACGCAAGAAATATGATCTTGAAAATTAACTCTACTTAAGACATCTGAATAGATCCCAACTGAGCTGATCAAACAGTTTCTGAGGAGATGGTATAGTACCAGAATGAGAACAGAACACGGAACCCAAAGCTGAATTAAGTCCCAATTTACAATGTAAGCACCCTTAAGACCCTGGGTAAGTAACTACTTCAAGCCTCAATTTATTTATAGGGAATTAATACCTCCTGTAACGTTGCTGTTCTGTGAATCATAAACTGAGAATGTGCAATTATTTAAAAGCTACCGAATAATCAGAACAATGAACATACAGAATAAAAAACATGCCTGCCACCCCATCAAAATGGGAAATAGCTAGGAATCCAAATGGCTTCATTCTGGCCAGAAGACTTTCACCTCTGGAGGTGGGAATGATCAGGGAAGAGGAACTGATTTACTCAATTCTCACACCTTATCTCCTAACTTCCCCATCAAAAACCATGAATTGAAAACAGGCCTAAGGTAAAATACCACATTTCAAAACCACAGTCAACATTTATTCGGCAGCAAGCAATTCATTAGAAAAATCTCTAAATCCTAAAATCTGAAAACCAAAATCTCTCCAAGTTAGAAGTTATCTTCCCTAGGGGTGCCTGGGTGGCTCAGCCGGTTAAGTGTCCAACTTCAGCTCAGGTCATAATCTCATGGTTCACGGGCCGGAACCCTGCATCGGGCTCTGTGCTGACAGCTCGGATCCTGGAGCCTGCTTCAGATTGTGTGTCTCCCTCTCTCTCTGCCCCACCCCCACTCACACTCTCTCGGTCTCTCAAAAATAAACATTAAAAAAAAATTTTTTTTAAGTTATCTTCCCTAAAGGTTATCTATGCATTGTTTCCCAGGACAACAAAAAAGTCTTTAAACCACTGTGTCCATCCCTCCAGACTGCCCAAAAGCCACCCAGAGATGCTACAATGGCACCGCCATTGGAAACAGCAGACGAGAAGCTATTAGCTGTTGCTGTACAGCAGCAATTTGTAAGTTCTCAAACTTTCTGGTTACAGACTTCTTTTATAAGTCTTAAGATTTACTGAGGACCCCAAAGAACTTTCGCTTATATGGATTATGTCTGCCAATATTTACTGCACTGGAATTATAACTGGGATATGTTTTTTAATGTTTATTTAAGTAGCAAGAAACCTATTACACATTAACATAATTGTTTAAAACTGTTCTCCAAAACAAAACATTTAGTGAGACAATCCCACTATTTTATATTTTTGCAAGACTCTTTAATTCTGGCCCAATCAAAGATAGCTGGATTCCCCTATCTGCTTCTTCATTTAATCCCTTTGATAGGTTGTTCTGGTAACACACCTATGAAGAAAACCTGGCATCACACCATCCTCACTGGAGGAGAGTATTTTAACAGCTTTTTTAAATAATTGTGGACATTCTTCGATACTACACCAAAACCCCACAAGTGGTAACTTATGAAAGATTACGGTATGAAAGCTCAAACTATTATCAATAAACCACCTGTACTCTAATGTATTAAAATCCATGAGTCTAGGGGTGCCTGGCTGGCTCGGTCCGTGCAGTGTGCCACTCTTGATCTCAGGGTTGTGAGTTCGAGCGCTCTGATGGGTGTAGAGATTACTTAAAAATAAAATCTTAACAAAAAAAAATCCATTGGTCTACCCTGTCCTTTGAATGAACTTTTTACCAATGTACAATTTTATTACAACAAAATTCTGCAGATCTTCCAAACGTCGACACATTATTACACAAAATTAAAAAAACTATCGTTAATATCACCACCAATCTAGTCAGAAACATTTTTTTTAATTTGGGGGAAACTGTCAAGCTCACGATGACACAAACAAGATTTCCAAAATTCTAGCTTTTGTCACAAAGTTCAAATTCATCATTTGGCCACCAAAGCTGTCAGCTGTTTTCCTTAAAGAGACAGGATCACTTCACGGTCAAGTTAAACGTCAAAACCCATGGTTCATCATCTGTTTTTTCAGATAAAAGAGCTCTGTGAGGAAAAACACTAGTGCAGTTCACAAATCAATCATACGTGTGCAACTTTTTAGTATACATGTGTACTTCCTCTGTTACCACGGCATATATAAGACATAAACTTGAGTCAAGATTAAAATGAACATGTTTTAGCGTTTCATCAAGAAATTTTGAAATGTACGTGTGTGATGAAGAAATGTAAGAACTCCTAGTACAATACGGTGCCTCTCTCTGCCTTGATTTTTCCTAAGGCACGAACAACATTCCCCCCTAGAGCTTTCGCACCGTCAGTGCAAATGTCAATAGAGTAAGACACATAACATTCCAGCACTATTATGAAAATAATTTGAATCTTATGTACTCCCTGAAAGGATCTCAGAGACACCCCTTCCCCCAGCTCCCACTGTGAGAATCACTGGTACTACCATCCACCAGGCGGCCCCCGATCTATCCGTTAGAACTTCATGAAACTTTTTGACAGCCCCCAATAGGTGGGAGAAAAGCTATGGTCTCCCCCAAATCTTGTTAAATATCTCCTCCAGTAACTTCAACAACATTCTCTAAATGTTTTATGAATGCTAGGCCACTGACAATGGTTACTCTCCTCAAAATCTTTTTATTGTAAGTGTGACAGCCAGAACTGAGCTCATGCAAATAATGATCTGCCCATCACAGGGTAGGGCAGAAATCAAAATATAGTTTCCAGAAGGGCATTATATTCTATTAATGCAATGGAAGAACCTTGCCAGGGTACATATGCAACATCTAGAGACATTTTCGGTTGTCACTACTGGAGAGATGGGGGGTGGGGCTCCCGAAATCCAGCAGGTTGAAGCCAGGGATGCTGTTAAACACCTTACAACAGGGGCGCCTGGGTGGTTCAGTCAGTTGAGCGTCCTATTTCGGCTCAAGTCATGATCTCATGGTTCATCAGTTTGAGCCCCGCGAAGGGCTCTGTGCTGACAGCTCAGAGCCTGGAGCCTGCTTCAGATTCTTCGACTCCTTCTCTCTCTGCCCATCCCCCGCTTGTGGCTCTGTCTCTCAAAAATTTATTGTAAAAAAAAAAAAATTGGGGGGCGCCTGGGTGGTTCAGTCGGTTGAGCGTCCGACTTCAGCTCAGGTCATGATTTCACAGTTCGTGATTTTGAGCCCCGTGTAGGGCTCTGTGCTGACAGCTCAGAGCCTGGGAGATTCTGTGTCTCCCTCTCCCTGCTCCTCCCCCACTCACATTCTCTCTCTCTCAAAAATGAATAAAAACATTTAAAAATAAATAAATACGCAACCAGACACCTTACAACACACAAGACAGACCCCTCCAAAGAATTATCTGGCCATAAATGTCAACAATACCTACCAGAGAAACACTGTATTGATGGATCCTAAGATTACCAAAATTTCTGGAAGCTTCATCACCATGGCTTTTTTTTTTTTAATTTATTTGTTTTGAGAGAGAGAGAGAGAGCGCGAACAAGTGCACTCAAGCAGCGGAGGGGCAGAGAGAGAAGAATCCCAAGCAAGCTCTGCTCTGTCAGACCAGAGCCCTAACATCCAGGAACCATGAGATCATGACCTGAGCCGAAGTCAGACGCTTAACCGACTCAGCCACCCAGGTGCCCCATCACCATGACTCTTAAATTGGACCAGCCTTTCAAAGTTACACATGCTATTACACATGCTTTTTAGACAAAACAGGAACACTTGTTCACAATGCTTTATAACGAACTTCAATACTCTTTGATTTAACCCATTCTGACAACTCACGTAAGGTCTATACACACTCCCACCCACCCAAATTTAACAGGACAGGCATCCCTAAACTGCAAGTGGAAATCAAACAAGATCTAGTCTGAAATCACAATTCACAGCTTCAAAGAAATGAAATGAAAGACAGTGTGACACCAGAACATGAAAAACAAAGAAAGCCAATCAATGTGGAAAAAGGCGTATTTAACTAAGCAGTCTGGTCTTTCTGTTGTTTACTTAAATGTATACTACGCTTACGGTTAAAAATGAAAGGGACAGCTAATGAAAAGCTGGCCATATTGTTAGCATTTCAAAAAACACACTGGAAAGCTAATCATCCATGTATGAATCTGCTGCCTTAACTCTGTCTTCCATTTTATACATTTGAACTTACTTCCAAAAACATTTTTGCTGAGGTCTTTAAAGAAAACGTACACCTCCCTTCCTCAAAGAATGCTGGGAAAAAGTAGGTGTAAAAGTATTTTTATTTTCTAAAGAGAAAGACACAACTATGTTATTTCTAATTAAAACCTTTCAAGGCATACACTTCCTATCACTGACCAATTTGTAACACTGCCATGATTATCATAAAGTTGCTTTTCAAGCACAGCAATAAGACGTGAGCTAACACAAAGAAGTCACATGGCATCACGAAAAACATTTAATTGCCGATCTGGAAAATACCACAAAAATCAGTGCTCCTAGTGCCTCTTTCCACCATTTCATTAAAAGGATGAATGAATCAATTAACAGGGATCTTGCAGATTCTAAGATTTTAGGTCTGCATATTTAATTAAAACTAGCAAATATTCTCATTACAGAAATGTTGACAGGTCCTTTAAAAATGACAGGAGCGGGTGAGAAGGAGCATGAAATTCTTTTTAAAAATACTGTATAAAAAGCAATAGACGCCTTAAAGCCTGTGTCAAAGTTAGGGCCTCGGCTGTAGAGAGACACACACGCACACAAGTACACAGACCTATAAACTTGTAAAACTGTAATCAGTGATGTTTGCGAAAAAGAAATGGTCTTTACTTAAAAAAAAAAATAAAATACAATAAACCTATGGTGCTGTATTAGGTGTCTAGAAATCAGAAGACCTTTATTTTGCATTTAAGTAAAACTTCAGTGTCAATTACATGCTTCATTTGGGGACCACAAAGAAGAAAATTCAGTCTAGTCTCAGAGGAGCACTCTCACACTTGAACCTTCATAAATGGAAGAAATGCAGTCTCACTATTTAGGCCTCGACACTGCTGTATATACGCAGAATGGAAAAACAAACAAAACAAAACAAAACAACTGTAAGCGACTTCCGATCCCAACAATGAGCTCGCAGATTACATCTCATTCTTTGAAAGAAAGAAAATAGAAACTTTTTAAAACGCCCGACAAGGGAAGCAAGGGAGAAGACGCAGCCCTCGAGAGACCAGAAAGGCGGGGATGGACTGGCTTTAAGTCCACAATGAGAAAAATTTAAAGCACCACTAGAGACGGGAGGGAGAAGGCAAGCAGAATGAATCCGACTGCCCTATCAAAACAAAACAGAGCAACACCTAACAAAACGCGCTGCGGAGGACACACACCCAGGCGAGTGCCCCTTCGCCGAGTGGGGGAAAGCCTGGGGGCGGGGGGGGGGGAGGGGGGGAAGGTCCAAACACAGAGCAAGCAAGGCTCGACGCTCGAAACTGCGCTTTTAGCTAGTGCTCGTGCAAGCTGGGACTTGAAAGTGGGTTAACTCTGGCGCACGATTTGGGCATCCTGGAAACGGGAGGAAGAGAGGGACGCGGCGGAGGCAGACCAGGAAGAGAGCATCGAAACGAGCCTGGGAGACGCCGAGAGCGAACCTGAACCCCGTGTGCCGACCCCGCGACCAGCAGGGCCTTCCTTCCCCGCCGCCAGGCATTGGCTTTTTTGTTTTGTTTTGTTTTGTTTCTCTTTTCCTTTTTTCGGACGGGGCGGAGAAGCGGGCGCAGTAAGCTTCGGGTTCCCCCGGCCGTTCCGGAAGGGGAAGGCCCCCGGCCCGACGGCCGCGGAGCCAGGAAGGGGTGGGGGGAAGCGGGAACCGAGCACTAGGGGAAGTGCGGCGGCGAGCGGGTGAGGAAACAGGAAGAGCCCCGTTCCCGCCTGCCTCCCGCCCCCCTCCCCGGGCCGAGGGCCCGGCTCTCGCGCCACCCCCTCCCCCTCCCCCCCGACGCCCCCAAGGCCCCGCCGGCGTGCTAGAGAAAACAGAATACAAATCACTCACAACGGCATCGTCTCCTGCGCCGGCACCGCCCAGTCACTTCCCCCCCGCAACCGCCGCCGCTGCCGCCCTGGGCATGATCCACTGAGGCGGGAGGGAGGGGGGGGCCTGCCTCAGCCCTGGGTCCAACCCCACTCCCGCACCACTCCCGCCGCTTTAAGCGCTTCTCCTCCTTCCCCTTCGTCCTAACATGGCGCCCGAGCGCTACCACAGCAACGTTCTAGAACTGCTGACGCCGCCACGCACGCCGTGCGCGCGCCTGCGCCGAGGCCGCCCGGCCCCGCGCAGCCTCACGGGAACTGTAGTTCGTGAGGCGGCCGGCGGGCCGGCAATTTCCGCTCCGGGGCCGTCGCGCTTCCGCGGCGAGGGTCGGGGGTCTGGTGGGAGCGGTGCGGGAGGCTCCCGGCCGCGGGCCGTTCCTCGAGCGAGGACGCCGGAGGGCACGACGCGGACGCGGCCCCGACGACTGAGGAAGGGCCCGAGCGCGAGGCTCCGCTTCCAGCGCATTGTGAGGTGCCGCCGTTCTCGCCGCCCGAGGTCGCGGCGGCCGCGCTTCCCCTCGAGCGGCGCTTGGCGGGGACCGAGGCGCCCACGGGTGTGCCGTGGGCCGCCCGAGCGCGCGGGGCTCAGGACGGGGCCGCTCGGGTCGGTGCCTTGGGTGGCCGCAAGTTGCTCGGCCTCTTCGTACTGTTCTGCCAGGCGACAGTAAGATCTGCCCCCGAGGCTTGTGGCGATTGCTGCGTGTGTTGGCGCCGGAGGGGTGCTTGGCACGGGCTGGTTGTTGGGACACTCCCCTCCCCTACTAGACCGGGGTCCCCCTAGGCGAGCTTTTCGGCTCCCCTGGCCACTAGAGTGTGTGCACGCAGGCGCTCAAGAAGTCTTTGTGGAATGAATCCATTTGCGGGGCAGGACTGTGATGACGGCGAGTTCTGGAGCAGGAGCTCATCGTTACAAACAAGTGGTGCCCTGGAACTTACTGATAAAGCTGCTGCACTTAAGTGGAAAGATCGCTGGCAGTAACCGTTGGGATTTTAGCAAGGACTGTGTTGTGCGGCCCTGATCTGTCCCTGGGGGTGGGACCCGGCAGCGTACCCCTCCCTCCTCCCCCGGAGCAACGGTTGAAAGAGAAGTGCCTGAAGCCGATCTGATACTCCTTCCCTCTTCGAATTAGAATGCTATCAAAAGTGTCCCACCGAAGGCTTATGGAGGGTCGGGAAGGAAATAAATACGGGGAGGATGAAGTTCTAAATTATTTAAGTAGATTAGTAGTGGACTCCTGGAACCTGGGGAAATTTGGCAAAGGACTTCCCTGTTTTCACAGGACATCTGTCTAGCAGGAAGAACCATCTAGGACTAAAGGCTCAATGGGAGAAGCCCAGGACCTAAACCTGCAATCTCCGACACTATAGTCGTTTGTCACCTGTGACTTTTGAGCCCTGGAATGAGGCTAGCTCATTTAAGATGTTCTCTAAGTGCAAAATACAGATTTCAGGGGTCCTAGTGGGAACAAAATAATGAGATACCTAACTGATACTTACTATATTCATTACATACTGAAATAGTACTTTGGATATATAAAAAAAATCGTTTAAAATGAATTTCATCTGTTTGTTTTTAAAATGTGGCTACCAGGACATTTTAAATTCTATACGTGGCCCTCATTTCTATTGAACAGGGCTGATTGGGAGACGGACTTGAACTTGATTCTCAATTCTTACTTACTCCCTTACCCTCTTGTCATCAAGGTGGTTTGGGTTGAGGGCCCAGTAGCACACCCGTCCTTGAAAGCTTGAAAATTTGAGATCCATGGGCGCCTGGGTGGCTCAGTCGGTTAACTGTCCGACTTTGGCTCAGGTCATGATCTCACACTTGGTGAGTTCGAGCCCCGCATCGGGCTCTGTTGCTGACAACTCGGAGCCTGGAGCCTGGTTCGGATTCTGGGACTCCCTCTCTCTCTGCCCCTCCGCCCCCCCCCCCCCCCCCGTGTCTCTCTCTCTCTCTCTCTCTCTCTCTCAAAATAAATAAGTAAACTTTTAAGAAAAAAGGTTAGGGGCACCTGGGTGGCTCAGTCAGTTAGCATCCAACTCTTGGTTTCAGCTCAGGTCATGATCTCCTGGTTCGTGAGTTCTAGCCCCGCGTCGGGCTCTGTGCTGACAGTGCAGAGCATGCTTGGGATTCTTTGTGTGTTCCTCTCTCTGCCCCTCCCCTGCTCACTCTATCTCTCTCTCTCAAGATAAGTTTTTTTAAAAAAAAAAAAGGTAAAGAAGGGACTGATTTCAGAGAGATTCAGGAGATGTAGTTAATCCTGAATGTGAAAGGTGAGGGAGGGGAAGAAGACACATGATTTCAAAGGTTCTAGGGAAGGTGACAGAACGGAGGGAGAAACAGGAGGAGGATTGGGAGACTGCACAATGTCACGAGAGTACTTTGGTAGGAGTTTTTTGAAACGCCGGTGGGACCTTTAGAAATGTCTACCAGGCGATCGAAAACACGTCTCAGGAGCTGAGGAGAGAAGCCAGGGCTGGAGATAAAGATTTTAAACTCTGAAAGCAAGAATTGGATCTCGGAGTTCTGTTTCAGCTCAGCATGTTAGGAAGCGCCTTACACACACCCAGTAACTACAGTCTAATCCACCCGAAAGTTCACACGTGTGTGATGAGCTAGGTGCTCCCATATCCCCCGTGTTTAGGACCCACTTAAGGACATAACTTGAGCCAAGCAGAGGGGACAGTCCGATAGAACCAGTCTCCAGTGTGCTGGCGGAGGCGGTAACCCTGCTGTTCGTCTTTGCCTTGTCCTCCGAGCCCTGCCCGGTGGGTCCTCCAGCTGCCACCCCATGGCTGCGGCCCTCGCCCTACCACAGTGCCTGTTTCTACTGGCTACTCAGATGGGGGAAGACGTCTTCTGGTTCTCCTAGGTCCACAGTACATTCCAGTTTAAGAAATGCACAGAAATGGGAGGCGGGGGTGCCTAGGTGGCTCATTGGGTTAAGCGGCCGGCTCTTGATTTCAGCCCAGATCATGATCTCATGGTTCATAAGTTCGAGCCCCGCATCGGGTGCAGAGCTTGCTTGGGATTCTCTCTCTCGCTCCCTCTCTCTGCCCCTCCTGCATTCTCTCTCTCTCTCGCTCTGTCTCATAATAATAAATAAGGAAACCTAAAAAAAATGCACAAAAATGTTTTTGAGAGCAGAGCCTCTTGACCTATTGAAACTAGCTAGATTTTTTTTTCAGTGTCATTTAGGAGGTGGCAATTGGAGATGCTATGTTGATATGGAGGTTTTTTATCCCATTAACAAACTACAATGATTCATTTGGCTACTAATGGTGCATAAGTTTTAAATTTTTTTAACCAAGAGTAACCAGATTTCTGAGTCACTAAAGTAAAAGTAGTAACATAAACACTTTCATCTAATGAGTATTGTACACTTGAGCTGTATTTTCTTTAAATTCTTTTCTTTTAAAATTTCCTGTAGGTGTTGATTAGTTTATGTGGTTTTATTTATTTATTTATTTATTCATTCATTCATTCATTCATTCATTTTTGAGAGACAGAGAGAGAGCACAAGCAGGGAAGGGGCAGAAAGAGGGAGACACAGAATCCAAAGAAGCAGGCTCCAGGCTCCGAGCTGTCAGCACAGAGTCCGATGCAGGGCTCAAACTCACAAACTGCAAGATCACGGCCTGAGCCGAAGTCGGACGCTTAACCGACTGAGCCACCCAGACGCCCCCTAGTTTATGTGTTTTCTAAATGTTTGTTTATTTTGAGAGAGAGAGAGAGAGAGCGTGCCCTCCCAAGTGAGCGGGGTTGGGGCAGAGAGAGGGGGAGACAGAGTCCCAAGTAGGCTCCCCGCTCTCAGCGCAGAGCCCGAAATGGGGCTCGAACCCACAAATCCTGAGATCATGACCTGAGCTGAAAGCAGGAGTGGGTCACCCAGGTGCCCCTATTAGTTTATGTTTTAGAGACCATGTCCCCCACCGTTTGCATGAAAGGAAGAACCACAGTAGCATGTTGATTATAACTGGCTCCAGACCTGTGCCTCCTGGAGCCCCTGCCTTTGGTCAGCAGCACGATGGTCTTCCACACTGAAGCAAAATCGCCAACCCATCATCAACTCCTATCCATCGAATCCATCAGAAATCACCCCCTGCTCCGTCCCGTCCGCCACTGTCTCATCTGGCTTGGATGGTTGTGGCAGTGCTTTCCTTCCGGTCGTTCTCCAGACGGCAGCTGGGCTTTGAAAGCATAACTCAGCTTTTATGACGCCCCCACAGGAAACCCAGTTTAATGGCTTCCCATTGCTCTTAGAATAAAACCAAACTTGACTTACAAAGTCAAGGGGCGCCTGGATGGCCCAGTCGGTTAAGCATCTGACTCTTGATTTCAGATTGAGTCCTGATGTTCTGGTTCGTGGGCTCCGTGCTGACAGTGCTGAGCCTGCCTGAGATTCTCTCTCCTTCTCTTTCGACCTCTCCCCCACTCGCTCTCTCTCTCTCTCTCTCTCTCTCTCTCCCCCCCTCCCCCCCCAATAAAATTTAAAAAAACAAAACAAAATGGAAAGTCAAGCCAAAGTGGCTTACAAGGCCTTTCGTGATCTGGCTCTCAATTTTTCCCTCTAACCTCATCTCAGGCCCCACCCCTTTCCTCACTGTGCCTCAACCCTACCGGCCTCTATTCTTTCCTTAAACATGCTCAGCGCCTTGCTGCCTCAGAGCCTCCATGCTTGTCCCCTCTGCACTGCCGCCCTGGCCCTTCCCGCAGCTGGCTTGTGCTCAGCCTGTCAAAGCCCAGTGTCACTGCCTCCTGGACGCCTTCCCGGACCACCTCGTCTAAACTGCTTCCTTGCATTATCATCCTTCTTGCATAACTGGCACTTCCTTGCTAATTTCTTTATTTTTTTTTATTTTTTTAACGTTTATTTATTTTTGAGACAGAGGGAGACAGAGTGCGAGTGGGGAGGGGCAGAGAGAGAGGGAGACACAGAATCCGAAGCAGGCTCCAGGCTCTGAGCTCTCAGCACAGAGCGCGATGCGGGGCTCGAACCCACGAACCCTGAGATCATGACCTGAGCCTAAGTCGGACGCTTAACTGACTCAGCCACCCAGGCGCCCCATCTAATTTCTTTATTATTATGTATTCTGTCATCCTCACTAAAATCTAAGCTCCATGAAGATAGCAGCCCTGTGTTGTTCAAACTGCCCTAAGCCCAAAGCATTAAAACAGTGCCTGGTGAATATTGGAACTTAAGAATCAGATTCTTCCTGGGGGCACCTGGGTGGCTCAGTCGGTTAAGCATCTGTCTTTGGCTCAGGTCATGATCTCACAGTTCGTGAGTTCAAGCCCCACAATCAGGCTCTCTGCTGTCAGCATGGAGCCTGCTTCGGATCCTCTGTCTCCCTCTCTCTGCCTCTCCTCTGCTCGCTCTCTTTCTCTCAAATAGACATTAAAAAAAAAAAAAAAAAAAAGAGGGGCGCCTGGGTGGTGCAGTCGGTTAAGCGTCCGACTTCAGCCAGGTCACGATCTCGCGGTCCGTGAGTTCGAGCCCCGCGTCGGGCTCTGGGCTGATGGCTCGGAGCCTGGAGCCTGTTTCCGATTCTGTGTCTCCCTCTCTCTCTGCCCCTCGCCCGTTCATGCTCTGTCTCTCTCTGTCCCAAAAATAAATTAAAAACGTTGAAAAAAAAAATTAAAAAAAAAAAAAGAATCATTTCTGATTCTTTAAAGACAACTCAGATTTGCCCAATATTTCCATTCAGTTATTTTCACTTATGTAATTAATCTGGCTAAAACAAACAAAAACAGTGGGTAATTAGCATGAGCTGCCGTAACAAAGTACCACGGAATTGGTGGCTTAAACGATAGAAATTTATTTCTCACAGTGCTGGAGGCTGGGAAGTCCAAGATGAAGGTGCCAGCGTGGCCAGGTTTTGAAGACACTCTTCCTGCCTTGTAGATAGCAGCTTTCTCACTGGGTCCTCACCAGGCAGGGAGGAGGGGAGAGAGAGAGGTGGTGTGAGGGAGGGGAAGGAGAGACAGAGAGCAAGGCCCTGGTGTCTCTTCTAAGGAGACTGGGCCCGTGGGTGCCTGGGTGGCACAGTCAGTTAAGCTCCCGACTGTTGGTTTTCGGCTCAGGTCACAATCTTGAGGTTTTGTGGGTTCGAGCCCTACGTGGGGCTCTGTGCTGGCAGCACAGAGTCTGCTTGGGATTCTCTCTGTCTGCCCCTCCCCGGCTCACACCGTGTCTGTCTCAAAATAAATAAATAGAAATAAACTTAAAAAAAAATGAGATTAGTCCTGTTGGATCATGGCCCCATCCTTATGGGGTGGTCCCATTTAACCCTAGTCCTAGTTACTTCCTTAGAGGCCTCATCTCCAAATACAGTCACATGGACGGGGTTAGTGCTTCAACATACGAATCTGAGGACATTCATTCAATCCATAACAATGATCATCCCTGCTCGCTAACACCTAGAACGTAATGATACCTGTTCAGTGATACTAGTTCTTTAGTGCCGTGTGACAGTTTGCCACACATTTTAAACTACGGAAAACACACATTTATTATTGAACAGTTTCTGTGGGTCAGGAGTCTGGAGATGGCTTAGCTGGGTCCTCTGATTCGGCATCTCTAAGAAGACTTACATTCACGGTGGGCCCGGGGTCTCATCTGAAGGCTCGACTGCGGAGGGATTTACTCCCACGCACGTCTGTTGGGGAGATTCAGGTCTTGGAAGCTGTTGGATTGAAGGTGTCGGTGTCTTGCTGGCTGTTTGCGAAGGGCCCTCTCAGTTCTCAGCCAGGTGCGTCGGTCCGATGGAGCGGCTTGCTTTATCAAAGCACGTAAGCCCAGAAGGCAAATTCTGCTAGCGTGATCTCATGCGCAGTCTTGTGGAGCCTATGATTCGATGTATTCCGTTGGATAGAAGCAAGTCACAGGTTGCACCCACAGTCAGAGGAGATTACACAAAAGCACGAATACTAACAGGCAGAGATCATTGGGAGCCATCTCAGAGCCTGCCTTCCCTCTCAACTAAACTCATTTTGTATAACACCTAATATTGTGCCACACCCAAAAACACTCTAAATAATTTGAATGGCATTTTGATTCATTTCTATTTTTTCAATATAAAAGACTATTTTATTTATATAAAATATAAAATATTTTTCAATATAAAAGACTATATTTTTTCAATATAAAAGGTGCCTGGGTGGCTCAGTTTGTTAAGCGTCCAACTTCAGCTCAGGTCATGATCTCATGGTTCATGGGTTCGAGCCCCGCATCGGGCTCTGTGCTGACCGCTCAGAGCCTGGGGCCTGCTTCAGGTTCTGTGTCTCCTTCTCTCTCTGCCCCTCCCCCACTCACACTCTGCCTCTCTCTCTCTCTCTGTCTCTCTCTCTCTCAGAAATAAATAAACATTAAAAAAAATGTTTTTAAATATAAAAGACTAAATTCCTTACTGGGAATTCAAATAGTATTTTTTTTCCTGAAGGGGCTGTAAGGAATTTCATAACGATGAACAGGTCTGCATTTTAAGGAGTTGTTTCATTTTGTTTTTAGCTTTTAAGGACACATGCTATACTTCACTTTAAAAAAAAAATTTTTTTTTAACATTTATTTATTTTTGAGAGACAGCATGAGTGGGTGGGGGAGGAGCAGAAAGAGAGGGGGACACAGAATCCGAAGCAGGCTCCAGGTTCTGAGCTGTCAGCACAGAGCCCAACACGGGGTTTGAACTCACAAACCGTGAGATCATGACATGAGCTGAAGTTAGACGCTTAACCGACTGAGCCACCCAGGCCCCCACTTCAGTATTTTTTCAAGGTAGAGCACCGGTTCCTTTTTAAAAGATTATTAAAGTCCGATTATACGGTAATCTGTACCAGTACAAAGCCTTTTATGGTTTCCCTCTCTGTAAGACTCCCTATTGACCCGTATGAATTTTTTTTAAGTTTATTTATTTTGAGAGAGAGACAGAGAGAGCACCAGTGGGGGAGGGGCAGAGAGAGAGAGAGAGAGAGAGAGAGAGAGAGAGAATCCCAAGCAGGCTCTGCACTGTCAGCGCGGAGCCTGACACAAGGCTCGATCTCGCGAAACGTGAGATCACGAACCCGAGCCGAAATCAAGACTCCGATGCTCAACCGACTGAGCCACCCAGACGCCCCAAGCTGTATGAATTTTTATCCTGTGTACGCTCCCATGTAACTATCACTTAAATCAAGATACAGAAAATGTTCCGTGCCCCGGCAGACTCCCTCCCAGCGAATAACCCTCTATCATTACCACCACCGTTGCCAGATAACCACTATTTTAACCTCTCTCGCCATGGACCAGTTATATTTACTTTTCAGCTTCCCACATATGGAATCACAGAGTCTTCCCCCTCGTTTATAACTTCTTTCATGCAACATTATGTCTGTGAGACTTTGTCAGACTGACCATTCATTCTTTTTCATTGCTGTGTGGTATTCTCTGCTATCACAATATCTTTCTCCTATTGTAAATATCACCATAGATCTTTCTCCTATTGACGGACATTTGGGGTTTGTTTGTTTGTTTTTGTTTTTTCCAGTTTGGGGCTTTTATGAGTAACGTTGCTTGAACATTCTGGTATGTCTGGTATGTGCCTTTTTGTAGATGTAAGTACTCATCCTTCTTGGGTATATACCCAAGAATGGAATTGCTGGGTCATGTGTGTCCCCATACTCCGCTTTAGTAAGTGCTCGCAAAGGTTTTCACCGGGATAGCATCAGTCTGTACTCCCACCAGCAGTATGTGAGTGTTTCAGAGGCTCCACATCCCCCCTCGACCCTTGATGGAAACAGTCCACTTGATTTCAGCCATCTGGCGGCATTGGGGTGGAATCCCCCTGCGGTTTTCATTTGTATTTCTCTGATGAGTAATGAGTAATGGCTTTGAGCACTTGTTAATATGCTAATTGTCCACTCACATATCCTCTTTATGAAGTGGTTTCTCAAGTCTCCTGCCTGTTTTTATTTTATTTTTAATTTGAATTAAAATTAATTTAATCAGAGTGAGAGAGACAGAAAGTGAGTAGGGGAGGGGCAGAGAGAGAGAAGGAGAGAGAGATCCCAAGCAGGCTCCGCACTGCCAGTGTGGAGCCCGAGGCAGGGCTCGAACCCACGAACAGCGAGATCATGACCTGAGCCAAAACCAAGACGTGGTGGCTTAACCAACTGAGCCACCCAGGCGCCCCTCTTCTATTTTTAAATTGGATTGTCAATAAATAAATACACTGGGCTGTCAGTTTTATTGACTTGGAAGGAATTTTTAATATATTCTGAGTACAAGTCCTCTGTTCTATATCTTCAGTGGGTATCAATGTATATCCATTGCAAGTATCTTCCTAATTCTGAAGCATGACTTTTTACTCTTTTTTTTTTTTACAGTTTTATTTATTTTTGAGAGACAGAGCACAAGTGGGGGGGGGGGGGGGCAGAAAGAGAATGAGACAGAATCCGAAACAGGCTCCAGGCTCCGAGCTGTCAGCACAGAGCCCGATGCGGGGCTCAAACTCACAAACTGTGAGATCCTGACCTGAGCCGAAGTCGGATGTTTAACCAACTGAGCCACCCAGGCACCCCCTTTTTACTCTTTTAATATTACCTTGAGAAATCTTCACCCACCCCTGGGTTATGAAGAACTCCTCTTATGTTTTATTCTATTGTAGAAGCTTTATTGCTTTGACTTTCCTGTTTAGGTCCACAAGGCATCCTAAAATAATATTGCATATAGTGTGAGTTAGAGGTCAAGGGTTTGAGTTTTTTTGGGTTTGGGGGCTTTTTTTGGTTTTTTGGTTGATTTTTTTAAACGTATGACCCTCTAAAATGACCTGCCCCATTTATAGGAAAGACCATATTTCCTGTTCCATTGATCTTAATTACTGTAGTTTTATAATAAGCCTTGATATCTGGAGAGTGAAGTCCTTCAGGTTCCTTGTCATTCTTTAAGCCTGCTCTGGGGGCACCTGGGTGGCTCGGCGGGTTGAGCAGGTAAGCACCCGACTCTTGATTTTGGCCCCTGTCATGTTGGGGTCTGTGCTGACAGTATGGAGCCTGCTTGGGATTCTCTCTCCCTCTCTCTCTCCCTCTGCCCCTCCCTCACTCATGCTCAGTCTCTCTCTGTCTCAGAAATAAATAAACATTAAAAAATTTAAAAAAAAAAGACTGCTCTGATGATTCTAGGTCCCCTGCATTACCAAATACTTTTCAGAATCAGATGGTCAATTCCCATGAAACAAACAAAAAAAAAAACAAAAAAAAAAAACACTGGGAATTTGATTAGGATTGCATTGACTCTCTAGATCATTACTGGGGGAAGAGTTGAAATATTAACAATATTGAGCTTTACAAGCCATTGACATAGTTTATCCCTCCATTTATTTCACTTTTAAATACCATCAGCAGTGTTTTATAATTTTCAGTGTAGAGGTTTTACACATCTTTTTTAGATTGTACCTGGGCATTTTATTGTAAATGGCACCAGCTCTTTTAAGTAATATGGAAATATGTCTATCCAAACTACAGGTGTATATGTCTATCCAAATTACAGTTATAGAGAGAGGATGCTTAGCAGTGACGAGCTGGCCTGCTCAGATTTTAGGGAAAATCGCCTTCATTATAAAGTGACAGAGACTTTAATTATAAAGTGACAGAAAAATGAGAAGTCACCTTAGAGCGCCTCCCAACCTTAGACCTGAAAGGATGAATATATTAATATCCCTGAAGTGCGAATGTGTCAAGGAGAATCACAGAGGTAAAAATTCACCGCCCATCCAAAAGTCTAGGCAAGTACACCTTGTCAGGAAGAACCAGAACACGTGACAGGTCTGGCGGGGGTGGACAGACCACACTAGCTGAGGCCAATGCCTCGTCCTGGTTTTGCGTTCACCAAGCAGTTGTGACCGTCTGGCTACTCAGAAAATCTGCCTCCAGGAAGAGAATGCCTTGGCGAAACGGGTGTGAGCACCTTCCCACCCAACAACTATGGTGTCCTGCCGTGGGGCGCCTGGGTGGCTCAGTCAGTTAAGCGTCCGACTTTGGCTCAGGTCGTGATCTCCCAGTTCATGAGTTCGAGCCCCGTGCCGGGCTCTGTGCTGACAGCTCAGAGCCCGGAGCCTGCTTCGGATTCTGTGTCTCCTCCTCTCTCTGCCCTTCCCCTGCTCATGCTCTGTCTCTCAATAATAAGAAAACGTTAAAAAAGAATTTTTTTTAAAAGAAAACAACTATGGCGTCCCGTTGTAAGTAAGTCGGTACCCTGACCTCTCTTGTCTCCTAGGAGACTTAAGGTAAGTCAGCGTCTCAGGGTCCTACCTATCCTGAGGGCATGGCTGAGGGCTGGACTCCATGGGGAATTCACCAAAATCAGTGCCATTAGTGAAGCCTCGTAGTGACCCCCAGAGTTACTTGAGTAACCCATCACAGCCACGTGGAAATGTATATTATGGACTTCTGCAAAGGACTGGAGACTGGAATCGGTTATATGTAAAAAAATCACAATAGCTGTAACAAAATTTCAGCTGCATAGCTCTCATTCACTCCTATTTATTACACGTCTACCATGAAGCTATGTACTTCATCTCTGAAGACCCAGGAAAAAACCGAAACCCCCACGTCTGTGGAGCTTACATTTTAGTGGGGGAGAGAGACAAGAAACACACAGAACGTCAACATAAGCAGAGAACAAGAACGGAGTGGGGCCCTGTGGACAGGACGGGCCGTGGAGGCCCCTCTGGGGACAGGATATTGGATCCAAGCCAAGGACGAAGCACAGTGAGCCACAGGGAGATGTGTGGGCCGAGGATTCCAGGCGACGGCCCCACAGCAGACCATACTTGGCAGTGAAGAGTGAAGTGAGGGGGCAGTGAGGGCACGAGGGGTCAGGCTGTGTCGGGCCTCCTAGGCAAGGTCAGGACTTCGCCTCCCCCCCGCCCAATGTGGGATTGCAAGGCCCCGGAGGGCTCGGAGCGGATCGGACTTCTGTTTGAACAGGATCCCCCTGCCGGTATGTGGAGAGCAGTCACAGGAAGTAGCAGCCCGGTCATGGGTGACAGCAGCCCACCAGGTGGGAGATAGAGGCGTCTGGGGCAGGACAGTCGCGTCGGAGGGGTGAGGAGCAGGGGACTTGGAACATGTGGCAGAAGCCGGGCCCATAGGATGCGCTGGTGAACTGACTGTAGATAAGAGTTGCAGGTGACACCAAGCTTTGGAAGGATGGAATTGAGGGTCCCTGAGATGGTGGGCAGGGGGCGGGGAGCAGTGGTGGGGAGGAGGGGGGAGAGCGATAGGAATTGGACTGGCCCCGCTTTAGACACTCGGGTGGAAGGAAGAGGGGGTTTCAGGGAGGAAATGATAAGATGCTCGCAGAGGTCAAGTAAGATGAGGACCCAGATCTGGCCAAGGGATTTAGAAATGTGGAGGTCACTGTAACCTTGACCTAAAGGGGAGCAGGATCTTGGGACCCTGGCTGGAGGGGGACACCAAAGTCTAGGAAGGCTTTTGCATTTTAATCAGCTTTTGTCCTGTGTAGGTTTTTTTAATGCTTATTTATTTATTAGAGAGAGAGAGAGCATGCGTGTGTATGCACATGAGTGGGGAAGGGGCAGAGAGAGAGAGGGAGAGAGAGAATCCCAAGCAGGCTCCACGCTGTCGGCACAGAGCCCAACGCGGGGTTCGAACTCACAAACAGTACCCCTGTCCTGTTTTGTTTGGAAGCATGGGAGCTAGTACATTATGTTCAAAGCTAAGAGTGATGATCCAGAAAGGAGGGGAAAGTCAGGCTGTGGGAGAGAAGAGACCACTCTAGGAACAGAATCTGATGACATGAGCAGGGATGCACCCAGGGAGTCAGGAGTTGGTCTCGGATGGGAGCACAGAAGCGAAACAGCCAGTTTGCAGTAGGGAGAAGAGAACAGCCCTTTTGATTGCTGGGGTTTTCTCAGCGAACTAAGAAGCAAGGTCCCGAAATGTAACCATCGTGGGAAGGCACGAAAAGGTGACTATGATTAAGGCTCTAGGATTAAGGTAACTGTCACGAGGGCTCATGACTTGCAACTTGAAGTATAAGGGTCAAAAATAGTGCAGTGAAGCAAAAGAAAAATGTAGGTAAATTGGATGTCATCAAAATGGCGAGCTTTTTTGGCATGAAAGGGCACCATCAAGAGAGTGATGAGAGCCACAGGGGCACTTGGGTGGCTCAGTCGGTTGAGCATCTGACTTCAGCTCAGGTCATGATCTCACAGTCTGAGTTCGAGCCCCGCGTTGGGCTCTGTGCTGACAGCTCAGAGCCTGGAGCCTGCTTCAGATTCTGTGTCTCCCTCTCGCTCTGCCCCTCCCCTGCTCATGCTCTGTCTCTCTCTGTCTCAAAAATAAATAAAAACATTAAAAAAATTTTTTTAAAGAAAGAAAACACCAGCCACAGAATAGAGGAAATATTTGCAAATCCTCTATCTGATAAGGGTCTTACATCCAGAATATAGAGAGGACTCTTACAATTCAATGGCAAAAAGACAGTCAACCCAAGTACGAAGGGAGCAAGCCCCCCACCAAAACTGACAACGGTTGTTCAGGCAAGAACTTGTACACAAATGTTCACAGCAGCACTATTCACAATTACCTGAAAGGTGGAGACAACCCAAATTGTCCATCAGCGAATGAACGATTAGACCGATGGCGTGTCCGTACGCGGGAATAGTATTCAGCCACAAAAAGGAACCCGTGCCACAACGTGAGCTTTGAACACATGCCAGTGAGAGAAGACACAAAAGGCCACACGCTGTATGATTCCGTTTACATAAACTATCCAGAAGAAACCAATCCAGAGAGACAGAAAGCAGGTTGGTGGCCGCCAGGAGCTGGGTTGAAGGGCTAGTACGGGGTACAGGAGTTCCATTTGGGGCGATGGAAAGGTTCTGAGGCCAGGTAGTGGTGACGAGTATCCAACATCGGCTGGAACAGACTAACCCCATCTGGGGCAAATGTGCCCTGATGACAGCTCGGTGACCCAAAGCTTTCACGGGCACAGCCCTCCCCTGACATTCTCTCCTTTTGTTCAACCACACCCTTAAATGCACCCTCGGGGCGTAACCGTTCTTGATCTGTCCCCAAAATAAGTATTACACACACTTATTTTTAACCATTCTCCCACTGGGTGGACTCCCAGCCCCTAGGGCTATACAGGCGGGCGGCCCAGCGACAGCGAAGCTTCTTGTACTCCCGCTTTTATGTAATTTGGCCTTAATAAAAGTACCTGGGGAATCGTCTGTTGGGAGATTGCCCTCGACAGGCCCCCTGGGAAAAGAACCATTGGGGAGAGAAAGAAGGTTCCGCAAGGAGATCGTGCGGCCCTACATTTAGCCCTTGCCACCCCCTATAAAGACTCCTCTACCCAGAGGAAGGAGATAGCCTCATACATTTCCCAGCCAAGGAAGGAACGAATGGATTTGAAAGCCCCACTCCGGTAACTAAGGAGCGTATCTATGGGCACAAGTTACCCCAACCCCTAGGCCCACCTGGCCCCCCGGAGGCATTCCAGATGATGACTGAACCTAGTCGGCTAAAGTACAGAATGGTTCATTAGTTCCTAGATGCATTGTCTCTCTGAGACTGTATAAGGCGTGGGTTCCTAAGGCCCTCTGGGCCCCCTCCTGGCACCTCGGACCGAGGCAAACACTTGTTCCTCAAACCACAAATGGTTCGGGGAAACAACTAAGAGGTCATGTCCCTGTAACTGTTCCGCCTGAGGGGTTGAGAGATAGATGACCTTTCATGAAAGCAGCAGAGCAAATGCTTCATAGATGATAGATAAACGTAGATACATCATGAAAATAATGTAAGAAATTAATCAATCCGCAATGGGCAGGAGGGAACGTTGTGAAAAAATAACCATGTTATTCTGTAAAGGGTGATTACACGGAACATTTTTAGAACCAGGTAATGCCAGAAAACAGATGACGCACGCTACAAGGAAATTGCGAACAAACATCATGCCACGTTTGCCACAATAAGGCGGCCAGTTCCACGTACTGCTATGGTCTGTGTCCGTTTTTATTTATTTATTTTTTTTTCACTTTTTTGCCAACGCCCGTTCATCCTTGGGGAACCCCTGGACCTGCTGGAGCTGGAGTCTGGCAAGTGCCCTTAATAAGCCATTTCTTATCAAACTCGATTTGTCAGCCTTTTTCTTCCGTCTTACTGGCCCTTTGGGCTTTGGAGGTCGTTTTGCACACACCTCCCTTTCATAGTGAATGTGCTTAGTGCCACTGAACTGTATGCTTTAAAGTTTATTTATCTTTGAGAGGGGTGGGGAGAGGCAGAGGGAGAGAATCCCAAGCAGGCGCGGCACTCTCAGCGCAAAGCCTGAGGCGGGGCTTGATCTCACGACCGAGAGATCCCGACCCGAGCCGAAATCAAGAGTCGGGACGCTTAACCAACTGAGCCGCTCAGACGCCCCCGAACTGTACACTTTTAAGTGGCCACGATGGTATATTTTATGTAGTGTGTATTTTACCTCAATAAAAAAAAGTGCAGTTATATTCAGACTACATTATATATGTAGATCTATTTCAGTTTATTTCTTTTCAGAGAGAGCGAGTGAGAGAGAGAGAGAGAGGGAGAGAGGAAGAGAATGAACGGGGGAGGAGCAGAGAGAGAAGGGGGGGCAGAAGATCTGAAGCGGGCTCTGTGTTGACAGCATGGAACCAAATGCAGGAAGGACTCAAACCACGAACCGTGAGATCATGACCTGAGCTGAAGTCAGATGCTCAACCGACTGAGCCACCCAGGCGCCCCCAGATTACGTTATTTAAAGAGACGAAATATACTCCATTAAAATAAACCTAGTTGATTAGTTTAATTTTCTCATTCCGTGTCATTCTGGAAATTACAGGGCTTTTCAAGCTGGAAAAGACCATAGGGCTTGATTGCCTATACCTGCATTGTAAAGTTTGTTGAAAATATTCGGCAGCTTTTAATTACCACAAATATTAGGATTATTCATTCTGTTACGGGAATTTTTCTACCAAGAGGTTTATCATTCTCTCTCTGACTCATTGCCTAGGATACTGACCCCGAACTCAAAAATTAACCCAGTGGAAACAAATCACATCTGACAAAGTGTGAGTCAACAAAGCATAAACCATTTTCATTTCTTTCTGACACCATTGGCATCCGGGCCATAGCAAATTGTGTAAAGTCATTAGCCTATGTGTTCAAATAATAGTCTGATTTTCTTCATGCTAAAAATTACCGTATATCCCAGTGTGCAGAATACCTTGACTATGAATACAATATAAAATCAGTATTTGTCCCATGAGCTATGCATACTTTATCATTACCTTTCAAATAAAGTTCTTTAATGATGTCACTCATTGCCATACAGCTTTTTATAATGCTTCTACATAATAAAGTATTTGCTTGTGGGGAAGACAAGGAACTTTCCAAAAACTGGAAACGCATTTTTTTTTTAAAGCAAATTTTTCAAATTACAATGTTAAACTCTAACTCCATAAAGGTATATCATATGCGATCTGTAAAGTTTCACTGTATTTCAGGATTGTTCTTGAAGAGATACTCTGCCTATAATTGAAAGAAAGAAAAAAAGACAAGTCAACAATTTAGAAGACATTGCTACTAATGATTACAGTTTAAAAATAAACGTACAAAGGGGCGCCTGGGTGGCTCAGTCAGTTAAGCATTGACTTCGGCTCGGGTCATGATTCACGGTTCATGAGTTCGAGCCCCGCATCGGGCTCTGTGCTGACAGCTCAGAGCCTGGAGCCTGCTTCGGATTCTGTGTCTCCCTCTCTCTCTGCCCTTCCCCCGCTCGCACTCCGTCTCTCTCTCTCTGTCTCTCTCTCTCTCTCAAAAATGAATAAAACATTAAAAATAATAATAAAAATTAAATAAAAATAAAAGTACCTAAATCTTTACTCTCAAATGAGTAATAAAATCTTACTATAGGGGCTCCTGGGTGGCTCAGTCAGTTAAGTGTCTGACTCTTGGTTTTAGCTCAGATCATGATCTCACAGTTTGTGAGATCGAGCTCCATGTCGGGCTCTGTGCTGACAGGGAGGGGTCTGCTTGGGATTCTCTCCCCATCCCCTCTCTGTCCCTCCCTTGCTCTCTCTCGCTCTCTCAAAAATAGATAAAGAAAAGGGCGCCTGGGTGGTTTAGTCAGTTAAGTGTCCGACTTTGGCTCAGGTCACGATCTCACAGTTTGTGGGTTCGAGCCCCAAACCGGGCTCCGTGCTGACATTTTAAAAAATAAAAAAAATAATAAACATTTTTAAAAAGCTTATAAAAAAAGTCTCTTACCAGAAAATCAACAGGATCATCCGGTCGGACCTTACAACATTCATTCAGACCCTGCATAAGTGTTGGCATCACGTGGGTCATTAAATAGTTTCTCAGGGGAATCGACTGGGCCTCTAATAATTCTCTTTCTTCTCTTTTCACTTCCTCTAGTCGTTTATTCTACAAACAGAACATTGGGGGGTTGGGGTAAACAGAAAGGGGAGAGCATTTCCACCCAACTCGTCCTGGAGTACTTTAGAACAAGATAGATATTGCTGTAAGTGTTCACCACGTTATGATAAAGATGCCATTTCAAACAGCAGAGAAAAGATGTAAATGGTGTTACAACAACTGCTTAGTAATCTAGAAAATAATAAACTGGATCCTTAAGTCAAGGTAATTCCTAGATGCCTAGATAAGCGTGGGAGGGTAGGAAGGAAGGAACGAAGGAAAGAATCACAGGAATGCTAATAGAAAGTCTAGAAGGTGCTCGTCTGGTGGACACCCGTTATTCCTCGCTCACCATACAGTTCCCCCCTCTCTTGGGAATAGAAATTCCAGGTTTCCTTTGAGAAATGTCCCGTCTTAGCCTGGTGGTTTCAGTGGGACTTAAGCCCATCAGTCCAGCCCGCCTGCTGGTTATGAACCTTAATTAAGGATAAACACATCAGCAATGTGGAAGGCAGAGCAGAGACAAGGACCCCAGGTCCCTGGTGACATCATCTGAGCAGCTCTATCAAGCCTTGCCTGAAGCCAGCCCTACCCCTGGACTTTTCTGTTAGGGAAACCCCTAAGTTTTTTTATTTCTTTTTTTTCCATAAGTTTTTTTTTTGTTTTTTTTTTTTTTTAGTTTCTAAGCCATTTTCAGTTTGCTTTTCTGTCACTTGCAAGATAAAGAGTCGTAACTGATATTATTTGTTCAAAAAGAGTCTTTCCCAGCAAGACAGCAAATCCAGAAACCAACACGGGAAAAAGATTGATGGATTTGACTACATGCAAACATAAAACTTCCTTATGTCCAGAAGAAACACCATACATGCTGTCAAAAGATAAATGATGAGACAAACTATTTGCAACGTAGCATAAAAAGCTAGGCTACCATGGGGGGAGCCTGGGGGGCTCAGTCAGTTAAGCATCCAACTCTTGATTTCGGCTCAGGTCACGATCTCACAGTCCGTGGGATCGAGCCCTGAGTCAGGCTCTGTGTGGAGCCTGCTTGGGCGTCTCTTGTCTCCTCCCCTCTGCCCTTCCCTGGCTCACGCATGCACACTCACACATACACACGCATCTCTCTCAAAACAAATAAACCTAAAAAAAAAAAAAAAAGGTAGGCTATCGTGAGATGCATGGAATTTGCCAGGCATTGGTCGTGTTCTTCTACATAAACGGACTCTTTCGTCACCCCCGTGGCTGTATGAAGCCGGCACTGTCATCACCCCCGTCTTACAGATGGAGAGACTGAGGCACAGAGTGGCTGGTGCAGAGTCACACACGTACCGGGAGAAGGAGGGAATCTGGGCTCTCGCAGCACACAGCTCGGGACACACACCGTTGTCTCCCGAGGCCGTTCCTGCTTCCATCACACTGCCTTCTCGCCAGCTGTGGTTGCAAAACACTCAGAAAGGGACACACGGCCCCAACGTGGGCAGAGAAGACACGCAACTTACGAGACACCGATGCCAGCTGCCTCGGAAAAGCTGGTAAAGCTCTGATCACAGAAATGGACGTGAGAGCCGGGAGACGGGGGTTTTGTTTATCAGGTTGAGACTTTGTGAGCAAAATTGAGAAAGCAGGCTGGTAGACAACGTGTGCCCTGCTTTACCCTTGCTGGAAGGTAGTTTAGAAATAAGTGTCAACAATTGGACCAGGTATAGTCTCACCTACCAAAATTCAGGCATTCAAGCCAAGGAGGTAACCAGGCATCCAAACACGTGTCCATAAGGACATCCTTCCTCCCACGGCCCCTTCCTTCCACAAATATTTGTTGAGCGTCTGCTATGGAAATAGAGTAGCGAACAACATAGACCAAAATCCTCGTCCTCACGTAATTTAAATTCGACGCAGGGAGAAGACAATAAACAAGATAAACGTGTAAAACATATAGTCCATTAGAATACGTGCAGAGAAGGAAACTAAAAAGTATTAAAGGGAAGGCAGTCAGTGGAGCGTGAGACTCTTGATCTCGGGGTTGTGAGTTCGAGCCCCACATAGGGGTAGAGGTTACTGAAAAATAAAGTCTTTAAAAACAAAAGTGTAAGAGGGGAGATGACATGTTGCGGGGAGTGGCAGGGTTGAAATTTTATTTTGCTTTTTTTAATGTGTATTTATTTTTGAAAGAGAGAGAGAGAGAGACAGCACAAGTCGGGGAGAGGCAGAGGGAGAGGGAGACACAGAATCCGAAGCAGGTCCCCGGCTCCGAGCCGTGGGCACAGAGCCCGACCACGCGGGGCTCAAACTCACGAGCCATGAGATCACGAGCTGAGCCCAGGTCGGACGCTTAACGACTGAGCCGCCCAGGCGCCCCGGGGGGTTGACACTTCAACTATGGTGTCCGGGAAAGACGACTTTTAGGAAAGACTCAAAGCAAGCGAGGAAGTTATTTACTCAGACGATGCGTTGTTCGTTGTTTTAATATTTATTTATTTGGGGGAGGGGCAGAGAGAGGGGGGCGGAGGATCCGAAGCAGGCTCTGCGCGGACAGGCTGGCAGCAGCAAGCCGGTTTCGGGGCTCGAACTCCCGAACCTCAAGCTGAAGTCAGACGATGCGTTGTTTAAACACATCGGGGCATAGCAGATGTGTCCGAGCAGAGTGTGCGAGCGTGTGCGCGTGTGTGTGAGGGAGTGTGAGAGCGCGCGTGTGTGGATGACGGTGAGTGTGTGCACGTGAGTGTGTAAGGGCAAGTGTGCGTCAGTGTGAATGTGAGGGTCGCGTGAGGGTGTGAGTGTGCGTGTGAGAGTGTGTGCGCGTGAGCGTGTAAGGGCAAGTGTGTGCGTCAGTGTGTGAGGGTGAGTGTGTGAGGAGTGCGAGTGTGCGTGAGTGTGAAGGTGTGTGTGCGTGAGTGTGTGAATGTGACGGTGAGTGCGCACGTGAGCGTGAGGGCAAGTGTGCGCGTGTGTACGTGAATGCGTGTGAGGGTGTATGTGAGTGTGAGAGGGAGTGTGAGTGGGGGTGTGTGTGAGTGTGAGGGTGTGTGTGAGGGCGAGGGTGTGAGGGTATGTGAGCGAGTGAGGAGCGGTGGACGGATCTGAGCGCGGTTTCAGGAGGCCGAACAGGGAGGCCTCGGTGACCTGGGGAGTCGGGAGGGTGGAGGAGGCCGACCGCCCGGGTCACGTGGCCAAACGGCGCAGAGTCCAATGTCATCCCAAGGCTGGCGCGCGCGTGGCACAGTGTTACACGTTGTCAGGGCTGCGTATCATCACTACTCCTGGCGACGGCTGGTTTTTATTACCGGTATTATTTACACCAAGCGGAAGACCCCGGGCACCTTCTAAAAATCGGCTCAGGCGGGTTAGCGTCCGACTTCGGCTCAGGTCATGAGCGAGTCTCGGGTCGGGGGTTCGAGCCCCGCGCCGCGCTCCGTGCTGACAGCTGAGACCCCGCAGGCCGTTTCGCCTTCTGTGTCCTCCCCCGTCTCTCTCTCTCTCTCTCTCGGTCCCCGCCCCACTCGCCCTCTGTCTCTCTCTGTCTCTCCGAGATAAATCAACGTTAGAAAAAACCGTTTAAATGGTCATAAGACAAAACACACAAAAACCAAAAAAACCAACAGCAGAGGGTGTATTTCCAGGACAATGCTCTGTGCGCAGGACTGGAGATGGAGCTGGCCTAAATGGCTTGCCGCCTCCACCCCCAGACGCACACACGCACACACACTCACTCGCACATATACTCGCTCACACACACACACTCGCTAACACTCAGTCACACACTCGCTTACACACATACTTGCTCACACACACGCGCTCACACCACCACTCACACTCACTCTCACACTCCCTCACACACTCACGCACACCCTCACCCTCGCACACATTCACACGCACACACTTGCCCTTACACACTCGCGCGCGCACACTCACCCTCACACCCCCCACACACGCACTCACACTCATTCACACACACGCACACTCTCCCTCGCGCACCCGCTCGCACGCTCACGCACTCAGCCACACTCAGCCACACTCACCCACTCCTCCCAGCGTGCCATCTTCTCTGCCGTCTCCGCCGCCTCCCGGCGCTCACGTTCCGCTTCCTCCCGAGCCTCCCGGGCCAGCCGCTCGTCCGCGGCCTTCCGCTCCTCTGCCGCCTTTTCTTCGTCCGTCAGGCCGTAATTTCGAGGCTCCCCGATCTCTTTGACGAGCTGCTTGACGGCAAGTCTGTTCTGCGGGTCCTCGAGTTTTCCGACATCTGGAGACACCAGGAGAGAGGAAGGTCGGCACCCACTTCCGTTCCGGGGCCCGCCCGCCACACGTTCCGAGACGGTATTCGGGAAAATTCCTTGTTGCCCCAAGCGTGCGATGGCGGCCGACCTGGAGGACCGCGCCGGGCTTTTCCGCCCCGGGGCCGGCAGCGGCCGGGATGTCCCGTCTCACTGGTAAGTGTCGGCGTGGTGTCCGGGAGCCACGCTGGGGGGGGGGGGGGGGAGGCGGGGGGGGGGGCGGGGGGCGGGGGGGAGGTGGGGGGGGAGGGCCCGACCGCCCCGAGTTTGGGGCGGGGGGGGGGAGGGGGAGGACCGGGCTTCTCCAGAAAGGGTTCCCCGGAAGCCTCCGGGCAGAGACCGGGACGCCGTGGGGTCCCCCCGGAAGGCAGCCGCGCGCTTGCCGGCAGCCGGGCAGGCTTCTCCGCGTTCCCTGTGTGTTGTGCTTCGGAGAATCGAGGATTCTGGGATACAGTTTTCAATTCATAAGAAAAACGAACCATTTCAGTTAGCCCACCCGAATAGGGAGAAGCCCAAAGTCCAGAATGTCTGACTACTGTTAATCTCAAGACCGGAAAGAAAAAAAAGGAAAAAAAAAAAAAGGCAGCCGCAGCAGCTTTTGGTAAAAGATGAGTTTCTCCACAAAGTCCCCGAATAGTCAGTTCTATACCCGTCTCTTGGGTTTGCCTGGAAGGTACCTGCGTAGGGGGGTGTGCGGCGGACGATTCTGGGCCTGAGCGCCCGCAGGCCTTCCTAGGGCTGAGGACCTTCCGCTCACCCTGGCCCCAGGCACGACCACTGCTGCGCCCCCCTCTCCGTTCACGCAGTATGACCTTGACCCAGACTAGAGGCGCCGCCCTGTGCGGCACGGGAGCAGGGGAAGAGCGGGGCCGATGTATCAGTTGGTGGAAGCAAGCCCCGCCCCCCCCAACAAACAAAAATCAAAACCAAAACAAAACCAAACTCATATATTCCACAAGTGGCCTGAGCTCTGACATTTAGAAGTGTTTCTCCCCCGGGCGCCTGGGAGGCTCAGTCGGTTAAGTGTCCGCTTACGGCTCGGGTTCTGATCTCAGGGTCCGTGAGTTCGAGCCCTGCGGCCCTGAAGCCCTGCTTCAGTCCTTTGGCCCCCTCTCTTTGCCCCTCCCCCCCTCAAAAATAAGTAAACATTTTTAAAAAGAGTATTTCTCCCAGATTTCTCGAAAAGAGTAAGTGCAACTTGATGCACTTGAAAGTGCTCTGAAACACTTAAAAAAAAATGCTTATTTTGGGGTGGGGGGGGCAGAGAGAGAGGGAGAGAGAGAGAAAATCCCAAGCAGGCTCCACACTATCAGCACAAGCCTGATGTGGGGCTCCAACTCAGAAACTGTGAGATCATGACCTGAGCCCAAATCCAGTCGGATGCTTAACCCACGGAGCCACCCAGGCGCCCCTGAAACACTTTTGAAGAGGCTGACTTTTGGAGACCAGTGCTGCCCAAAGCAGTACTTCTGCCCTGACCCTGGACCAGGGGAACTTCGGGGGGGGGGGGGGGAACCTGCCCAAACCAGGACCTTGGATTTGCCCTTCTAGAGCTGTGAAACTAGGCCGGAAAGTCTAGCTCCCAGTGTAATGCGGAAACTCCCAGGCTGTGGGGCAGCCGCAGCTCACCCCGGGGGGCGAGGGAGGAGACATTCTGGTCCAAAGAGCCAGAGAGAAAGAGACTCCAAGGGAGAAGAGGAGTCCAGAGGTGCAGAGAGAGAACGCAGGTGTCGGCCCCCTTCTGGATCCTTCTGAGGCCGGTCTGCATTCCTGACCTTGACACCCTCCCCCACACCCATCCCTAAGATCCATTCCTCCCTTTGCTTTGACGTCATCTCCTGCGGGTCAGGGTGGGGACCAGGCCAAATGTGTGGGCACAGAATGACACAGGAACGCAGTGACCCGCTCGTCCATTCCTCCCACTCGTTTCTGTCTTTCTCAACATTTCTCCCCCCATCCCCCGCCCCAGAGTTTTCTGTAAATAACTTTTCGAGCTTTACTGAAAAGATGACAATCACTGTTTAGGTTTTTGAAACGTGCCCACTGTTCCTTCCTGGTTCTCCAACCAAACGGGGTAAACTCTTTTCCACATCAGTAGGTTCAAACCCTGGGCTTTTACATGTAAAACGTGTGTCCAGTATATACAGACACATCCAGGTGAGGACAAAACCCCATCACTTCCGCGGGTGCAGAACAGATTTTGCAGCTTTATAAACTGTGTTCTCTTTTCATGGCTTCACAGCACATTATTTTTTGCCTTCGTACTGGTGGTAATAACAAAATTAGTGGCCGCTTGGTGAACTTTCGGGCACACCGGGCACTTCCTGTCTCTTATCTGTCTGTGTGTAACAACTCTATGAGCCACGGATCAGCTTTCTATTTCACAGGTGAGTAAACGGAAGCAGAGCCAGACCTGATAATCAGCTCTCCTGTCTCATGCTGACATCGTTCCTTAGCTCTATACCGCCCTGTACAGCAGGGTCCATGTGCTGTCCCATCGGGCTCCTGGGGGTGAAGAGAGGCCCTGGGAGACTGACCCACGCGGTCAGCCTGGCCACCAAGCTTCCGCCAGGCTAGGGGTTTCTCACCAAACCCAGGGGCAGAAGAAATGTCAACATCCAGGCAACCAGACAGGAAGGTCAGGGGTTCAGCAAGCCAAGGGCAGTGGAAACACCTATGACAGCAGGGATTTGGAGCCAGAAACGATGATGATGATGATGATGATGATGATGACGAGGTGGATGGCAGGCCCTAGTTAACGGCATGCCTGCGGTGCTATGGGGACAAAACGCTGCCCCAAGGAAGAGGATGGCCCAGAGCAGCTGGCAGCAAATACACATACCTTTGAAGTGTCCTTTAAATGTTTGTTTATTTATTTTGAGAGAGAGAGACAGAGTGTGTGCCGTGTGAAGGAGGGGAGTGGGCAGAGAGAGAGAGGGAAAGAGAGAATCCCAAGGAGGCTCCCCACTGTGAGCACAGAGCCCGACACAGGGCTCGGACTCTTGGACTGTGAGATCTTGACCTGAGCCGAAACCAAGAGTCAGATGCTTAACTAACCGAGGCACCTGCGGTGAGAGCACAGAGCATGCTTGGGATTCTCTCCCTCCCTCTCTACTTCCCTGCTCACACATGCGCAAGCTCGCTCTCTCTCTCTCTCTCTCTCTCTCAAAGTAAATAAATAAATAAAAACATTACAAAAATGTTTTTTAGTTTTAAAAAGTGCCGATTCGGTATTCAATTTCATAATATATCCCTATGTTTTCATATAACACCTCCCTCTCCTGACCAAATCCGCGAGCGTAAGACTCCCCAGGAGGATGGCCCTGTTTATCCTGTGACTTCCCGGCCCAGGGACATAGCGATGCTCCCCTGTCCTCCCACGGCCCCATGAGAGACAGGCACCGGGGTTGCCCAGGGGTCCTGACCCTTGGTGGTGGTTCTCTGCGTTCCCGTTCGTCTGGAGCCCACGTCATACCGATGTGGATCGGGTGGATCTCAATTTCATCAAAGTAGTTGAAGACGGTCTCGTCTTCTGTATTGATGTTGCGGTAGCTGCCCAGAGACCGGAGGAAGCGGTCCTGGCTGTAGTGGGTCCCCGCCACGATGCTCTCAGGAAGGTTCATCACCCGCTCTTTCAGGAACTCATCTGACGCGTCCAGCGCACAAACGAATTCTGGGGAGACAAGGAGCCTCCTGAGTCAACCCAAGGACGAAAGGGCTGAGTGGAGGGCACTGGAGGCTGAGCCAACGCCTCACCGTGGTGTCTGGTGACCAGCCTGGACCGCTTGACAAGATTGACCTTCTCGCCACCTCTCTTGAGGACAAATAGATACAAATCCCTGGCATTTCCAGAGACCACCCTACAAGGCCCGACCAGCTGGTCTTTTGTGAGAGCTGTTATTTTCCTATTTCCCCCCTTTCTTCCTTCTTCTTTCTTTCCTTCCTTCTCCTTTTAATAAAAGCAGCCGAAATTGGAAACAGAAAATCTCTAATAATAAATAATAGCAAATCTGATAGCAAAGAGCAGCAAATCTAACCATGGACTAAAAACAAAACCGATGACAAAAAGCAGCAGAATTGGAATGAGCGTATCTCTGATGACCCTGAGACATCGTTAGGCTCCCAGCCACCCCCCCTGCCCCCTGCCTCTTTCCCAGCAAGGGCGTCATGGGCTCCCAAAGAGGCTAAGCAGCTGACTGAAATGATGGCCAATTTAGCAAATTAATAAAAACGTGGACACCCCTTGGGATTTTATTTCTTATTTTTTGAAGTGTATTTATTTATTTTGAGAGAGAGTGAGTGAGAGCAGGGGAGGGACAGAGAGAGACAGAGAGAATCTCAGGCTGATTCTACACTGTCGGTGTGGAGCTGGATCCTGGGCTCGAACTCCAGAACAGCGAGGTCGTGACCTGAGCCAAAATTAAGAGTCTCAGATGCTCAACAGACTGAGCCACCGAGGCACCCTGCTTTGGGATTTTAATTTCCCAAGGATGCAGTTCTTTTCTCAATGCGATCGGCTGGGAAACAATTGGGTCCACTACAACACGGTGCTCATCTCATGTTTGAGTTATATTAATGATGGGGATCATTTCGCCCCCCTGGGATTTTCTTTTAAACTATGAAAACAGCTGTTCCTCCAGCTCCTAGTATAAGTTCAGTAGATATTTGTTGAGTGAATGAATGATTCAAATGCATATCAGTGAAATGGACTTTCTAGGTGAGTTACTGTTCTCAGATGTTCTCAACGCGGTCAGAGCACACAGGTGCCCAGATCATTAGCCAGGTGCATTGCCAACAACTCGCTCCCTGTAAGAACCTGGCAAAGCCTGGAAATGGTTAAATTTGCATTCTAAACTTGTATTGCTGCCCTGTGGGCCAAATCCAGCCCATCACCTGATTTTGTAATGAAAGTTTTATTGGAACTTTTAAAAATTAATTAACTAATTGATTCATTGTATTGGTTTGCTGCATAATCATGCCATTGGCACCTAACTGCATTCTGATAAGGCTTCCCGAGCGAGAGCAAGGTAAGTGTGCTCAGCAGTGGGGCAGCGGAACCCTTTTGAACATCGTCTGCTTCGTGCGTTAACAGTGAAAAGAAAGGCTGAGGTCTGAGACTGCCACTATTCTGACCGATTTTAATTTAGCTCAGGTGCTCATCTTTGATCATTTGATTTACATTAGTGGCTATATGTTAAAAGAGGTGGCACCTGGGTGGCTCAGTCGGTTAAGCGTCCGATTCTTGGTGTCGGCTTATGTCATGATCTCACACAGTTTGTGAGATCGAACCCCACACTGGGGTCTGTGCTGACAGTGCGGAGTCTGCTTGGGATTCTCTCTCTCCCTCTCTAAATAAATAAATAAATAAATAAATAAATAAATAAATAAATAAATTCTAAATAAATAAGTAAACAAACAAACAAACAAAAATATATTGAAAGAAAGGAGAGGAGACCGGTGGACCTCCAAATGCTGGTATAGTACTTAAATCAAAAGTACGTCAATAAATTCACTGGAGGTTGAATCTTGTTAAGCTCCATACGTTAGGCATCTAGATGAAAAGTTAATAATTCTGTTAGTAATGTAAGAATTTTTAAATATGATGCTGTATCTTTTTTCCCAGTGACCGGGAAAAGGAAGATTCCAGTTAATCAAATACCATGAACAGTGAGTGATACACTTGACTACAAACTTTCAAAGAATTTTAGTGTGATGAAATATATTTCCCACAAGATGATTTTTTTTTTTTTTTTTTTTTTTTTTTAGTGAACTCTGCACCCAAACTAGGGCTTGAACTCACAACCCTGAGTCACATACATGCTCTACTGACTTCACCAGGCAGGCACCCCCAGATGATATTTTTCAAAGTCCTTTCTCTTGTGATGAGTCAGATAGAACTTCAGGATTTTGCAGTGTCTTGAGATAACTATTCAGAACTTCCGCTGTCCTTGTACTGGCTTCACTGTGGATAGCAAGTAATCAATTTCTGCTAGCTTAAGATTGTACTAACAATGGGAATGCAAGCTGGTGCAGCCACTCTGGAAAACAGTTTGGAGGTTCCTCAAAAAACTAAAAATAGAACTACCCTACGACCCAGCAATGGCACTACGAGGCATTTATCCACCGGACACAGGTGTGCTGTTTCAAAGGGACACATGCACCCCCATGTTTTTAGCAGCACTATCAGCAATAGCCAAAGTATAGAAAGAGCCCAAATGTCCATCGATGGATGAGTGGGTAAAGATGTGGTATATATATATATACCTATACGATGGAGTATTACTCGGCCATCAAAAAGAATGAAATCTTGCCATTTGCAACTACGTGGATGGAACTGGAGGGTATTATACTAAGTGAAATTAGTCAGAGAAAGACAAATATCATATGACTTTACTCATATGAGGACTTTAAGAGACAAAACCGATGAACATGAGGGAAGGGAAACAAAAATAATATAAAAACAGGGAGGGGGACAAAACAAGAGACTCATAAATATGGAGAACAAATTGAGGGTTTCGGGAGGGGTGGTGGGAGGGGGGATGGGCCAAATGGGGAAGGGGCACTAAGGAATCTACTCCTGAAATCATTGTTGCACTAGATGCTAACTAATTTGGATGTAAATGTAAAAAAAATAAAATGAAACAAGTTAAAATTTTTAAAAAGAAAAAAAAGATTGTACTAACAAGGAGATTACTGTGTTTGGCTATCTTGAGTCATATGAAAACCTGTATCTAAAAAAAAAATTTCCAGGGGCACCTGGGTGGCTCAGCTGGTCAAGCTCTGACTCGATCTCAGCTCAGGTCATAATCTTGTGGTTTATGAGTTCGAGCCCCACGTCCGGCTCCCCACTGTCAACCTGCTTGGGAATCTCTCTCTGCCCCTCCCCAACGCATGCTCTTGCTCCCAAAATAAACATACATTTAAAAAAAAGATAAAAAATAAAAACATGTTTCTATATTCCTCAAGCAGATGCAACTTTAAACGTGTCTCCTTCAATGAGGAGATCTGAAAAGATCTGCCCGCAGCAGCTGTAAAATGCAATGATTTACCAAGGAGAGAGAATACCACATTTGACTGGATCACGACAGGTTCAAATGTTTTAGCGCCCAAATCAGGCACGGAGACTTGTATTTATCATGTTTGTTGTTTTCTGCATCTAATGATGTTTTGACATCTCAGGGAGGCCTTACCGACCTGGAGAGAGACAGCCTCTTTCAGGGCTGGCTAATTCCTAAAGACAGTCAACCGCTTGCTTGGGAGCATGCCGCCATATACATATACATGACCACTGCCTTTTTATAACTTTCGCACACTGAGCCAATATTCCCCTTGCCTTAATTCATCCCACAGCCAGGTACCAGGCAACTAGGGAGCAAAACCCATTGGAATTGGCTCAAACTAGCCAATCCTCTAAAAGCAGCTGTTTGCCTGACCCTGCCTCGCCCTTTCCCATGGAAACCCCAATTGAGGCTGTGGCCTAGACATCCCCCTCCCTCCTTCCTGCCTCCTGACCAAGCCTGGTGCTTCCCCATGCGACCCACCGTGGTGAGGCACACCCCCTGCGCTGGGTACTCTTCTTTCAATGGCATTAACCTCTCGTGTCCTCACTCAACCACCTCCCTGCATTAAAATCCCCTAGATACAAATGACACAATTTCCAGAAAGATGGTTTACTAAGAACAGACTAAACATTCCAAATAGATTACATGTTTGACGCATTTGGACTACGTCCAGCAGAGAGAGGGCAGCCCAGTGGTGCATGGTTAAGACTCACCGGGGGCGCCTGGGTGGCTCAGTCGGTTAAGTGTCCGACTTCAGCTCAGGTCATGATCTCACAGTTCATGAGTTCGAGCCCCGTGTCGGGCTCGGTGCTGACAGCTCAGAGCCTGGAACCTGCTTCAGATTCTGTGTCTCCCTCTCTCTCTGCCCCTCCCTTGCTCACACTCTGTCTCTCTCTCTCTTTCTCTCAAAAATAAATAAAACATTGGGGTACCTGGGTGGCTCAGTGGGTTAAGCATCCAGCTTTGGCTCAGGTCATGATCTCGCAGTTTGCGGGTTTGAGCCCCGCGTCGGGCTCTGTGCTGACAGCTCAGAGCCTGGAGCCTGTTTGGATTCTGTGTCTCCCTCTCCCCCTGCCCCTCCCCTGCTCGTGCTCTGTTTCTCTCTGTCTCTCAAAAATAAGTAAAACATTAAAAAAAAAATAAAAAAAAATATTGCCCAGAAGTGATAAACTCTCGTAAACTAGACGGACGTGGTTATTTAATCGATTTTACTTTTTAACTTTTCTGATCCGGAGGCACTCATTCCCGGAAAATCCCAGACCACCCACCCCTTTGGCCTTGCGGATTCCTGCCCCAGGTTTCAGGGCCCTCGGGGAAACGGTGAACACCCAGCCCTGAGGATGACTGCATTCTGGTGGCCCTAGTGGTTCCAGAAGCTTCATCGCATGCAAACTGTGCCTGGACCTAGAGGAGAGGGTTACAGCCACAAACTGACTCCCATGGAGGCTTTGACACAAGTGAGCAGGGCTCCTTGAGTTCCAGCCTCGGGCCCAGTTGCTGAAAATAGCTGTTCTTGTGGTTACCACATGACCGAAAATTATTTCCTATGATGACACTGCATGCAAATTGATTAAAAATAACAAGTTTAAAAGTTCAGGGCAAGGTCCCGAGAAAGGCCTGCTGGGTACTCAACAAACCTTTTTTTTTTTTTTCGTGGAATAAGTTGTTTACGCTTTACTTCCAAGAGTACATCGTGAAACTTCGGTGCCAATGTGTGAACAGTGAACTGAAAAGCTCTGTGCCTTCCCCAGGCTCAGTTCTGGATTTGGAAAAGACAGGAAAGATGACGGCACGGCTGGCACCTAGGAGGGTAGGAAGGGTCCAGTCCCTGGGGGTCTTGCCAGCTGACTCAGAAGTCAAGGCATCAGCGGACTGGCCACCTTGGGCTTTGTTCCCAGAGGGAGCAGCAGACAAACATTCTCAAAGGGACTTCTGTCCATTTCAGAACTTGATAGTCCCTTTTTTTTTCATTTGAGAGAGAGAAAAAGAGCACAAGTGGGAGAGAGGGGCAGAGGGACAGAGAGAGAGAGAAAGACGGAGAGGGGGAGAATCCCAAGCCGGTTCCACATTCAGCACAGAGCCCAACAAGGGGCTTGATCCCAGAACCTTGGGATCATGACCTGAACCTAAATCAAGAGTCAGATGCTCAACCGACCGAGCCCCCCAGGTGCACCATCAGAACTTGATTTTCCTGATGTCTGCCTCCCATACAGTCTCTAGTTTGAGAGTGTAAGTGTATCATTTTACCTTTTATCCTGAAAAGAAAGAAAGAAACAAACAAACAAACAAGAGAGAGACATAGAGAGATCTGCTTTATTAACATCAAAAAGATGGTTTGGGTACAAAAGAGATCTTGAATGGCATTCCTTTAAATATGACCTTGGAGAATTGTTTTAAACTTACCAGGGGGTGCCTGGGTGGCTCATTCGCTTGAGCATATGACTTCTGCTCAGGTCATAATCTTGTGGTTCATGAGTTTGAGCCCCGTGTCGGGCTCTGTGCTGACAGCTCAGAGCCTGGAGCCTGTTTCGGATTCTGTTGTCTCCCTCTTTATCTGCCCCTCCCCCACTTGCACTCCGTCTCTCTCTCTCTCTCTCTCTCTCTCTCTCAAAAATAAACATTAAAATTTTTTTAAATAATTAATAGATAAATAAATAAATAAACTTACCAGGTATGATTAATTTATCAAAGGGCAACATTTTGCCTCTGACTTCTTCTTCTTCCTCCTCATCTTCTTCTAATAAAACAAAATATACATTGTTGTGTTTATTACGTATTACTACTATGGACAGCTTGGCAAGAAAATTAAAAATATTTTAACTAGAAGTCACTAATGAAAACTAACCATAAATAGAAAAGTGTGTATTTTAGACATAGTCTGTCTGAATTTTAAATTTTAATGAAGCGACTATTATTATGATATGTTGCAACTTACCTGAATATAAACACTCAAAATAAATGAAGGAGGGGCACCTGGCTGGCTCAGTCTGCAGTGCACGTGGCTCTTGATCTCAGGGTCGTGAGTTCGAGCCCCACATCAGGGGTAGAGTTTATATAAAGTAAGAAAGAAAAGCTTTGAAAAAAAGATACAGGGAACATTCAAACTTACGATTGAATAGGTCTTTAGCTTGATCATAGGTCTCCGGGAACCCATCCAAAATATAACCTTGATTCCTGCAAGGCATAGATTTCAACTTTTCTTTGACAAATCGAATTACATATTGATCTTCTAGTCGGCCTGGTAAAAAGAAAAAAAATATTACTAGGGGAGTCACATTCTACATGGGGGTTACATTCCAAAGTCATCTCACAAACTGTTGTATAAGGGACGCCTGGGTGGCTCGGTCAGTTAAGCAACGGACTCTTGATTTCAGCTCAGGTCATGATCTCATGTTCATGAGTTCAAGCCCCATGTCAGGCTCCGAGCCTGCTTGGGATTCTCTCTTTCCCTCTCTCCCTGCCTCTCCCCTGCTCGTATTCTCTCTCTCTCTCAAGATAAATAAACTTAAAAAAAAATTGTTGTGTAGTCAAAGTTCCCTTACAGGTAAAAATAGGTGGTTTTGTATTTTCAACATGATGTGCATTTTAACACACAATAAAATAGGAGAACCCAATGAGCTTGGCTGCAATAAAGAACAGAAGCAAAGGCCATGTCTGCATTTCCCAAATGTTCTTCCACAGTGACAGCGTGTGGGTGAAGCTGAAGAAGTGGAGACATCCAGAGTGCTCCCACTTGCCCTCAATTGTTCCCTCAATTCTGTTTTGATATTATTCCTTAATACATAGCCTTATAGCCTTGATACATAGTAATAAAGGTTTCTGTTGTGAGATTTAAGTGAGATAGTATCCACGTGTGCTGTTGACACATGACTTATTAATAACAGGTGATCAGTAAATATTTGCTGCACTGGAATAAACATCAAGCTTGGGCTCCTGGCTGGCTCAGTTGGTAGACAGTGCGACTCTTGATCTTGGGGTTGTGAGTTCAAGCCCCACGTTGGGCGTAGAGATTACTTTAAAAATAAATAAATAAAAATAAAAATCAAGTTTGATCTGACTCTTAAAGGCATTATTCTCTTTAAATCTGCAGGATTTAGGAAAGGAAAGAATGCCCTCCCCACCCATCTCTCCAATTGGCATTCCTGACCTTGGCCCCGCTGAACAATTCCCTCTCAAGCCTTGGATGCTGGGTTCCTGCGAATGTGACTGCGTGGCGTAGCTGTCCAATAGTTAAAGGACAATTTGATGCAGCTTTACTGTGATATTCATTTATTATTCTATCGTTAATTATAGAACAGCTACCATTTCTGAGACATGGCCCTGCCCTTATATTGCTTAATGTATGCATTTCAGTACCCGTGAGTTTGGCAAGTTTGAGTCATTGATCTCCAAAGCTCTTTCTCCCATACTCTTAGTTTATCAGTGGGTCTACAATATAAAATAGTTTTTGGTCTCTTTTAATCACCGTATTAATGACAGTGAAATGATGTAATTAAAACACCCCTTCTTTCTTCTACCTTTCATCGCCGCACGACTCATTAGGCAGTAACTGATTCAAAACTAATTGGGTCTTCCAGAAATTTCAGTGTTAGGGCTGACACCAAAAAAAAAAAAAAAAAAAAATCAAAGGCATTATTTTGCGTAATGAAATTCCTCGAAATGATTTGACATTATCTCCCAGTAAGGTTCACACTGGTGCAAAGAAATAAAGCCAAATAAAAAAATGTCGAGGGACTCAGCAAAATTCAAAGACGAGCTTTATCTGAGCGGTCTATTCCTGGTTTTCAAAGGCTTTGTTGCTCAGGCAGGGGCACATACGTACCTCAGAAACCTGGCTTCAGTCCCCTCCATGCATGCCTGGGTTTACTTCAGGCAGTGAGCCTTGCCATTCATTTCTGTTTGTTTCAGAACCAGGAGTGTTCAGTATGCAAGAAGGGACCTCTCGCAGCAGTTTCTGCTAATTGTGGAATGTGAGGACACAAAGGGCCAAGCCTCTCTTCAGAGAACTGTTACCTCCTAGAGATATACCCATGACCTTGGCAGTGTGGAGCTCCTTGTCAGAGGATTATCACTTCTGCTTTGAAAGGAATGAACACAGCCTACTGGACAGCCTTTAAAACAGCACCTGCTTTTTTTTTTTTTAATTATAAGTATCTTTCACATTCACATAATATTTAAAATGTTCGTATTAATCCATATTCATAACTACTAAAACACGGTTCAAAAATAGATAGCTGCATCCAGGGTTTTAAAGAATCCATGCAGGGGCCCATGGGTGGCTCAGTCAGTTAAGCATCTGACTTTGGCTCAGGTCATGACAGTTCGTGGGTTCGAGTCCCACATTGGGCTCTTTGCTGTCAGCACAGAGACCACTTTGGATCCTCTGTCTCTCTCTCTGCCCCCCCCCCACTTGTGCTCACTCTCTCTCTCTTTCTCAAAAATAAATGTTAAAAAAAAAATAATCCAGGGGCGCCTGGGTGGCTCAGTCGGTTAAGCGTCCGGCTTCAGCTCAGGTCACAATCTCGCGGTCCGTGAGTTCGAGCCCCGCATCGGGCTCTGTGCTGACAGCTCGGAGCCTGGAGCCTGTTTCAGATTCTGTGTCTCCCTCTCTCTCTGACCCTCCCCCGTTCATGCTCTGTCTCTCTCTGTCTCAAAAATAAATAAACGTTAAAAAAAATAATAATAATCCATGCACGGGATAGACACTAGGAAGTTGACACATTTACATACATCCTTTCCACCCCACCCCGTCCCCAATATTTATTTTCAAACTCACAGAAAAGTGGAAAGACTAGTCCAGTGATCACCCGGAATCCCACCAGCTAGATTCAATAGTCCCACAATGCTTTTGAAATACCCAAAGCAAGCACTAAGAATCTGTAGCCAGTGCATTCTGGTTTAACTAAGCCCCTATTCTGGCTGCACCATCAGGGGCCAACTGGAGTGGAATTAGCAGGACACAGAGGTGACCACTACAGGACTGTGAAATTTGCCTCATGGGAATCGTTAGAATCACATAATAACAAATTAGGTCATGTAAGGGAAGAGTCAGCTAACCTCTGTGCCCTTGCTCGTGCTGGGAAATTTCTATGTAGGTCTGTGCAATGAGCTCAAAGGTCTTGTTTTTTCCAAACATAATCAAGGTCCATGTCCTAGTTTCAGCTAAATATGAATAGGAAGGATTCGGGGACACACTTCAGGAAGGGAAAAAAACGAACAAACAAACAAACACCAAAAACACCTTCCTAAGGTCAAAGAGAATTGAATGAACTATTCCAGTCTTGTAGGAAGTGAGGAGGTGGCTGGCTAAAGACCACGTCCTCTGCTCCCTTCCAGTGCCCCTCTACACAGAGGCCACTGACCCAGTTTGGCCTCTCTTGACATCTGGGGAAAGAACTGAGTCCCAGCCAAGGACAGGCCCTTGAGCAATGCACTGACTGTTCTCAGCTCCTCCCTGACATTCTTGCTGGGCGGGGTCTCCCCCCTGGGCATGAAGAGAACCCAGTCGGTACCTCCCCCCATCCTGTTACACATTTTGGCTACGATTTTTGGGTTCTTGCAAAGACCAATTCATAAGTCTCTATCCGATAAGTATTGTCTAGGGTCTGTCGCATCCCATTAGCCCGGATCCTCCCTCCCCTCCTGGGGTGGCGCTGTTCACTGCTCCCAGCGCCCTGCTCCGGCCTTACACCCCCGCCTTACAGTGCATGTGCACGTGGTCACGTACCCCTGTAGATCCTTTAAAATCCCAGCCCTCCGCCCTCTAATGTGCCTTGCCAGATTTCCTTCCGCGGGTATCCTCACAACGGAACGTCTTAGTTCGGGTTGTTTCCTCTCTCCCAAGTGGTGGGCACCAGGATGTCGGTAAGTCTCTCTAACACCAGCATGTTGACTCCCAAGCGTCTCACCGGCGAGGAAGGGGCGGTGTTTTCTCTCAAAGTATCAAACTGGGCTCTCCGTGTGCCTTCCTTTTCCTCCAGGACAGCCCTGGGATTCTAAATTCCATTTCCTCCCGGCCTGGCTGACACCAAAGCAGAAACCAACGCACAGATAATCAGCTACCTGCTCTAAGTGGGCATCCAGTGTGTGTACATAAGACACCGTGTTCTCCACGCCTTAAAAAAAACAGACTTGAGTGGTCTGGGAGAAGGGGAGGAGGGAGAGGGGTACTCTGACTTCAGAGGAAGGTGTGGACAGACTAGAATCCTTGAAGAGGAGTGTCTGGGGAGAGGACCCCCCTGCAGGGGCAAAAGGGGGTGCCGGAAGACCAGAGGTGGGGAGGCCAGTCAAGAGAGGTGCCCCAACGGATGCAGTGGGTGGTCCTCGCTGGGAGGGTCTGGGAAGGGCAACCCTAGGAAGGAGCTGTCTGTCACCAGGGGCTGACGCCTCCGTCCTTCTTCCCTGCTTCCCACCTGCCCGGCCCAACCCCAACCCGGGAGGATCAGACCAGCAAGATGAGAGCAGGAGGTAAGAGGAAAGAAGCCAAATGTGCTTGAGAGGTGGTGAGGGGAGAAACTCTGTTGGGTAAGCGCCCAATGGCCACACATTGGACTGGTCTATAAATGATACCAGTAAAACCAGTCTGATGGAAGATCGTGACCATCAATGTATGCAAATGAAATGGTTCTGGTTTCCAGATAACTTCTACAGGTTGCTTTTCTGCCAAATAGCTAAGTCCCTTGGAGATGTCTACGTTCAAAACCCAGCTTGCACTTGTTTGATCAGGATGGGCTTCTTAAAGCATGAAAACCCAGAAACTCTACCTATTTATTATCGAGGAGTTGCAATGGACTCAGCCTGAAACTCTGTCCAGGGGTGACGAAAGAATGAGTCCAGAATTTGAGTTCAAAGTGACGGTTTACCACGATCGGCTTGTTCAGCAAACTGCTTAAGGTTACCAAATGGGTAAGGATAGTTTTCCATGTATTTGTATTTCTTCCTGCATGAATTATGGCTCCACATTATTCATCCATTTTGTTCTATTAAAGAGTTAATGATTTTCTTATTGGCTTGCCTGAGCATTTTATATATTAAGGATATTAAGCCTTTATCGTATTAGTGGCAAATATACTTTCCTTGTTTGTCCTTTGCTTTTTATTTTAAATGTTTATTTATTTTTGAAAGAGTGAGTGCACAAGCAGGAGAGAGGCAGAAAGAGAAGGAGACGGAGAATCCGAAGCAGGCTCCGCGCTGTCGGTGCAAAGCCCTATTTAGGGCTCAAACCCACGAACCTGAGATCATAACGTGAGCTGAAGTCGGATGCTCAACGGACTGAGACACCCAGGTGCCCTGTCCTTTGCCTTTTAATCATTTTTTTAAAGTTGTATTTATTTAACTAATCTCTACACCCAACGTGGGGCTCAAACTCACGACCCCGAGATCAAGAGTCACACACTTTTCCGAATCAGCTGGTCAGGCGCCCCTGTCCTTTGCCTTTTAATTAATGACTTTTGATGTTTATAAAATATTTATGACTATCCATTTGATCTCATCCTCATCATCATCATCATGATCTTAGGTAGTTCTTTCCCATCCTGTGATCACAGAGTCACCAAAATGTTAATGGTGATTTTTGGGGCGCCTGGGTGGCTTAGTTGGTTGGGCGTCTGACTTCGGCTCAGGTCACGGTCTCACCGCTCGTGAGTTCAAGCCCTGCATCAGGCTCTGTGCTGATGGCTCGGAGCCCGGAGCCTGCTTGGGATTCTGTGTCTCCCTCTCTGCCCCTCCTCTGCTCATACTCTCTTTCTCTCAAAAATAAACAAACGTTAAAAAAAATTTTTTTAATGTTAATGGTTATTTTTCCCTCCAGGGGTGGGGTAATATTATGAATGAGATTTCTTTGTTGTCATGTTTTCCGTACTCTGCTTTTAATAGCAAGCAGGCAGTCTTTTCTCACAAGGAAACAAAACCTGTCACCACGAGCAGCGCCGTGCGGTGCACGGTACCTGCGTTCTGCTCCATGCTTTCCTTGATGCCGTCCAAGAGCTCCTGAGCTTCATCCACGTTCTCCTCCTCCTCCTCCTCCTCTTCGCCTTCTTCCTCTTCCTCCTCTTCATCCTTAGGCGTGACGATCGTCTCCTACAGACCACAGGGATATTCGGGTCGGAGGACGCCCTCCACGGACCCGCTGCTCACAAACCATCTGGCAGGTGGTCCTGGAAAAGACTGGTGCCCAAGTAGGGACCACGCCCACCCACAGCCATCATGCAAGAAGTTGGGATGCATGTGTCTACAGAGGTGGGTGAGAGCCTTGAGGTTTCTCTCTGTTTTAGGAGAAGAATCCATTTCTGTGTTAACGCCAGAACCGCTTAAGAGTCAACATTTCCCTCCGTGTCAGGTTGTATCTTACTTACGATGAAAAGCAGTTAGTTGGCGGTGGGGGAGGTGGGATAAACAGGCAGAGCACAGAGGATTTTTAGGGCACCGGTAAACACATGTCATTATACGTTTGTTCAGACCCGCAGGGTGTGCAACACCGAGGGCAAACCCTAAAGTCAACAGTGGACATTGGGTAGTAATGAGGTGTTAACACAAGTTCATCAGCTGTGACTAATGGAATCACTCTGGTGGGGATGTTGGTAATGGGGAGGGGCAGGCTATACGTGTAAGAGGGAGGGGATATATGGAAAATCTAAGGGGCACCTGATGGCTTAGTTGGTTGAGCATCTGACTCTTGATTTCGGCTCAGGTCATGATCCCAGGGTTGTGGGACCGAGCCCCGTGTCAGGCTCTGTGCTGAGTGTAGAGCCTGCTTAGGATTCTCTCTCTCTCTCTCTCTCTCTCTCTCTCTCTCTCTCTCTCTCTCTCCCCCTCCTTCCCTCTCTCTCCCCCTCCCCTACTTATGCTCTCTCTCATAAAATAAATAAATAAACATGAAAAAAACTGCCCTAAGAAAATAGTCCTTTTTTTTAAGAGCAGTTAATGAATAAATAGTCTGGTCATACTCTGGGAAACATACATCAAGAATAAGAAAACCTAAAGATGTTCCAGTCAACAGAGAAAATACAAGATATATTTTTAAGCAACAGCTGGCGACAGACTGAATTTCAAGGGCAACCCCATGAAAGAAGCTTCTATCTCACAGAGGAAAGTCCCGCGGGATTCTGCGCTTTCATAACTGGGGCCAACAACAAAATCCAATTGAAATAACAAATCTCACCGTCGGATGCCACGTAAAATTAGTGGCTTCCTTGTTACGAGATGAAGGGAAGCATTTTTAAGATATGAAAATTCCCAGTGAAGTAGTTAGAAACGTTACCAGTCTTGCTATGGCTTCAGAAATGACATCCTTCAATTTAATGTGATGCAGTTTGTAGTGTTTAGACAAGGCTTCAGCAATACTAGATTTTCCCACAGCGGGGGGACCGAGAATGCAAATCTTGATCGGCTGAGAAAGGAGAATAAGGATCACACGGTGAGCTTCGGACGATCCGTGGCTAGACGGGAGTGGTTTTTTGGTTTTTAATTTTGGGGGGGGGGGGGTGCCTTTTTTTGAACGTCTCTGGATCCTGCAGGCTAACTCTTCTCTGCTGAGACTCCAGAGTCACTTCCTCCGCTGCTGGCCTTGTGGTCAGCGCCACATCATCCTGACGGCGCTGCTCTCCGATGGGAGTGGCCGTTCATGCTAATTCATTCAGCGGGTGTTTAGTGAGCCACTACTATGTGACCAACATGGGGGACACGGCGCTCAACAAAGATGTACTCAGGAACACCTCAAAATTATTAAAGAACAAAGTACTTGAGCGTCACAGGCTACCATATTACTCATTAAAGACAACGAAGACTGGGGCGCCCCGGGGGTGGGGCTCAGTGGGTTAAATGTCTGCCTCTTGATTTCAGCTCAGGTCACGGTCTCATGGTTTGTGACTTCGAGCCCCACATCGGGCTCTGTGCTGACAACGCGGAGCCTGCTTGGCCTTCTCTCTCTCTCCCTCTCCCAAAATAAATAAACTTAAAATTTTTTTTTAAAAAGACAACAAAGAAAGAGAATTTCTGGTCTAATGTGCGGGTGCTTAGTTTATCGCCTCATGAGTACTGTCTCTGGACTGGCTTGGTCTCTAAGTATCCTTTACTTTTTAACACAGTTAACTTATTCTAGTTTTTAAAAAACATGCTCATTTGGGGGGGAAAAAAAGCCTCACAATTTCTGCTGCTGAAACTTGCTCGAATATGCTACAGAAGCTGTGTGACATTCATAAGCAGTGAGTAAATGTTTATTTGCAACAGAAGTCGAAATATCAGCGGCAGTCGTTTCTTCCAAAATGGTCCAAACAACACTCGTGCAACCGAGGCTTCATATTTTGTGAGGCGATTAGTAACCAAAGTCAGGCTGATGGGGAGCATTTTCAGTGGCAGAGCGTCCATGTGCTTAAAGGTTTTGTAACTGCAGCCACAAAATTGGCCACGGTTATTATACCATCATATTATGCGACCACTCGCCAGGCAAGAAGGCCAAGTCTGTCAGGACAGAGGTGGCAACCAAGACAGCGGGCGGCGGAGGGGCGGGGGTCCCAGGGAGCGACTCGAGCTGAGTCTTGCTGGGCAGGGCTGCTCCCCTGGGTGGGTCTGAGGTCTAGCTGTCAACGGAGCGTGTTAACGTGTTGTCCACCCGCCAGCGGCAGAACTCCTGGGGAAGGCGCACCTCCTCCGGGTGAAAAACCAGAACGGCAGCTTATTCGTTTGATAATGAGACGTATGGCTGCCACTGAACTCAGAACTCCAAGTACACGTGTCTGGGGCATTTGCTCCCTCAGAGCAGACAGGCACGGAGGGCCGTTGATGAGCAGCGTTTGAAGCATGAAGAGCTGGGTGAATGAGCTACTTCATGGCATCTGGTCCCGGGGGCTTGAGGCACCTGTCCGCAGCAGGGACAACTTTGCCTTGCAAAAGGGACTGGAACCACGGGAGCCTTCAGCTTAAGACTCCACCTTTTGGGATGCCACTGGCCTGCCACGGTCTACGCTACCCTCGGTAGTTTCCTGCGCCACGCGGACCAACGCCCCCAGGGACGGCTAGACGGTTCAAGTGTGGGATACGCTTAGTCCCTCTACCCCGTTCCGTCCAGTCTTGCTGATCGGGAACCACGTGATCTCTTCAAGGCGTCTCGTCCTACCTCTACTCTGACTGCGTTGTTTTACCTTTGACCCAGAGAATGACACTAGTTTAACGATTTGAGCTGGGTTCTTGGGTGCCTCAGGATAGGCTCCTGCGTATCTCACATGCTTAACGGGACTGTCGTTTCTTTCGCTAAGACGCACGTCTTCTACGTACTCTTAACTGGGCATGCTTGTCAGGAGAAGGCGGTTCTTCGGACACAATGGGGATACCATTCTTGCTTTTCTGGAGTGTTCCCACCCTCAGTGGTAACTATGGGTATGATGGCACCTGCTCCTCCTGTGCTACCCTCCAGTTTTCACAACACGTTCTCATGTATTACCCACTATCGTCTTTGGGATGCTTCCCGGGCATAAATCCAAGGATCCGGGCAAGGGCTACATACGCCCGATTTCGGGGAGGGTGGTGTGCAGATGCCACCATTAGGCCATTCTTGCTAAGTTTGCATCCTAGCTAGTTTGAATCTCTGACTAGCTGTGTGACGTTGAAGAAATGCTTAAACTCTCTGAGCCTCAGTTTCCTCATCTCTAATGTGGAGATAAGAATATCTACCTTGAAGCTCTACCTGTGGTGATGAAAACGACCCGTGAACCCCCCGGCCAAAAGGAAGAGATGGGTTACCATCTCCCGTAGGTAACCCGGGGCTGAAACAGACAAGCCAGGAAGCCCCTGCCATTTTTCCGTTTATAGGCAGTGCTATCAGTCTTGAGCTTACTATCGTGTTCAATTTGTGTCAAGCGTAACAGTCATTAATCTAACTTTAAACTGTTTCATACTTAATTGACAAGAATTAATAGACACCTAGATTGTCAGACGTGGACAAGTCGGTCAAATTTGAAACAGAGCTTGAATTTAGAAATTGGGACATCTGAGAAAGAAAATACTTTCACTGGTGTAATCACACCAAACGTTTCATTTACTTCGCTCAAATTAGAAGTTGGAACAGGAAGGAGCTCCTGGATGGCTCAGTCGGTTAAGCGTTCAACTTCAGTTCAGGTCATGATCTAATAGTTCGTGGGTTCGAGCCCCGTGTCAGACTCTGTACTGACAGCTCAGAGCCTGGAACCTGCTTCAGATTCTGTGTCTCCCTCTCTCTCCGCCCCCTTCCCTGCTCATGCGCTCTCTCTCTCTTTCTCAAAATCAAATAAACATTAAAAAAAAAAAAAAAGAAGTTGGAACAGGAAATTGTTATAGTTACCAATAATCCTCTGCTTTGCTTGTACTCTTTGAGGATATTGCTGATATTTTCCACAAATCCCGTTTGGGCAAGCCATCGAATGTTAAAATTCTCCTTCACAAAAAGTGCTTCCATTCTCAGGTTGACCAGTAAATGATCAAGACACACTTGCTACAGGATAAAGGAATATTAGAGATTTGTCCTTTTCTTTGCCTTTCATTTTGACAGTCATAACAGGCCCAAATCACTGTCATCACAGGAAAAATATATATACATTCACAAAACCTGGATGTCAATCAATGGCGGTCCTCAGTGTGGACAGAGCGCCCTCTGTGGCCCTCCCTGGCACTTCTAAACTCTTCCCGTGTCTGCCCTCAGGGACAGGCAGCATCCTGGCCCTTAGTCTAGCAGCTCAAAGAAGTAGAGAGATACTAGAAGCCCCAGGAAAAGGTTTCTTTTTTTTTTTTCCCCCGCACCAATTGTAATTGGATCCATTCTTTGAACAGTGCAATCCCATGGCTCGAGATCCGAAAGAACAAATGTAGAGGAAAGCACTCCCTTTGACCCCCATCCCCACCCACCCAGCTCTGCTCCCCAGAGGCCGCCAGAGATACCAGCCCCTTCGGAAACATTCTCGAATGTAGTGTTTTGATGCAATTTATTCCTAAAATGAAGTATATCCTAGAGCAAGCTCCAAGAGCACACCGCTGACTAAGGATGTGTAGGTTTTTGTGGTGACGGGATCAGAAATCCCAGGTTCCTGTGTGAATTGCACAAAGAGACCAGAGCAAAAGGACAGTCGGCGTCTGTAAAGCATTTATGGATCAGATGTCTCAAATACATTTTCTGACCAGGACCTCTGAGGGTTTTTTGGAAAAGAAGAGAAAGGGAAGTTGCTTTGGGGTGCACTGTTCGGCTGTGCAGGAGGGGCAAAGGGGAACCGGAAGTCAGGCGTTCTGACTCCAAATCCCCCGAGAACCGATGCATTTTGGAAAAGACTCTTCAGTACTTACTGTTAAGTCCTTGGTTAGGAAAGCATTTTCTTTGGGGAGTCTCTGGATTTTCCCAGGGCCAGTATTTTTACTGATGCACTGTTAGAGAAAAACAGGGATATTATTTGGCTTGCCTATAAGATTTTGATATAAAATTTTTCAAATGAATGTAAACATAAGTGAATATATATGTATATGTGTGTGTGTGTGTGTGTGTGTGTGTGTGTGTGTGTGTGTATATATATATATATATATATATTTTTTTTTTTTTTTTGCAAAGCAGAGGGGAGTGCACTGAGGGTATTCATTGATTTATTTGTTAACAAGTATTCAAGTATTCAACGTTCACCACTACAGGCCAGGGACTGGAGACAGAGATGAGTGAGGCCGGATCCCTGCTCTCAAGGGGCTCTCAGTCTGGGCGGTGGGGGGGCGGGGAGGTGGCAAACATGTACACAGAAGATTATGTGGAAAGTCTGCAGTTGGAGGAGGGGATGCTGGGAAAAGAGGTGCCTGGCCAGTTGGGGGAGGTGGGAAGGAGGGAGGGAGGGTGCAGAGGAGGAGATCTGAGCTGAATGTTAAAGATGAGCAGGGGGTAGTTGGAGGAAGGCCACACTCACTGTGCTAGCTGGGCTCCAGGTTGACAAGCGGCCTGGCTTGGAGAGGGGAACCCCTCCCGGCCCCAGACCTAGGGCCTCTGGAAGCTGCCAGTAGGTTTGAGGAACCCGACCATGTCAGTACTTTGGGGCAAGTGTCCCAGAAACATTTTAGTGACCCCGTGTGTGATTCGTGTGTGTCTTGTCCCCACAGTGGCCTCTCCTACTTTCTTCCGTGCAGACTGGAGAGAGGCCATCTTGATGGTAAATTTCCCAGCACACACACGGCAAATGCAGATAGTGACTCTGGTTTTAAGTGACTCTTCCGTTTGGGGAGCCCCCAGTCTTGCCAGCGCACCCGATTCCATGGCTATACTTCAGGGGGTGAGACAATTTAAGAAATGCCGTCAAATATGGGATGAAACAGCTGTACCTTGACCAAGTCTTCCAGGGTGTGAATGGACTCGTCCACAGCAACCAGGTAGTGAAGCTTTGGCACGTGGTCTATTATGTTTTGAATCACTCTGCCGCCCACCAGGAGAAGCCATCGCCAGAGGGGAGGAAGCAAAAGAGATGTGGTCAAGTAGGGTTCACCGACCACCGCCGCCATGGGCCAGCCAGCATCTCCCTCCATGGCTAATGTGGTCGGCTGGGGGCGGGGGGGGAGGGAGGGATGGCAATCTCTACGGATGGGGAAGCGGGTAAAGTCCAGTGACACTTCCGGGGCTGAAGAGCCACTGGGAAAGTAGAAAGGCCAGGAGTTGAGGGGCCATCTGTCTGCCTCCAGATTCTCCCAGTGCGCAACAAAGGGCACCTGACGACCAACAGGACTTTAGTTTGTGAAGTCTGCTCACCCAGGGGCTCCTGGGAGTCTCTCAAGTGCTCCGGAGAGGGGGTTTCACAAAGTCAGACACAGATTCAGAGAAGCCGTGGCTGTCTTTGGGGAACTGCGTGGCGCTAAGAGGCAGGGCAGGGGCTAAGATTTCCTGCCCTGGGCCAGTCACGATTGCCAACATCCGAGGGCCCGCCTCTGGGCAAAGGCTGTGCCGTGGGCTTTCTGGGTGTTCCTTCCCTGACTTCTCACAAGTCTACCAGGCGGGTACCGTTGCTATCCCCATCTTATTATTTTTTCTTTTTTTTTGTTTTTTGTTTTTTAACGTTTATTTATTTTTGAGACAGAGAGAGACAGAGCATGAACGGGGGAGGGGCAGAGAGAGAAAGGGAGACACAGAATCAGAAACAGGCTCCAGGCTCTGAGCCATCAGCACAGAGCCTGAGGCGGGGCTCGAACTCACGAACCGTGACATCGTGACCTGAGCCGAAGTCGGACGCTCAACCGACTGAGCCACCCAGGCACCCCCATATTATTATTTTTTAATGTCTATTTGTTTTTGAGAGAGACAGAGTGCAAGCAGGGGAGGGGCAGAGAGAGAGGGAGACACAGAATCTGAAGCAGGCTCCACGCTTAGCGCAGGACCTGACTCAGGGCTCAATCTCACGACCCTGGGATCATAACCTGAGCCGAAATCAAGAGTCGGGCACCCAACTGACTGGGCCACCCAGGCGCTCCGGTATTTTGTGTTCATAACGTAAAGGATTCTGTCACATCTTTAAAACCTAATAATGTAATAATGTAAAGTGTCCGCTGGAAAGAAGGGTACGTTTCAGCGTTTCCATGTGCAGTGTTACATGTTGGCTAGAACAGATCTAGGTTTTGCACGCAGTCTGGAGTTGATATAATTTGGAGGACGCGTCTTTAAGAAAAATAATAAAACTTAAATTTAGGACCTTGGAAGAGACCCACGTAGCGGTGGGGGTCTTGAAATCTAAGCTTCATGGTTTCCCAGTAAATTTGTAAACCTACCCGGGATCACGACTAATTGCCTAAATGACCACTGGAATCTAGAAGCCAGAGTCTCGGGGAAGGGCTGACACTGCTCACTCCTGGCGGGGGGTGGGTGGGCGGGTGGGTGGAGGGGGGTGCAACAGGGCAGTAGAATAAAGCCCCCGGAACCTAAAATGTAGAAGTGATAAACCATAAATACAGTGAACCCTCTCTCTGACCCCAGTGTCCAAGTCAGGGTCTGCAAAGAGGAAGGCTCTCCAGACGTGTCTGGAGCCTAGCGCTGGGATACAGTGTGAGTGTGAAACACGTGTGCTCAAGTGGCCTACAATTGCCAAAAACACCTGCTTCAGGTTTAGAATTTGCGATCTGATTTCTGGAACTTAATTAAGTTGGTAGGCTGGACACAACACTCTCACCTGAGACAGAGGAACAAGAGAGTAGGTCCCCAGAATGCACATAACACAGTCTTATCTTTTCCCGAATTGGAAGGCATGCTGTTCTGTGGGAGAACAGTCTAAAAGATGACCTTGAACTTGTCATCCAAAGTGCAGCACTTTAAATTTTTTTTTTTTTACGTTTATTTATTTTTGAGACGGAGAGAGACAGAGCTCTGTTCTTAATCCCCTCTGTTCTCCCCCCATGATGGGGGAGGGTCAGAGAGAGAGAGGGAGACACAGAATCCAAAACGGGCTCCAGGCTCTGAGCTGTCAGCACAGAGCCCGACGCGGGGCTCGAACTCACGGACCACGAGATCGTGTCCTGAGCCGAAGTCGGATGCTTAACCGACTGAGCCACCCAGGTGCCCCCAAAGTAGAGCACTTTTAGATGGTGGACCCTATTCCACCAGATGCAAACTGGAGATAATAACCACACCTTCTGCATAGGGTCGTTGCCAAGAATAAATACAATAACACATGTGAGGGTTGTGGCGTGTGTAAGTGCTCACTCCAGGCTCACTCCAACACCAGCACGTTAGTCAATTACTTCTAGAGAAGTCGTATCTCTAGGACGATACTTACCCTGCTAGATCAAGAACATGGATTGTTGGGATTACATTTGTTCCATCTCCAAACACTGGCAACGCAGGGACCTCACCCAACCAAGCCATCTAAAAGAAAAGCAAAAGCGTATTTTCCCTGGTTATGCATAACTATTATGGCTCACACACACAGCCATAGTCAGGGGCATCCGAAAGACCCACTTATCTGATGAAGTCATCGCCTAAGGGGATGTTTTGAAAATCAGTTCTTTCTTTTTTTTATTAAAAAAAATTGTTTTAATGTTTATTTATTTTTGAGAGAGAGAGAGAGAGAGCGAGCAGGGGAGGGGCAGAGAGACAGGGAGACACAGAATCCGAAGCAGCAGGCTCCAGGCTCTGAGCTGTCAGCATGGAGCCTGATGGGGGCTCGAAGTCACAAGCTGTGTGATCATAACCTGAGCCGAAGCTGGACGCTCAACAGACTGAGCCACCCAGGCGCCCCTGAAAACCAGTTCTGATGGGATTTAGTTGCTGATCGAGTCCTATTAAGAGAAATAGTGTAACCTCAGGGCTGAAATACTTTACAAGAAATCTCTTTCCTGGCTCTCTTCAGGAGTCATCTGCATGGCGTCTATACAGAAAGGAAACGTTTTCATATGCGTGACACCTTCCACTCTTACCAAAAAATGTGAATTCAAGTCTAAAATTCCTCCCACAGGGCCAGGGATAATTAGTATCAGTTCATAGATGAAATGCTTAGTTGATAAAGTATTCTGCAGGAGGCTACATTTCTGATGAGTTGGGGAGCCTGGATTTGAACCCTGGTCTTCAGGGTCCAAGTCCTTGTCTTTTCCCTGCATTAGGTATTTCAGTAAATAGACAGTCTGGGTATTGTTCAGCTGTCAGGTACTAGATTATTTTAAATTGCTTTTATTTTTTTTAAGTCTATTTATTTTGAAAGAGAGAGAGAGAGCACATGAGCAAAAGAGCAGGGGAAGGACAGAGAGAGGGAGAGACAGAATCCAAAGCAGGCTCCAAGCTGTCATTGCAGAGCCCAATGTGGGCCTCAATCTCACGACCCCGAGATCATGACCTGAGCTGAAATTGAGAGTCAGACACTTAACCAACTGAGCCACCCAGGAGCCCCTTAAGTGACTTTTAAACAGTCAAAGAGGTAGGCGTGGGGGCCACAGCAAACCACTGGATCTTGTAAGATATTCTGGACTCTGCAAAACCACTGAAGAACTTTAAGCAGTAGACCGTTGAATTTGAAGCAGTAAACCACCGAAGAATTGACATCAGATTTGCTTTTGTTGCCACTAGAAAGAATGATGGGGATTAAGAGTTGAAACGGGAAGGTGGAAGTCAGGACAGTTGTGCAGACAAGAGATGTCTGCCCTCCCCAGCCTGTGGGTGGAGGACTGGGGGAGCGCGGTTGGAGAGAAGGGAGATACTGGGGAGGTTGGCTCTACAGTACTGGGGGGTTTCGTGATGGATGAGAAGGAGGGAGGGGTTGGGTTGTGGTTGGTGCGGCTGGGTGGAAGAAGGTCCCATTTTCAGAGATGAGGTCCTAGAGGAATGGCAGGTTTGGGGGTGACTGTAGGTGGAGTTTGGGTTTGTGAACCATCCAAAGTGAGGTGTCGAATAAATAGGCAGCCAGATGTACAGAGCTAGGACTAAGGAGAGAGCCCTGCTGGAGAAACTTATGTTTGAGAGTCATTGGCCCCAGTCACGGGAATGGACAGACCCACCCAGGGAAAGAGTGTAGACAGAGAAGACCAGAGGGTCTGGGGCAGGAACCTGAGAAAGCCAACATTCAGTGGTCAGGTGGGTGAGGGGTAGCTGAGAACCGATAAGGAGAGACTACAAATGGACATCATCACCTACCATTGTCCCACACTTCGGCCCCACGCAGCTTTTTGCTGTCCCTTAACACAGCCCACACATTGCTGCCTCCAGTCTTCGTGCTTACAGTTCCCACTGCCTTTCCCCCAGAAAACGAAGGAGCCGCCTCCCTTTTCACTTCCTGCTCACATGTCCCCTCATGAGAAAGGCTTTCCCCGACCATCATATCCAAGATACAACCTCCTAGCCCTACCGCCGGCTCTCTTTCTACCTTTCTCTGCTTTGTTGCTTTCCATTTTGTTTTCAACAGCTGAAATACTCAACGTCTACTGGCTAATTTGGCCCTTGTCTACTACTCTCCTCCTCTTCCCCAGTGGAATCCAAGCCCCACAAACGCAGGGATTTTATTACGGCATCGGATTCCCCGAATCTACAATGGTTTCCGGCCCATGGGAGGCATCGACGTTTGTCTCATGAATGAAAGGAGATCCATCTTGTTCCCTTATTATGCCGAGAGTGTGGTAAATACGAATTGTTAGTAACAGGAAAGGAAAATAGAAAAAAAAAATCTTCAAATTGTATAACCTTACGGTAAAATGCTTTAAAAAAAAAACTTCAGTCATTGAAAACTCATACCTTGAAAAAATAATGTAAGATGCCTCCTTCCACTCCATACTGAAGTCCAGCAGCAACCACGTAAGTCGCGAATTTTTTGACCTATTAGATAAAGTACAGAAGAAAAGCTAAATGTAATATTATTAATCATACCAAACCAGATTATTTTCGTGGTTAGAATGAGTACTATATGAATGCTTCTGACCACTATTAAAATTGATTTGGTACATTTTTTTAAGTTTATTTATTTATTTTGAGAAAGAGAGAGATTGAGCGTGAGCAGGGGAGGAGCAAAGACAGAGAGAGACAGAGACAGAGACAGAGATAGAGACAGAGATAGAGAATCCCAAGCAGGCTCCACACTGTCAGCACAGAGCCTCACGAACTAGGAGATCATGACCTGAGCCAAAACAAGAATCAGATGCTTAACCGCCTGAGCCACCCAGGCGCTCTGGGACTTTTTTTTTTTTTTAATTTTTTTTTTTTAACGTTTATTTATTTTTGAGACAGAGAGAGAGCATGAACGGGGGAGGGGCAGAGAGACAGGGAGACACAGAATTGGAAGCAGGCTCCAGGCTCTGAGCCATCAGCCCAGAGCCCGACGCAGGGCTCGAACTCATGGACCGCGAGATCGTGACCTGAGCCAAAGTCGGACGCTTAACCAACTGAGCCACCCAGGTGCCCCTGGGACTTTTAATTAACTAAAAGCCAGAGACGATGATGTGTGACAACTTAACACCTCCATGCACTATACTGGCATGGGTCCTTCCATGACAATCTTTACTTACCCAGTAGGGGAGGCGGACACATATATGGAGTTTCTAGGAACGGGCCACACTACAACGTGTGATATTGTGATTCATAACAAGATACATATATTTGGTTTTCATCTCCATATCTGGCACTGAGTTCCTACAACTACAGGAATGTCCTAAGCCATAGAGTGATCAAGGTGTCTTTTGTTATGTCAATCAGGTGACTTTTGGACCCAGTCTGGAGATGTGGGTTGATTGCCTGAAACGCCAAGCTTGTGACCAGAAGGTCAGAACTTCCAACTCCTGTACCACCTCCAGGGAGGGGTGAGGGGTGGAGAGGAGTTCAGTCACCAATGGCCACCGATTTACTCAAACATGATGAAGTCTCCATAAGAGCCCAAAAGGAGGCTTGGATAGCTTCTAGATTGGTGAAATGTGTGCAGACTCGGGAAGAGTAGGGAAACTCCATGACTTTCCCTATCCCTTGCCCTGTGGATCTCTTCCATCTGGCTCTTCTGGAGTTATATTCTTAAAAGTGTATTTATTTATTTTTGAGAAAGAAAGAGAGAGCAAGCGAGAGAGGGCAAGAGAGTGAACAGGGGAGGGGCAGAGAGAGAGGGAGAGAGAGAATCTCAAGCAAGCTCTGCGTTGTCAGCACAGAGTCCAACATGGGGCTCGAATTCATGAACCGTAGGATGGTGACCTGAGCCGAAATCCAGAGTTGGGCATTTAACCAACTGAGCCACCCAGGTGCCCCTGAGTTATATTCTTTTATTATAGCAAACTGGTAATCTAGTATGTAAAATGTTTCTCTGAATTCTGTGAGCCACTCTAGCAAACTCTTCAAACCTAAGGTGGGGGAGGTGAGTGGGGTCATTGGAACCTCCAACCCATATGGGTTGGTCAGAAGCACAGGTGACAACTTGGGCTTGCAACTGAAGAGGGTAGAAGCAGAAAAATGTTCACCTTTAGCTCAGAAGGCTGACCTATAGCCTGCATAGTTTTGATAAGGATCAAATACATACGGGTTGCTACATTCTTCTAGGGTCTCATGACCGCCCGTGTATTTCACTGACAGTTAATATTGAACTGAATGATACGCACCAGAGAAATCTCGTGAAAGTAGTTTCACCAGTAGAAATTCGAAGAAGCATTTCTGATCTCATACTTCCTGCACGTCCCCACCCCCTTGAGCACTCAGCATATAACCACCAGCTTCGTACAGAAAAAGTGCAGCCCTTTCTGCCCACGGGTCCTGTCCCCATGCTACTTAAATAAACTTACTAAGTTGTTACATACACCGTCTCAAGAATTCTTTCTTGACCGTTGCGCTCGACGACCCCACAACACAACTGGTGTCTGAAGAGGCAGGTGGCAGGCTTGCAGGGCTGAGCCCTAGCGGGATCTGACGTCACCTCCAGGAAGATAGTGTCAGAACTGAGTTGAAATGTAGGACACCCAGCTGGTGCCAAGACTGTCTTTGCCTCGTGGAAAACCCCTCCCAGGGTGTGCGTGCACACACGTTGGAACTGGGTCCAGAAACTCTGTCGGGAAAGTGAGTCTCTTCTGCTCCAGGTGGTGGATTAAAAAATCTAAAGCCTCCTAGCGCAAATACCAAAAAATGCCAAATAAGATGCCACTCATATCCTGCCAGCAAGGCAGAATTCTCAAGGAAATAAGAGCTACCCGCTAGGAACCAAAAACAGAAGTGACTCAGTGGGTTGAGTGTCCGACTCTTGATGTCAGCTCAGGTCGTGGTCTCACAGTTTGTGGGTTCAAGCCCCTCATTGGGCTCTGAGCTGACAGTGCGGAGCCTGCTTGGGATTCTCTCTCTCCCTCTCTGCCTCCCCTGCTCATGTGTGCACGTGCTCGCTCTCTCTCTCTCTCAAAATAAATAAATACTTAAAAAAAAAAAACAAACCAGAAGTGAAAACAAGAGTGGGGAGAGCAGAGAGTTGGGCCACAGTATGAAGGGTGCATTCACAACAAAAGGGTGACCTTAGAAGGAAGTCCTCCCTGCGACAGAAGACGGCGAGAAAGAATCATGTCCAACCTAGCCAAGGCTTTGGAAGGAAAAATGCTCCCTGGAGAATTTTAACCTTGGCCTTGTACTTTTCAGAGGTTTGTCTTTCACATTTAAATTCCCTGCTTAATCCAGATATTCCAGAGTCAAAAAGTAACATAAAAAGCATTTTAGGCAGTGAGACTCTTTAGAGCACTTCAGAGAGGCAGATACAAAGCCCCTGCTACCCCCACCCAGGGACCTCCCTTGTCCCTTAAAGCCCCAGTAAAGGGACAACGCTGGGGCAAGAGTGGTGACTTATGGTAGCAGAGGTGTGCTGGTTTGAGGGCACAGCATTGACCGTGAAGCCAATAACAACTGTAAGGCATGTTCACATGGTGAATTCCCATTTCCCACTGACCATGATGAATCCTGAAGGCACCCGACTCATGAACATCCTTGAGACTTTTATAGCAGCACTTTTGGTGAACACAGACTTCGCATTAGCTCCCTTTCCCCTGAGAACTCATCTACATGAGGTTTTTAGGGGCGATGAGCTATTAAATAACCAACGTCGACAATTTAAAGAGATGCTATTTAAAAAAAAAAATCCATGTCAAATTACAGGATTATTTTTATAATTGGAGTTCCATAAATCGCCAGAAAATATGTTTAATAGTGACTTTGTAGAAAAAGACCTTATTGAAAATGAGCTCACAAACCAAAATTATAAAACTTATGAGGGAACAAACAATCCACCACAAATGAAATCAGACTTGCACTGCCTTCAGAAAATAAATTAGCAGAGGGGCGCCTGGGTGGCTCAGTCGGTTACACGTCCGACTTCAGCTCAGGTCGTGATCTCACAGTTCCTGAGTTTGAGCCCCGCGTCGGGCTCTGTGCCGACAGCTCGGAGCCTGGAGCCTGCTTCGGATTCTGTGTCTTCCTTTCTCTGCTCCTCTCCTGCTCATGCTCTGTGTCTCTCTCTCACTCTCAAAAATAAATAAGCATTAAAAAAAAGAAAGAGTAGAAATGAGCAGAGATTGTGGAATAAATATGTTTGTACTGATAAAAAAATAAAGACATGGGAAACAAAGGAAACGAACACAATGATGAGGGTGGTGACAACAGAGATGATGATAAAGAACAGGCAGGTGTAGAGTAAAGAACAGAGAGGAGTCAAGGTTGCTGATTTAAGGTGGAGGAAGAGAGTTGACCACATCCTAGCCTCCCTCCCCACTGCATTCATCAGAGCCTGAGTCAGGCTGAGCTAGCAGGAAAGAAGTTTAAAATTAAATGGTAGACTGATGGCTTTAGTATTAAACTTGTCTGAGCCTTTGTAAGAACTAGAAAAGACTCCATTAATACCTGAGAATGGTCTGGAAAGCTGTGGACTTGGCTGGAGATATTGTCCTGCTCTCAATTATTAAGAAAAAATAAACAGATTTTATAGTTTCATTCTGGCAATGTCAAACACTGTGAAGGGGTTACAAGACTGTGCCTTGAAATGAGCACGCCAAAAATCTAACATGATATCAAGGAGATATGGATAAATGTATTCCATAGTATATCCCTGTCAGTAATCGATAAACTCAGGAGACCCCAAACTAGTAAGATATGCAAAACACCATTAAGAAACTTGACCTAAGTAGACATATATAGAAACTCCACACAGTTTGAAATACACAGGTTTTTCAAGTCCATGTGGAAATTAAAATAAAAACAACACAGGCCATGTACTATGTAGCAAAGAATCTCATGACCAAATTCTCTGACCACATTCTCTGACCACCCCAGACCACATTCTCTGACCAAAAAGCAATTAAGTTAGAAATGAACAACAAAAAGATAACACCTTCTCTAGATATCTGGAAATTTAAGAAACCATTTCTCAATAATTCACAGCACTGCTTCCCAAGTTCTAATAGACTATAGAAAATTTGTAGAAATTAATAATAATACAAATACCATTTATGGCACTTCAAAACTTGAAAGCTGTTAAAATTATACTTGGTAGCAAATTTGTGGCATTAAGTGGTTATATTAGAAAAACAAAGACTGAATATTAATAAACTTAGCTTCTAAAACAAAACAGCATAAACGCAAATTAGAAAGAAGAATAATAAAGACAGAGAAATTGATTTATTAAAAAACAAAGAAATAGCAGAATACAGCAAAAACTACCTCTTTGATAAGAATAATAAAATTGAAAAATTGATTCAGGGGTGCCTGGGTGGCTCAGTTGGTTAAGTGTCCAACTTCCACTCAGGTCATGATCTCGCAGCTTGTGAGTTCGAGCCCTGCATCAGGCTCTGTGCTGACAGCTTGGAGCCTGGAGCCTGCTTCCAATTCTGTGTCTCCCTCTCTCTCTGCCCCTCCTCTGCTCATGCTCTGTCTCTCTCAAAAATAAATAAACATTAAAATGTAAAAAAAATTGATTCAGATTGATGAAGAAAAGAAGGGTAAGACAAATAAACAGCAACATTGGAGTTTGAGTTGCTGAAACAGACACTTTTTCCTTTTGGAGTTCTGAAGATTTAAAAAAGATTTACGGACACATGGATGGCTCAGTTGGTTAGGTATCCAACTCTTGATTTCAGCTCAGGTCATGAACTCCCCATTCATGGAATCGAGCCCCCTGTTGGGCTCTACACTGATGGCTCAGAGCCTGCTTGGGATTCTCTCCCTCTCTCTCTCTCTACCCCTCCCTGATTCACTCTCTCTCTCTCTCAAAATAAATAAATAAAAATAAACATTTAAAAATATTTGGGGTGCCTGGGTGGCTCAGTTGGTTAAGTGTCTGACTCTGCTCAGGTCATGATCTCGTGGTTCATGGGTTTGTGAGTTCGAGCCCTGTATCAGGCTCTCTGCTGTCAGCACCAAGCCCACTTTGAATGCTCTGCCCCACCTGTCTCTCTGCACCTCCCCTGCTTGCTCTCTCTCTCTCTCTCAAAAATAAAAATTAAACACAATTTTTTTTAAGATTAAAGAGATTAAAACTTTGTAAAAAGGCAGATGGATCTCCAAGTCACAACTTTATTACTGGTGTGGTTTAGGCTAGAGGACATTACTTAGCTGAGCAGGGATGAGGGGCTTCCTAATCCTGGACTCCAGAATAAGACAAATTTTCCCAACCAGGCACAGGCAGCACCAGAAAACTATGGGTTGGTTCTCCCCTGGGGGGCTGCCCCTGCAACACTCAGGGCATGAAGACGCTGAACGCTGAATGCAGGCACAGCAACATTGAATTCAGCAACGCTGAATGCAGCTACGTTACAGCTGTAGCCCAGAGCAACGAGAGGGAGGTGGGGTCAACATGACGTGACCACGCCCCTGACACAGCCACCAATCACGTAACCCGATTGAGCTTCAAGCCGCGGGGTAACAGGTGCCGGCATGAAGACAGCCTTTGGGGAGGATACCCAGGCTCTTCCTCATGGGCACCAAAAGAGTGGGAAAGCAGTGATGCCCCCTCACAATATTCGTCCTGAAAAGGGAGACTAAACTACAAATAGAAATTTAAAAAACATCTTAGGAGAGACTTATGGGCAACTTTTGCCAGTTAATTTGAAAACTTAGCCTAAAGGGCTAGTTTCTTGCCCCCAAAACCCACGACTGCCTTCCCCCAGTCCAAGATTGTTTTATAGGCAAATTGTACCAAATATTCAAGAGATATGCCCAATTTCATATAAATTACAAGAAAACAGTAAATTTTGTTTTCAATTTGTATGGGAATAGTAAAACCAGGAAACTAAAACAGGAAAGAGACAGTATGACAAAGGCAGACTATAAGCTATTTTCACTTATCATCTTGAATCTAAGTGCAAAAATCTCCAATATGGCATTATCAAAACAAATCCAGAAACTTTTTTTTTTTTTTTAAGTGAGCTCTACATCCAATGTAGGGCTTGATCTCACAACCCTGAGGTCAAGAGTTATTCATGCTCTACTGACTGAGACAGTCAAGCAGCCCTGGAAATATTTTTTATTAAAAAATTATCATGAGCAACTTGGGTTCGCCAGAGAATACAAGCATCAAAAGTCAGTGTGGTACACAAATTATTACAATAAATTTCATAAATTACCATTGAGATCTGACAGGTGACCATTTTTTCAGGGACTATGTACACAATACCCCACAATTAAGTGGTATTCAGGGACGACTTAATGATTGAAGTAATTTGCAAGATAGACAGGCAATTCTGGTTAATTTAAAATACTAATTAAAGTCAATATACTTGCATTTTTAACAATATTTTAAAATATTTTTAAAAGTTTTTAATGTGTATTTATTTTTGAGAGAGAAACAAGCATGAGCAGGGAGGGGCAGAGAGAGAGAGCGAGAGAGAGGGAGACACAGAATCCAAAGCAGGCTCCAGGCTCTGAGCTGTCAGCACAGAGCCCGATGCGGGGCTCAAATTCACAAACCATGAGATCGTGACCTGAGCCGAAGTCTGACGCTGAACCGACTGAACCACCCAGGTGCCCCTAAAATATTCTAAATAATCAGTGTGACTCATTTAAAGATGGAGGCACCCAGTTCAAGCCATGTTTAGTGTTAGGCAAATCACAACTATTTAAGCAACTTGTATAATTATCAGGGCTCCCCCTTTGTCTCAGAAAACTAAATAAGTCCGCCTTCGGGGGGACTACATATATTACTACATATATTTAGGTGGTACATAAATATGAATGTGATGGCTGCAGGTGTGGTCAGCAGAAGAGCATCGGACAACCAGCCTCAGGAGTGCCAAGACCTCAACTGCTTGTTCACGGCCGGGAGGCCAGCTCTTAGCCACAGTGCCTGGTACACAGTAGGATCTAAAAGGACATGTGTTAAATGAATGGGTTAAAGTTTACTTCTAAGGTTCAATCGACCCAATGCAAAGCACTAGGTTTAAAACAGGGTCATTGAGAGGCGCCTGGGTGGCTCAGTCAGTTGAGCGTCTGACTCACGATTTTGGCTCAGGTCATGATCCCGGGGTCATGGGACAGGGCCTCACATCGGACTCCAAGATGAACAGGGAGCCTACTTAAGATTCTCTCTCTCTCTCTCTCTCTCTCTCGCTCTCTCTTTTCCCCCTCCCCTGCTCATGCACTCTCTCTCTAAAATTAAAAAAAAAATTTTTTTTTAAATAGTGTCATGGAGATGACCAAGTTGGCCAGATCAACCTGATTTTATTAATTGTTCAGTAAAGACTAATTAAGAAAGCTGGGAATACTATATATATATAATATATATACAGATATATAATATTTTATATAAAATATAAATATATTAAAATATATTTTATATAAAATATAAATATATTTAAAATATAAATATATTAAAATATATTTTTATATAAAATATATTTTATATAAAAATAAAAAATTATTTTTAGAGAGCAAGAGAGAGCAAGCTGGTGGGGGAGGGCCAGAGGGAGAGAATGAATCCCAAACAGTTGCCACCTAGCACGGAGCCTGACTCGGGGCTTGATTCTGCAAACCGTGAGATCATGACCTGAGGTGAAATCAAGAGCTGGGTGCTCAGCTGAGCCACCCGGGTGCCCCTAGAATAAATTTTTTCAATAAAGTTTTGACTGTTTTATTTAGAGCATGACATAAATTTAATGTTTCTATAAGAAAACAGATATTAAAATGATAGTATTTCTCCATTTTACACTTTTAGTCACATCAATTATGTTTATGTGTGTTTTCTTCTACATAATTTGGCATAAATAATCAAGAAATCATGGATTCTTGGGGCACCTGGGAGGCTCAGTCGGTTAAGCGTCAGACTTCGGCTCAGGTCATGTGCTGACAGCTCAGAGCCTGGAGCCTGTTTTGGATTCTGTGTTTCCCTCTCTCTCTGTTCCTCCCCCACTCACTCTCTGTCTGTCTGTCTCTCTCTCAAAAATAAACATTAAAAAAATTTTTTAATATAAAAAAAAGAAATCATGGATTATCTACCTGGGGCAAAGCTCAAAGCTCAATAAAATAATATACTCACAAGATTTGGAAGTGGAAAAAACTTAGACCTGTCTAGTCCAGTGCCTTTATTCATTTATTTTAACTCCAAAGTGTTAATGACTTAGCTAAGGTCATAAATTAATGGCAGAAAAGGGGCTAGAACTTTGACTCCTATATTATTTTCTTCAAATATTTTATACTTGTGGTGTTTGCATTGCCAGAATAAAAAAAAAATTATTTTATTTTTATTTTTTTTTTTGGTTTTAATAGGACAGAAGGTGGGGACAAAGTTCCTGTTGTAATATCCTCTGAGCCCACTAGGTGTCACCTTGGAACCATTGTTACATATCCCTACTGTGGGTGTTCTGCTCCTGGGAAAAACATAGTGGATGGAACCTTTAGAAGTTTGGGGGTTCTATATAAATTCTACCTAAGTTAAAGGAGGATGAAGGTACCAGCACCTGGTTCACAGAATTTTGAGGATTATATAGGATGTACCAGAAGTAAACCCATGAGGATTACCAGAAGTAAAACATTTAGCACAGTGCCTGGCACATAGTAAGCAAACCCTTGATAATTCTTAGGTGTAGTAAACTTATTCATCACCAAGGCACTCCTACCATCTATTTTGGCAAAAGATAGGAAATATAATAGTTTTATAGTATGTATAGTATAGTATATAGTATAGTATATATACTATATACTATATATATATATATACTATATATATATAGTATAGTATAGTATAGTATAGTATAGTATAGTATAGTATAGTATAGTTGTATAGTATCCAAATGATAAATTTTGCTGCAACAGAAGGCTAACAAGTGTTATTATTTACAAGAGTTTCTCAGCTATGGGTCGATCTTAATAACTGGTGGCCAGGCCTGTGTCAAGATCAACTCTACTGCAAGACTGAGCTTTGAAATCAAGAAAAATTAAATAAACCCCACAGTCTGATGGATCTAGTTCTGAACCACAGTTGTACCACTTGATGCCTCTTTCCTGAAGTGCCCGCATCCGGGAAATGGGGATAATGATGTACAGATTCAAGACCGTTGTTGTAAGGAGTGGATCAGACAAGGCCAAGAATTGTGTGCGCAGAACGGTGCTCAGCAAATCCCAGTTGTGTGAACTTGAGCCACTTATTTAACTGCCGGATGTCCCCTCTGCCTTATTTGTAAGGGAAGGTTAATAGGCACTTTTCGGTTATAAGAAACAAATGAGATAGATTCTGGAAAAAGGGGAAATGTGGCTCCCCTCTTCCCCACTCCAACTCTGAGTTATTTGCCTCTTCTGGGCTAAGGGACTCTTTGGACCCACACCTTAGTGGATAAGGGCTTGAGCTCTGCTGGGGCCTAACACAAGGCTCTCAACTTAGTGGACTGGACCAAAGCCAGAACCAGAAGTAAGGCTCATCTTGGGATGAGCCTGAAGATCAGAGACCTGTGGGTGTGAGGACAAGGAAAGAGGCGTTTAACGAGCTGAGATGATGTCCGTAAGGCACGGAGAACAGTCCCGGCCACGTGCGTTGAGCGCTGCCTCAGAAAGGACTTCTCTTACCCTAAATGCCTTACTACTCCAGACCTACATTTTTTCCAAATTTGAGAACCATTTTTTCGGCATTGATGTGGTCCAGAAAATTAGGATGTTGCTTTCTTCTTCGATAATCCTCCTCAGTAAACGGGATCTCAGAATCATCCTGTGAAAGAAAAAAATCCAGATTGGATGGGTGAAACTTAAGAGCTACATAAAACATCTAAGCCCCAGATGCTGGCTCGGCTATGTTCCAAAGAGCTCAGATAAAGCATCTGAAAAGTTACTGCTTATTTTTACAGTGATTTGACTTCCTTGAAAATGCTTTAGCTGGCCAAATGTTATCATTTATACTTAATCGAAACAAAATAAAAATTCAAATGTCTTTCTTTTATTTTGTAGAGACAGCGTCAGGTTGTCTCTGGGATTCCATCAAGACCTTCAGTAACCCATTTCTTTGATTTTTTTAAATTATTTTTTAATGCTTATTTATTTTTGAGAGAGAGAGAGAAAGAGAGTGCAAGCAGGGAAGGGGCAGAGAGAGAGACACAGAACCGGAAGTAGGTTCCAGGCTCCGAGCTGTCTGCACAGAGCCTGACACGGGGCTTGAACTTACGAACCACAAGATCATGACCTGAGCCGAAGTCAGATGCTTAACCAACTGAGCCAACCAGGCGCTCCTCAATAACCCATTTCTTAATAGTTCTTGCAACTTACATAGTTTCATGTTTTAATCTAAATCATGGGTTTTTCTTTCTCTTCCACACTGCCCTTTCCCCTCGAATCAACCTCATAAGAACATTCCATGTGCAAATTTCTATGTCAGGCTTCATCAGATAAGGTGAAATATCAATTTGCATTGCGAATCAGGGATGAAAAATATTTCTTGGCAGTCCGCTGGGCTGCACATTGTGTCCAGTCCTCCCACAGCTCACCCTCCTGCCCAGTCGCATGGAAGGATTCTTCCCGAACCACAAAATGGAAACTTACAGAGACTCAAAGGAGGAGACTGAGACCCATGGTACAGAGTGGCTTCTCTAAATCCATCCAGATTTAGAGGTCCTAGTAGTTGGATGAGGATTTTATTTTTTTATTTTTTCAAATGCTTATTTTATCTACTTTTGAGATAGGGAGAGTGGAGGAGGGGCAGAGAGAAGGAGAGAGAGAGAATCCCAAGCAGGCTCCACGCTGTTAGCACAGAGCCCGACACGGGGCTTGAACTCACGAACCGTGAGATCGTGACCTGAGCCGAAGTCGGAAGCTTAATGGACTCACCCACCCAGGCACTCCTGGAGGGGGATTTTTAAAACACGTTGTTCAATAGGAGACTTTCAACCACTTCACAGTGGTCCAAGTTACATAATCAACCCAAAACATTGGAGCCCTGAGTTTACAAGGAATGAATCAGAGAAACAGAAGAAACACAGGGTTGAGGACCCCGATAGTTGGCAGGTTGGAGAAACGGGAGGAAGGGCCCAAATGATGGGGGACCAAGCTGGGAACTGGTGGAGGGTGAGGCAGTTTACCAGGGCTTGTGGGCCATGTGGAGGAGTTTAGATTTATACTAAGAGCATAAGGAAGCATTGAAGGGTTTTGAGCATTTTAAGCAGCACTAAGTCATGATCTGAATTATATTTTAAGATCACTTAGGCTGTCCCTTGAAGATTGCATTGGAAGGAGGTGACGGAGGCACCAGTTCCCGGGATGCTTTCACAATGGAAGGTGGTAACGGCTGAGGCTTGGTCTAGGACATCGCCATGGATACAAAGAAAGCAAGATGGATTATGACACATTTTGGGTGATGAGTTAACAGAATGTATGATGGGTTGTTGGGTGGGGGGAAGGGAGTGAGGCTAGGGCAGGTGGATTGGGGGTTTTGGCATGGGGAGTAAAACGGGGAGAGAGTTAGTGTTCAAGGGGAACAATTCTGGGTCCATGGTAGGCACTCAATGAGTACATGTTACGGGATAAGCTGACCTCTAAAGCATGTCCAGTGGCTCACATAAAGGGTAGCTAGAAGAACTACAGGGCACCCAGCTAAATTTGAATTTCAGATAAACCACCAAATAATTTTTAGTGTAAATATGTCTTAAATATCTCACGGGATAGACTTAAGCTAAACATTACTCACCATTTACACGAAATTAGAATTTAACCGGGCATCCTGTACTTGTATTTGTTAAATCTGGCTATCCTACTCACTATCAGCTTTCCCTCCGGGATGAATGGAGTCCCGGCATCCCTACGGCCCCAGGCTGTCATGATAGGACCCTGCCTCATGGACCCTCCTGCTCCCTGTGACTGGGTGCCCAGCATCCCTCTTCTAGTAGAATTTGTCTTTCCTTCAGTCCTCACGGCTACTGCAGAGACGGTCACATCCCTGGTGCTCAGGTTTCGATGGCCAGTCAAACTCGTCCTTAACATTCTGAGACTGGGACTGACGGACAAGCAAGATCACCCCCTCCCTGGCCAGCTGCACGGTCGCCCATGAATGTCAACCAACCTGGGCTTCAGCTTCTGAGTTGTCCTCCCGATTCGTGGTTGGGACAGAGACCTGGCTTTCACATTATGAACCTTTGCTACTATCACCTGTGTTCCTTCTAGTCCTTAAATGTCACGTGTTACAAATACACCAGTAAAATATATTTTAATATATATATATATATTTTATATATAGATAGATAGATAACCTGTATCTTTCATATAGGTTTTAGATCGTTGCAACTATTTGCATCTCTGCTTTTCCAATCAATGACGAGTCGACTTTAGGTCGGCATTATATCCATTATCCTATAATTGATACATATCGATGTCCGGTAGTATTTCTGGAAACGTAGCCTGTCTCCTGGGCATCTCACTGCAATCAATAAGCTTGTTTAGAGGCTTCGTCCTTCCAGGAGGTGAAAAGCTGACTCTGCAGAGTCATCTCCCCCTTTTTGTATAGGATATTGGGTGAAATCTGTTGTCTTGGAATAGGGCGTTGGACCCACTCTTTAGTTGGTCATTGTGTTTCACTGCGTGTGTGGACTACCCACCTGCTGGACTCCTTTTTCCAGCTGGTTATTCCGTGTGACTATCAGAATGCACCAGTCTCTTCCTCTGGATTATTTGGTTGAGTAAAGTTCACCCCTCTTAACTCACACATAAAAAAAAAAGCAAACACATAGCTATACTTTTAAAACAGATACTGGGGCACCTGGGTGGCTCAGCTGGTTGACCATTGGACTCTTGATTTTGGCTCAGGTTTGTGAGATCGAGCCCTACATCGGGCTCCATGCTGACAGTGCAAAGCCTGCTTGGGGTTTCTGTCTTTCCCTCCCTCTGCTCCTCTCCCACTCTCTTGCTCTCTCAAAATAAATAACTAAACTTAAAAAAAAATAAAATAAAATAAAATAAAATAAAATAAAATAAAGAAGAAAGCCCCAGAAACATTAAGATTTTCCTACTTGTCAAAATAAATACAAATGAAAATATTCTACTATATTTACATTTCTTTTGTATTAAAAATGCTCCTTATACAGTTTTATGTCCGTTTGGTTGCTTTTGGCTACAAGTAACAGAAAGTCAAAGTCAAAATGGCCCCAACACTGATGGGATTCATGACCTCCGATAAATAACATTCAAAAACCTGGTGGCTCCAGGTGCCCTGTGATGGGCCTCTCTGCTCCTCTGATGCCCTCTGAGCTCTACCTTACTCACTGTGTGGCCCTCCTCTTCAGGCTTATAAGCAACACTGGCAACAGCAGTCCCAAGTGTCATATCCACAGTCAATAATATTCCCAGAGGGAAGAAGGTTGCATCTTCCTTGAAGGCTCTCTTTATCAGAGATGAGCCCTTCCCAGGGGTCTCCTGGCAGACTTCTCTCTGTGCCAAAGACCGGACCACCTTGATTTTCCTGGGCACAAAGTGAGATTACACCTCCCAGCCTCTCTTGCGGTTGGGTGTGGCCATGTGACTGGGTTTTAGCCTAAGGGATTTAGAGAAAGGACGCACATGTCTTCAGGCCTGGCTTGCAAAGGTTCCTCCAAGCATGATCTTTTGTGACTTCTCCCCGGGGGGGGAGGGGGGGGCGCTCCCTGGCTTGATATAGATTTGCATCATGGCTCTGGAGGCCATTCTGGGAGATGGTCAAGCCATTCAATGAAGGAGTCTGGGTCTCGAATCAGAGTTGGGAGGACACGTACTCATTCATCTGGGACACTTGTCATATGTTCTATATGAATAAGAGATAAACTTTCCCCGGGGCACCTGGGTGGCTCAGTGGGTTAAGTGCATCTGACTCTTAACTTTGCCTCAGGTCATGGGGTCGAGCTGAGTCGGGCTCCACACTGACAACGCAGAGCCTGCTTGGGATTCTCTGCCTCCCTCTCTCTCTGCCCCTCCCCAACTCATGCTGTCTCTGTCTCTCTCAAAATAGATAAATTTTAAAAAATTGTAACGTAAACATCAGCGGAGAGAGGACCCCTGTCTTCCAGTTTTGGTGGGCAGGTAGGAGCCTCACTCTGCTGGAAGCCTTGCTCTAAGCTCCGAAACTACCTCCTGTCATAAAGCTACGAAAGGTTTGTTTTTCCTCTGGATAAAGCCAATTAGCTAACACAGATGGCCACCCAAATTACTAGGTGACTCTGGGACAAACTATTTGTGACAGATGGTGATGTCAAGGCCTCTCACTCAAGAGCTAATTGTTGTTGACCAGGAAACATGTATGCAATGGATTGTATCTGGTTGACTCTAGAAAAAGGTGAGATTTCCTTCTACGTCTGCAACCTCTTAGCGGATCACCGACGCCAAGCGTGACGTTCCATTTTAATGCTTGTTCCGTAATAAAGCTATTTCTTTTCTCTCCTGCCTTGTGGAGGGATTTGCTAGGCTGGGTGAAGATTTTGCTTTTAATTATTAAAATTATTTATTTTTTTCTGAACCATTTGAGAGCAGATTGCATACACTGCACCCCTTTTCTCTTTACTTTTCAGTGTGTATCTCCTAAGAACATTCTCCTATGAAACCGGAATACGGTGACAAAATTCAGGAAATTTCATACTGATAGGATAACTCTATCCAATCTGCAGTCCATGCCCCAACTTTGTCAACTGTCCCAGTAATGTTCTGTATAGTGCTTTTCCTCTGGTACAGACGCCAATCCAGGATCACGTTTGGCCCTGAGCCGCCATGCCTCAATCGTCTTTATTTGGAGTAGTGTTTCCATTCTCTCTCTCATTGCCATCTTTAAAGAATATAGGCCAGTTATTGAATAGAACACCCTTCCATTGGGGTCTGCGTGATGTTTACGTTTGATTCGATTCAGATTCCTACATAGCGAAACTGGTTTCCTCTCTACCCCCATCTACCTCTTCATCCACTGGATGATTTCGAAGGAAATCTCACACATAGCATCGTTTCATCCATAAATGCCTCATTCACTTCATTGCAATTGAATTTATTCATTTCGTTTTCATATTTCGCATTACTAGGTCCTGTTTAAGAGACTCCCTGTATAGATTCTATTAATATTTCTCAAAAAATGAAAGTTTTGGTCTTCACTTTGAATTCTGTGATCCATCTGGAACTGAGCTTTTGTATGGTGCAAGGTAGACAATTTCAGGGGGTGATGGAGATGTCCTCTATCTTGGTTGCTGTGGTGGTTACACAACCATATGCATCTGTCAAAACTCACAGAGCCGCGCGAGGAAGAGGGTGATGGGTACTCTATGTACCTTATACCTTAATAAGCCTCACGTCAGTCCATCATGAGCTGTTTACGGACATATAGGTTAGAGCCATGATGGGAGGATGGGGACGTGCCACAGGGCTTAGGAACTAACGCAGCAGCCATTTCCCCCTATTTTCTTTGGAGGACCCATCTCTTCTCCACTCTCAGCCCCTGTAGTTTGGGGGCCAGTCACCCCCGCCTCTAGAAGCGAGTATAGAACCCCAGGCCTGCCCACCCCGAGTTCTGTGTTCCCCTGGCCACTGTGACCGGCTCAGGTTGAGGCTCAAGACCTGGGATGAGACAAAACGGAAGTGGAAAAGAGAATTGAAGCCCCAGGGGACGTAAGCCTGGGAGCTGCTGGGGCCCAACAGGAGGGGAGCTTACGTGAGAGCAAAGCCTACTCAGGACCAAAGAAGCCACGGAAGAGAGAAAGAGCATAGCGAGGTCTGAAGACATTGTGTTTAAGCCTCCAGTTCCAGCTGTGCCTGAAGTCCACCATTGGACTTACCAGCTATGAGTCAATACATTCTCGTTTTGCTTAAGTCAGTGCGAGCGGTTTCTCACTCATTGAGCACGGTCAACCAGGCCTGCAGCCAGTCGAGTGGCCAATAATTGTGTTGCAGCAGACACTTCGCTGGACATGCTGAGGGAAACAACCACGACAGGGTCCAATGACTGGCTTGGCCCTTGAGGTGGGGGCAACCAAATGGAGTGGGTGAGTGAACTTTACTTTTCAGAAAAGGACTGAAACCCTCAGGGCCCTACGTCAAGCATGTCCTGCTTCACCAAGGGAGAGACAGTTAAACAAATGGCATTTGAGGCGATGTGTGATAAATCCCTAAATATCTCCTTGTTATAGGTAATGTATCCCACTGATTCTAACGTGTGCATTTCCCCCTGACATCCTGACGTCTCTGACGTTAGAATGCGCCTCGGGATCAACGGCTGATTACAGCCGTTCTCAGCCAGGAGCATTGACTCTGTCCTTGCTGGTGCCTGAGGGTGACCTTGAGCACAGCTGTTCATACTAGCATCCTTCCAGATGGAATTAGGTACCGCATGTGATCATTTAATTGCCTTCCTAAATGTCTCTTTAAAAGATCACGTCGTGATTCGGCGCTGAAACTAAAAGGCAGTTCATGGCACAAAGGCACTGGGGCAGAGCCGCGAATGTAAACCTGATATCGGTAAAGAAAACAAGCAGCCCCTGGGAGAATGGCTGTCGTTTCACATTTTCTTGCAAAGTAAGAACTATGGGCTTCACAGAAAAGGAAATAAATGCCGCGAGGCAGGGTTCATACTGAGTTGCCATGCGGACAAAGAAGGTAGGCGTGAGTCAGACGTCTGGACTCCGAATATGAACAAGTTGGGTGTTGTTATCACAACGGCATGTTGCTTATATTCTCCTTTCCGTCTATGCGCAAGAAGGTATGGGGCAGAAACACAGATCTAAGTCTGAAAGAGCTTCTTCAAATAAGAAGTGTAAGTGATACGTAAGCATGGTTATGGTGGAGTGTCATTTGTAGAGTTTCCTTTTCCTTTCTCAGGGGCACATAGCACAACGAGGCCCCCTAGAATTCGGCGTGCTTGGGGTCTGTGATTTCTGTTGAACGCTTATTCCGGGATGGGCTTCAGGAGTGTGTAAGAAGACACAGTGCCCTAGAGAAAGTTCTCTCCACACACACATCAGGGGGTCTCAAGGGTGGGATGTCGCAGAAAGGAAAAGCTAGTGCTCTACTTACGGGGTCCAGGAGTTTGGAGCGTGCCCAGGTCATCACCGTGGATACCAAAATAAATAGCTTTCGCTTCTCGAAGTGGCTGACTTCTTCATTCAGTGCTGTGGGGCCAAAAAGCAGGACAGTTATTCAGATCCACAAAGACCTGGTTTTCCAAATCATGTGTGGGACTTGAAATTACTCCTTTTTTCAGGGAGCACATTAAGACGAGTGTCACCTCTCTGCTCCACTGGCCTGTTCCCCCCCCCCCCGCCCCCACATGTCCCTACCATGTTCTTGGCATTCTCCCTCCATCCACCTGACCTCTTCTGAGCCCAGCTTACAACCTGAACCCCCGTTCCTGTCTCCTGGCCTCTAGCAACGTGCTTTCACTTTCATGGAGTGCCAGTGGTAGTAAGGATCATAGCTGGTTCGATTGGAACAGTTCACGAGCTTTACCGAATCCTTACCATTACGAGATAGGTATTGCTACCAATTCTGTCTTACAGATGGGGGAACAGAGGTGCGGTTTGCCCAGAGTCATGGAAGAGGGCTGGGCGGGGTCCGATCCAAGCAGCCTGCTTGCAAGGCCTGTGCTCTCCCCACTATGCCCCAGAGCCAGCCAGCTGTGTGGAGAATGGAGCAGGAAGCCCCATCAAGGTTAGGTCTGGGGGTTGCGAGGGCCCCCAGTCAAAAGGCAAGGCCCCCTTCTGATCACACACAGAGCATTCCTGTGTAGCTTGCGCCCTTGTGGAAGGAAGCAATTTGGGGTGTGCCCACCCTTCCCACTCTACCTGGCTGGGGTAGGGCGGCCCATGCAGCAGGTGCTGTGGGCCATGGCTGGAGGGCCTTTGGCTCAGCAGGACTAGCTGAGTGGGAACGTTCTGTAGGAATCCGAATTTAGAACAGTGGTGGGTGGAAAGGTAAACATTTGATTTCTAAAGGCTTTGTCCCTCCCCAGGGGGGCTCTCTGCACATTTAAGCATTGAACCTCTTAAATACTTTGAGCATGGGATGCTGCTAAAATATTTTTCGTGAAGTAGAATTTTCCAGAAGGAAAGAAATCTGCTAAAGGGAGGTCTCATTACACTGTCAGAGGATCTAAGTGACACGGTTGTCATGGTACATTTTTAGTCTCATGAGCTGATTCCCTAAAGAAGCAAAACAATAAAGTGCTGATATCCTGAATCTAATAAACGAGCGGATTCTGAGCCCGAGGTGAGACAACGTTACAGAATTAAGTAGGAGAACACTGTGTCCACATATTAATCCCTAACTCAAGCGTTCACTTTAGTTTCCATTTTTATTCTATTAACAAAAATTGCCGCTTCAATTTAATTTTGCCCTTTTACCCTTTCTGTCCTCCTGTGCTTTCGGCTGGCCTATTTTGTGACTCCCTGGCACAGTTAGACATCCTCGAAGTGGGTTAGCCTTTCATTTATGATTATTTTAATGGGTCTAAAATAATCTGCTTTTTCACTGGTGAACAAGCACATTTTATCCCCCCCCCCACCCCCACTTTTTTTTAAGTAGGCTGCACGCCCAGTGTGGGGCTTGAACTCATGACTCTGAGATCAAGAGTTAGATGCTCTGGGTGACTGAACCACCCAGGCGCCCCCACTTTACCCTTATATGCAAATGTTTTCTCTCATTTCTAATACTTTATTCCCTTTTCCTGTGTCATTTTGCCTTCCTCTGAAAGGCAAGGTAGGAGAATCTTTTTATATTGAGACATTTTAAAATTATTTAATAAAACATTATTAATAAGTAATATATAGTCATTGCAAACACACGCAAAACTAACAAACATAAAAAAAAAAAAAAAAAACCCAAGTGGAAAACAGGTCCCAAATCTAAGAATATGCACATCAGGTAAAATGACAAAATTCTCAAAGCCCCACTGACCCCATCCCCCCCCACCCCCGGGTGACGCTGATGGCAGACGGGAGGCCTCTGACTGTCCTTTCTTGCAGACATGAACGCTCTGTATCTCAGAAGCCTGGCAGCACAGCTAAAACCTTTCCAGAAAACAGAGAAGTAACATTTTCTTAATTATTTAAATCTCTTGGGGCGCCTGGTGGCTCGGTGGGTTAAGCTTCCAACTTCGGCTCAGGTCATGATCTCACAGTTGGTGAGTTCGAGCCCCGTGTCAGGCTCTGTGCTGACAGCTCAGAGCCTGGAGCCTGCTTCCGATTCTGTGTCTCCCTCTCGCTCTGCCCCTCCCCTACTTGTGCTCTATCTCTCTCTCAAAAATAAATAAACATTGTTAAAATGTCAATACTACCCAAAGCAATCTACAGATTCAGTGCAATACCAGTCAAAATTGCACCAGCATTCTTCTCAAAGCTAAAACAAACAATCTCAAAATTTGTATGGAACTACAAAAGACCCCTGAATAGCCAAAGTAATACTGAAGAAGAAAAACTAAGTGGGAGGCATCACAATCCTGGACTTTAGCCTCTACTGCAAACCTGTAATCATCAAGACAGTATGGTATTGGCACAAAAGCAGACACAGACCAATGGAATAGAGACTCCAGAATTGGACCCACAAATATATGGCCAACTAATCTTTGACAAAGCAGGAAAGAATATCCAATGGAAAAAAGACAGTCTCTTTTTTTTTTTTTTAATTTTTTTTTTTTAACGTTTATTTATTTTTGAGACAGAGAGAGACAGAGCATGAACGGGGGAGGGTCAGAGGGAGGGAGACACAGAATCTGAAACAGGCTCCAGGCTCCGAGCTGTCAGCACAGAGCCCGACGCGGGGCTCGAACTCACAGGCCGTGAGATCATGACCTGGGCCGAAGTCGGCCGCTTAACCGACTAAGCCACCCAGGCGCCCCAAAGACAGTCTCTTTAACAAATGGTGCTGGGAGAACTGGACAGCAATATGCAGAAGAATGAAACTAGACCACTTTCTTACACCATTCACAAAAATAAACTCAAATGGATAAAGGACTTGAATGTTAGACAGGAAGCCATCAAAACTCTAGAGGAGAAAGTGGGCAACAACCTCTTTGATCTCAGCCATAGCAATTTTTTACTCGACACATCTCCAAAGGAGAATTAAAAGCAAAAATGAACTATTGGGACCTCATCAAGATAAAAAGCTTCTGCACTGAGAAGGAAACAATCAACAAAACTAAAAGGCAACCAACGGAATGGGAAAAGATATTTGCAAGTGACATATCAGATAAAGGGCTAGTATCTAAAATCTATATAAAGAACTCACCAAACTCCACACCCAAAAACAAATAATCCAGTGAAGAAATGGGCAGAAGACACGAATAGACACTTTTCCAAAGAAGACATCCAGATGGCCAACAGACATGAAAAGATGCTCAACATTATTCATCATCGGGGAAATAGAAATCAAAACTACACTGAGATACCACCTCATGCCGGTCAGAGTGGCTAAAATGAACAACTCAGGAGACTATAGATGCTGGCGAGGATGTAGAGAAACAGGAACCCTGTTGCACTGTTGGTGGGAATGCAAACTGGTGCAGCCGGTCTGGAAAACAGTGTGGAGGTTCCTCAGAAAATTAAAAATAGACCTACCCTATGACCCAGCAGTAGCACCGCTAGGAATTTACCCAAGGGATACAGGCAGAAGTGCTGATGCATAGGGGCACTTGGACCCCAATGTTTATAGCAGCACTTTCAACAATAGCCAAATTATGGAAAGAGCCTAAATGTCCATCAACTGATGAATGGATAAAGAAGATGTGGTTTATATATACCATGGAATACTACTTGGCAATGAGCAAGCATGAAATCCTGCCATTTGCAACAACTTGGATAGAACTGGAGGGTATTATGCTAAGTGAAATAAGTCAAGAAAGACAGATACCATATGTTTTCACTCATATGTGGAACTTGAGAAACTTAACAGAAGACCATGATGGAGGGGAAAGAAAAAAAAAGAGGGAGAGAGCCAAACCATAAGAGACTCTTAAAAACTGAGAATAAACTGAGGGTTGATGGGAGGTGGGTGGGAGGGGAAAGTGGGTGATGGGCAATGAGGAGGCCACCTGTTGGGATGAGCACTGGGTGTTGTACGGAAACCAGTTTGACAATAAATTATATTTAAAATAAACAAACGAACGTACATTAAATCTCCTTATTAGAATGAAGGAGGAAGCAATAACACACATTCTATGTTTTAAGGCTCATGGAAGGAGATACAGTGTCCACGTTTGAGAAATGATTATGGTCTCTTGAGGAACAGGGTGGGGGGGTCCTATGAGGAGCTAAAACCCATCTGTCACAGCTGGAGGGCAGTGGTTAACGTCTAAAATTCATAATCACAGGACATCAATGCTGGTATTTTTATGTAGGAAAAAAAGCACAAATGGGTTAAATGAGGTTTCTCTTGGGGTATAGGGATAGAGTTGAAAGGGTATTCAGGGCATCATAACTTTTTATTCTAAGCCCTACTGTGCTTCTTAATTTTCCAAACATGTTTAGGTTTGTTTTAGTTTTTTAATGTCTGTTTATTTTTGGGAGATTGAGAGAGAGAGAGAGAGAGAGAGAGCAGGCGAGAGGCAGAGGGAAACAGAGACACAGAATCTAAAGCAGGCTCCAGGCTCTGAGCTGTCAGCACTGAACCTGACACGGGCTCGAACTCACCAACTGTGAGATCATGACCTGAGCCGAAGTCAGACGCTTAACCAACTGAGTCACCCAAATGCCCCCAAACATGTCCAGGTTTCATTTCAGAAAAAAAAAAAAATTAATTACAAGAATACATTATATAGAAAAATCAATGTTCCAAGCCTGACACAAAATAAGGATTCATTACATGTTAGCTCTAATTATGATTTTTAAGTGGTGCAATTATTTCAGAAGGCGCGGTTATACATCATCTGTAAATGTTTGCAAAGGGACAAAATGCAGAAAGTAGGCTTTCAAAGAATCTGTTTCAAAAGATGACACAATGTTCCTGGTTTTGATTTGTTCCCTACTGGATGAAATGTAGGCACAGTTAAAACAGAGAAGTCAAACGCTCTAAGCTCCTGAGGAATCTCACACATCCGCGGCCGGTATCTTAAAGTCACATCCCCCTTGTGATACCTGTCTGATAAACATGCCATTCTCTGTCCTGCATCAGAGTTCCTCACGTGTGCCTTAGCTCTCCTGTGGGGCTACAGGGGCCTTGAGGGTATAATCTTTTTCTTATTTGTCTTCGTATCTCCCCAGTACCTTCGACCGCGCCTCCTTAAGCAGTTCCTGTAGAATGAATACACGTTGAATTTTGAAAGTTGTTTCCTTTAATGATTAAAACTTTCTATCCTTGGAGTGCCTGGGTGGCCCGGTTGGTGAAGCGTCTGACTTCGGCTCAAGTCACGATCTCATGGCTCCTGGGTTCGAGCTCCGCGTCGGGCTCTGCACGGACAGCATGGAGCCTGCTTGGGATTCCCTCTCTCTCTCTGTCTCTCTCTCTGTCCTGCCCCTGCTTGTGCTCTCTCTGTCTCTCAAAAAATAAACATTTAAAAAAAATGTTCTATCCTTTGGAAGCACCCATTGCTTATTTTATATATTTATTTTTTTATAAAAGTTGCTTTTTAAGTTTATTTATTTACTTTAAGGTGAGGGGACAGAGAGAAGAGAGAGAGAATCCCAAGCAGGCTCCACACTGTCAGCACACAGCCCAACGTGGGGGCTCGAACTCACGAACTGTGTGATCATGACCTGAGCCGAAGTCAAGAGTGGGATGCCCAACCAAATGAGCCCCTCAGGCGCCCCACCCATTGTTTAATCAAACAAGGGGGCCATGAAGTCTCAGCTGACTCTAAGGCCATAGTAGTTAGTCCACATGAACAAATCAAAACCTAAGTCTGTTACAGGCTGCAAGGTTCGGAAACCAACACCTAAGGACAACCAGTCACAGTCAACTAGCCTCTTCCAGGTAAGCCAGCTGAGTACACTATAGCCAATCAAATAACTTCCTCACTTTGCTCTGCCTTTGCTCTGTAAGTCTTTCCCCTGGCCCCTGTTGGTGAAGCTCTCCAAGCCACTTCCGGCATGGTGTGCTCTCGTGAATCGAGTTTTGCTCAAATAAACTCTTAAAGATTCTCATATGCCTTGGTTTATCTTTTAACACTTCCAAAGGCTGATGAATATTCATCAGCTTTTTTTTTTTTATCAGAGAAAGAGGGAGAGAGAGAGAGAGAGAGAGAGAGAGAGAGAGAGAGAGAGAGAGAGGGCACGCACACACAAACGGGGGAGAGGGGCAGAGGGAGAGAGAGAGAATCTTAAGTAGGCTGCACGCTCAGAGCCCAACACGGGGCTTGACCCCACGACTCTGGGATCATGACCTGAGCCTAAATCAAAAGTTGAACGCTCAGCCGACTGAGCCACCCAGATGCCCCTCATTAGCCTAATTTCATTTCATGTTTTAGGTAAGTCTCAGGTCAGTTTTCCCACGGTCCTAATTCACCTCGTGTTCATTAGATGACTCTTGGGTTAAGTAAGTTGCACAAAAGCAGCATCCCTGGAGACAAAAGAAAGAAGTTCACTGACCAGAGACTGCCCAGATGGCCTCCTCTGTTTGCTGTGGGTTCTCGGTGATGTTATAAATGATGATGTCACACTCCAGGAGGCGCATGAGAAGGTCCTCCCGAGAGATGTTCTGAAAAAGAGATGTGACAGTCATTTGTTGCAAGGCGCTAACCTTAATATTTAGCTGGAATGACAATTTCCAAATTAGATATATGGCAGATGAAGTGTCCTACAGGAAACATTTGCAGGGTTTCTATTTAAAATGAAATTTTGGCTCTCTTCTGTGTGTAGTTTCCAAGTAACAAATAAGTTTATGAAAATAGCTGGGAACAGATGATTAAAAAAATTGCATAATGATTTTAGGTACTATTTCTGCAGGCTGTTTAAACCCCAATTCAGAAGGGAAGAATTAGAACATACTGGAAGAAAAATGTGTGAGGCATTTGAAACTAATGCAAACTCTATGCAAGATTACTTGAGCCATTATATATCCTGAATCGCTCAGAAGTGCTGATGAGTGATGAATGTGGATGGTTTCAGAACCCTCACGATGGCATTTATCCATTCTCTTCGTACATGCAAGGTGCCTTATTACAGTCGACAGTTGGGAATATTTCGAAAACACAGGAACTTTTAATGGGTGGAAATATAAAAGTGCTTACATTAGACAAAAGTAACTTCGGCGATCACTGTGTTTTAGGTAGCTGTTCCTTCCTGGCCACAAACTGAGTGGCTTAAACCACAGAAATTCATGTCCCACGGTCTGGAGGCCACAAGTCCAAGATCGAGGTGTCGGCAGGGCCGGTCCCTTCGGAAGGCTGTGACGGAGATTCAGCTCCGTGGCTCTCTCCTAGCTTCTGGTGCCTCTCAGGAAATCTCTGGGATTCCTTGGCTGGTTAATGCATCAACCACATCTCCGCCTTCCTCTTCCCAGGTGTTCTCCCTGTATACGTGTCTGGGTCCAAGTTTTCCCTTTTGGTAAGGATGTGGTCGTATTGGATGAGGGGTCCACCCCAATGACCTCCTTTTAACTCAATTTCCTCTGTGAAGACCTATCTCCAAATAGGTCACATCGTGAGCTTTCTGGGGTTAGGGCTTCAACAGATCTTTTTTCGGGGAGACACAGTTCAATCCATAATACACTCCATTGTGTTTCTTTTCTGGGCTGAATGGGCAGAAGGGAAGACACTCTGAAAATGCCGATCCAAACATCAGTTTTTAATTTTTCAATAGTGAGACGACACAGGACGACCCTGCTCTCCCAACGCACCTGAGACCGATCTAGATTCAGAAATGACGTGGGAAAGGAAGGAAGAAAGTCACTGGACAAATGGAAGGTGTGTCCTTCCAGCGTCCAGCTCCAGATGCTGCCCAAGAGAAAGAAGAGAAAGCATCTATGATTCCAGCCCGTGACAGTGTGTGAGAGCGGCGTCCAAAGAAACACGCACACGCATGTGAAATCATAGCTGGATTTCGGGTGAAACAGGCACGTTTCCAAGAGGATGGCCACCCTGATCAGACGTTGCATGACCACATTTGGGCATTCATTTGTTTACCCATCCAACATTTGGGGGCCTTGTGTTTGACCCCGAGGATAGAGGCAAAATGAATAATGTCTGGTTGTTTACACTCAGGAGCATTGTGTGTGTGTGTGTGTGTGTGTGTGTGTGTGTGTGTGTGTTTTGTTGGGAAAACTTATAGCAAATTATAGTCTAATGCAGACAAGGACATATCTAAGGATATAAGAAGCCTTTGAACAAATTAGAAAAAGGCAATCTTCTCTTTGTGGGGAAATTATAAGGCGGCACCTACTCTGGGGCACTCTGAACCCAGCAGAACACAACTCCTACTCATGTCCTTAGGCAGGCACCCTTGCACAGTGTGCAACCTGCCCAGCCTTACATGGCAGCCCCCAATATAGAAAGGGCTATCATAGAGGTACATCTGAGGTTTGATAGACCAGGAGGAATATGTGATTAAGGCTCCTGGGAGGTGGCATTCGAGTTGGATTGAAGAGTGAATATGAGCTCATTCAGCAGAGACTGGAATAGTAGATGGTTTGCTGAGCCAGGCAGAGGCACCTTCCACAAACTAGACCAGCCTAATGTTTTCCATCCTCTGCTCTCTCTCACCTTACATGCCACCCTTGCCTCTTCTGCTTGGTTCCCTGCAACCCATGCTCTAGCTATGCTGATGTTTTTCCTATTCTAAAGCATACCACACGCTTCCCCATGTGTTCCCGCCTTGTGTGACATTTCCTTGCTCCCTTATCTGCCTGGCAGTCTCTACTCAGCCCTAGAGGCCGGGCCTCAGTCCCAGCTTCTCCCAGTAGCGGACCATCCTCCATCCCGGATGGAGGCTCCGGGATCTCCAGACCAGAGGAGCTGAGGGGGGCGGGGGGCCGGGGGGGCGGGGGAGCGGGTGGGTGGGGGGCTGATCTGTGTGGTAGGAAGGCTGTGCTGTTACATCCGCCTGGCTCCGTACCTAAGACCGAGCGCTCATCAACTGCCCTTTTCAGATGCTGCTGTGTCCGCACCTCTGCGGTCGTGCCCACTGCACTGCCGTGGGGCTGCGTGTTTGTGTGCGAGTCCCTGCGAGGTGTGAGCTCCACGCGCCTCTGTGGATCCTTAGGACGCTCGAGACACGTTCACGGATCCGAACTCCAGTGTAAATGGTGGGCGCCGGTAAAGATCTGAACTAACGCGAATGGCCACGCTAAGGGGAAGGGGGCACCTCGTGGAGAGGCTGTGAGGCGCCCAGGTGAGGACCTCGTGACCAAGAGGGGGCGCCACGAGCCCACAGCTGCGGTAGCGGGGAGTGCGTGATGGACGGTCCGGAGGACACAAACGTCCATTTCCTCTTCCCCTTTCCCGACAGAACCCCAATTTTGTTCAGGTGCTCCCTTCTCAGCCTGGGAATCTGAACTCCACTCCCTAGCTTCAGGGCTGGGCTTTATTGATCTCAGGGTACAGTGATCCGTTCAGGAATGGGCATGTGACTCACTTCCAAACCGTGAGATTCAAGGAGACGCCTGCAGGGGACCGCGGGATTGTTCATCCTCCTTTCTCTGAGGACTTCTGGAAGTTCTCTTCACCGCGGTGTTGCTGTGTGTGAACGTTGAGACCCTGGACCGTTGCCGCCTTGCTCCCAGCCCAAGAGTGACGTCACCCTTAAAGGAAGGGAGAGGCCAGGAAGGGGCAGAAAAAGGAGCTGCAGCCCCTGGATCACGCCAGCCCTGAAGCTGCATCTTCCCTGAGACAACCAGCCACATAAACCGAAGAATTTCCTTCTTTACTAAGCCAGTTTGCCTTGCCTTTTCCCCCTATGACTTGCAGCCCCAAACAGCCCAAACATATCTAGGTCCTTAATCAAAATTAGGAGGCTGAAAGGCAGAGTGGTTTTGTAGAGGAGGAAAATAAATTTCATTTGGGGGCCTATTGAACTAGAAGTGCCAGCAGGACATCTGGGGGAGTGCACCAGGGGGCAGTTGGATTTGCTGGTCAACAGGGCTGGAGACAGATCTGAAAGGCATTGGCTCGTATGGGGGAGCTGGAGCCATAGGACCAGAGAAGCTTGAGGAGGGACATCCATTACGAGAAAGGAGGGAGTTCTGGGGAAAAGCGCATTTAAAGGACAGAAAGAGGAAAAGGAGCCAGTGAAACAAGGAGTGTTCAGATGCACGAGGGAAGTCAGGGGGTAAAGACCGCAGAAGAGGAAGGAGACTTTCTCCTGGGAAGCCAGGTAAGATAGGACTTTGGGAATTAGGCCAGCCGGGAATTAGACCAGTGACACGGGTCAGGGTATTTTCTGTGGCTGGACCCTCTCTGAGGGGGCAGGGGCCAGGGGCGGAGAAAGAGGCTGGTAGCCACCAGGAAAGCCGAATGAAGTTCAAAAGATGTGTGCATTGAACACATGTATAGGCAGAAAGAAAGAAGCCAGTGGTGACTGAAGACCCAGGAGAGGGTGAAAGGGGGTAAGTGGTGGAGAAAGTTCCCTAAGATGGCAGGTGGGGGGGAGAGGACTCTTTCGTTCATTTCACGAGTGTTTATTGAGGGCTGCTTTCAGCCAGTTAATGTGCTACGTGCCAAAGACGCACGGATAAACAGGGGAATAAGTGAGGCTCAGTCTATTCTTAAGGCTAACCATCAGGGGCAGTGTGACCCACAACAGACAGATAATAACAATGGAGTGGGAAAAGTGGGATGATGTAGGCAGGTAAAGATGCTGTGGGAGTCCAAGAAAAGAGCTCAGATTCCAAACGGGGAGTGGGGAAGAAGTGGGAATCACCGAGGGCTTCCTGGAGGAGATGACATCCTGAGTTAAGTCTTGCGGAACGAACAGGGCTGGGTGGGGTTGGCAGAGGAAAGTCTGTTCCAGGGTACGGCGTGTGCAGAGCTGTATAGCAGGGTCTGAAGAGCGGCAGGCAGGCTGATGAGAGGCTGACACCCCTACTGGAGGCATTCAAATGTCTCAGGTTGTGTGTGTAGAATTTGTCATGTGGGGGCAGTGAAACTGATAGAGAAAGCTGAAGACGGTGGGAAGTTAAGTTGGACACACTGGTGGTTCAGCAAGGCTTGACTCGAAAGGGAACAGATGCTTCTCCTCTTTGTTCTTGAAGCCCCCCTCTCCTCTTCACTTGTTTCTCTGTAGAATCCTTTGCTCCAGGAACACGGTATGGATTCTGACATCCCGCTGACCTCAATGTACACTTAGTAACCAGACTTGGATGGCAGGTGCCAGCCCTGAGACCACCCTGAAGGGTGGGTCTGCAGTTTGCTGTTGTTGTTGTTGTTTTCAAGTTTCTGTTTAAATGCCAGTTACGTAACGTACAGTGTAATATTAGTTTCAGACGTAGAATTTAGGGGTTCGTCGCTTACATACAACACCTGTTGATCAACACGGCAAGCGTCCTCCTTAATGCCCATCACCCAGTTAGCCCATGCACCCCCACTGCACCCCTCTGGTAACTGTTCTCGATAGTTAAGAGTCTGTTTCCTGGTTTACTTCTCTCTCTCTCTCTCTCTGTCTCTCTCTCTCTCTTTCCCCCCTATATTCATCTGTTTTATTTATTTAAAAAAATTATTTATTTTTGGGAGAGTGCAAGCGGGGGGAGGAGCAGAGAGAGGGGGACAGAGAATCTGAAGCAGGCTGTGTGCTGACAGACTGACAGGAGCTAGTCTGATGTGGGGCTCGAACTCCTGAACTGCGAGATCATGACCTGAGCCAAAGTCGGACGCTCAACCGACTGAGCCCCCCAGGTGCCCCTCATCTGTTTTCATATGAGTGACATCATACGGTATTTGTCTTTCTCTGACTTATTTCACTTAGCATAAAAATCTCTAGCTCCATCCACACATCGTTGCAAATGGCAAGATTTCATTCTTTCTAATGGCCGAGTAATATTCCATTATATATATATATGTACGTATACACACACGCACGCACGCACGCACACACACACACACACTCCACATCTTCTTATCTGTTCATCAGTCAGCGGACTTTGGGCTCTATCCATAATTTGGCTATTGTTGATGAAGCTGCTATCAACATCAGGGTTCATATAGTCCTTTGAATCAGTAGTTTTGTATCCTGTGGGTAAAAACCTAGTAGTGCATTTGCTGGCTTGTAGGGTAGTTCTTATTTTTAACTTTTTTTTTTAAGGTTATTTATTTATTTTTGAGAGAGAGAGAGAGAGAGGAGGGAGGGGCAGAGAGAGAGGGAGAGAGAGAATCCGAGCAGCCTCCGTGCTGTCAGCATTCCCACCAGCAGTGTAAGAGGGCTCCCCTTTCTCCACATCCTCGCCAACCCCTGTTGTTTCCCGTGTTGTTGATTATATTTTTTTTTTTTCCTGTGTTGTTGATTTTAGCCATTCTGGCAGGTGTGAGGCGGTATCTCCATGTGATTTTGATTCGTATTTCCCTGATGATGCGTGATGTTGAGCATCTTTCCATGTGTTAGCCATCTGGATGTCTTGTTGGAAAAATGTCTGTTCGTGTCTCCTGCCCATTTTTTAACCGGAAGGGTCTGCAGTTTTGAAGGCATTAGCCTGCTGTAGCCTCCTTTGCCTGGCAAAGTAATAAAACTATCGTTCCTCTTTATCCCCACACTGTCTTCGTGTTATATTTAACTCCCGAGCACAGAGTTGGGTTCAACGGCCGCACAGTTTCTCAGTAAGACAGCAACGTAATGATATGTTATTTCCTCGTGGCTTATTACCAAAGGAGGTTTCTCCCTCCCAGAAAATGCCCACCGTAGTTGGGTAGTGAGGGGCAGCACGCATTTTGAACACAGTTTAGAAGATTCTGTGAGTCTGCAAGTCCAAATTAGATCCATCCCTTCCAGGAGTATCTAATTTAAATTCTTTGCTCCAGGCACACATTTAAAGTGGAGACAATGGTTGTTCTCCGTCAGGGGAGAAAGACTTGCCTCCACCTGTCCCACACCTTCCTGCACCCCCATGTGTGCAGAAGAGAGAAGGGGAAGCAGAGAATAACAGCATATTGTGAAGGTGTTGGAGAGCAAGGTGACTCTGCCCTTGGTCAACACTTAGCAAAAGCCACCTGGACTTACGCTGTATGTCTCCACGGCAAAGTTGGGCCGAACGCCTTCGAGCTTGGAAAGCGTACCCACGATCTGGAACGTGCCGTCCTTCAGTTTGGATGAGGCTTCCATGGCTGACTTCCTTTCTTCTTCTTCCTCTTCTTCTGTGATTTCTTCAAGTGAAGCCCCGACTACACAGTTAGACAGGAACTGCAAGAAAACACAAACTTGCTAAGAAAATACTAAGGACAACTTAGAGAAAGGGTAGACAGTTGGAATGATTCTAAACACCGACCATTCTTGAGGGCTTGCTAGAGGTACCCCACGTGTATAGCCGATGCGTTTTACCCTGGTGGTTTGCTGAAACTAACAATGACCCCAGTAACACGGCCAAGTGGGTACTATTATGGCACTCTAATTTAAAGCATTTTTAAAGTTTATTATTTATTTTTGAGAAAGAGAGAGTGCATGCAAGGGAGGGGCAGAGAGAGAGGGAGAATCTCAAGCAGGCTCCGCACTGTCAGTGCAGAGCCTGATGCAGGGCTTGACCTCCCCATCCTGGAGATGATGACCTGAGCCGAAATCAAGAGTCAGATGCTCAACCGACTGAGCCACCCAGGTGCCCCAATGGCACTCTCTTTTATAGATGAGGAAGCCAGGCCCAGAGAACTTAAAGAAGGTGTTAAGAATATTGCCCTGCTCTGGCAATGGGCAGAGCAGGGCTGGGGTCACCACGATGATCTTGTCTAATAGAAACGTAGCAGTGTAATGTGATCAACTCAGGTAAGTTAAATTGGCTAGTTGCCACATTAACAGCAGTAAAAAGAAACCAGTGTAACTAATTTAAATAATGTTTTCTTTACCCAACAGATTCAAAATATTATCAGTTTAACATGTAATCAGTGGAAAAAAATTATTAATGAGATCTTTTATGTTCCTTTTTGTTCACACTAAGTCTTTGAAATTCCATGTGCATTTTACACTGACCGTAGGCTAATCTCCATTTGGATTCGCCACATTGAAACGTTCAATAGCCACATGTGGCCAGTGGCTACCTTTACAAGTAATGAAATAGAATGAAGTTGGCGAAGTTTCACTTTTTATTTTACAGAAGTTATCCTTGGGAGTGGCTTATGAAATGTTAAAGAGTTTCATATATACGTGTGTGTGTGTGTGTGTGTGTGTGTGTGTGTGTGTGTGTACACAAATGTATATGTATGTATATATAATATGTATGTATACTTTATAAGAATGGTTTTAGGGGCGCCTGGGTGGCTCAGTCAGTTTAGCGTCCGACTTCAGCTCAGGTCACGATCTCGCGGTCCGTGAGTTCGAGCCCCGCGTCGGGCTCTGGGCTGACGGCTCAGAGCCTGGAGCCTGCTTCCGATTCTGTGTCTCCCTCTCTCTCTGCCCCTCCCCCGTTCGTGCTCTGTCTCTTTCTGTCTCAAAAATAAATAAATGTTAAAAAATTAAAGAAAAAAAGAATGGTTTTAATTTACATATTAAACACGTATGTAATCACGATATTATTATACCGTGGGAGGAACAGCAAACCAAAATGAAACAAACAGGAAGTCCCACCTCATTTATTTTGATAAACGTCACTTTGAGTTAGTAATGCAAGATTAGCAGGTTCAACCTCTTACTGGAAGATAATTCTTCCAAGTATGTCATGTATATTTTCATTTCTCTCTCAAACATACATATTCAATTTTATTATCTCATTTCACAGATGAGGAAAGAGATGCCCAGCTGGAAGTAACTTGCCCAAGATTGCACGGGCAGGGAGGGGTACAGCTGGACCCTGGGATCTCAAGGCTGCACACGTACCACGCCCGCCACACTGCTCTGTCCCGGGGACAGAAAGGGGGGAGCAGGGGCTGTGGGGAGCGGGTGGCGTTGCCCAGCTGGGCCGGGAACCTGAAGACCAGAGACCTGGCCTTCATTTCTTTTATAGACTTCTTATTCCCACTCACATGGTGCTTGGTACAGAGAACAGCAATTACCTAAAAGGCCAGAGCTAGAGGTCCAGGTGAATTAAGGAATAACTGAAAATTCTGTTACTGATAAGCTTTTGCAAAAGATCTCTACAAATGGAAAGAAAAGAAAATTTGCTCTAAAAATATTATACTGTAAAAAAATAATCAGAGCTCAAAAGGGGGTAAAGTAAAAAGCTAAATTCCCTTCCCTCCCACTCTCCTAATCTCAGTCAGGTTCGCCTCTCTTTGTACAATAATCCAGTAGCTTTCAGTGGATTTGGAATATAAACCAAGACCCTGACCTCCACCCCCTCCCTGCCCCCAGATGTGGGCCTTTGTTTTGGATTCTGCTTTAATTTATGCAACAAATATCAGTGGAGTGCTGAGCACGCCTGAGGCACCATTTGACTGCTGAACAGGCCCACCTTCTGACTTTCATGGGCCTTTTCCTCCCCCCCCCAAAAAATGAAAAATTATATTTCATGACTGTATTGCCATAAAGACCCACAATCTTTGACTCTAACGTTTCATTTGGTTCCTTCTGATTTTAAAAGAAACATTTCTGGGGGCGCCTGGGTGGCTCAGTCAGTTAAGGGTCCGACTTCAGCTCAGGTCATGATCTCACAGGTTGTGAGTTTGAGCCCCATGTCAGGCTCTGTGCTGACAGCTCAGAGCCTGGAGCCTGTTTCAGATTCTCTGTCTCCCTCTGTCTCTCACCCTCCCCTGCTCATGCTCTCTCTGGCTTTCTCAAAAATAAATACAACATTTTAAAAAAGAAAGAAAGAAAGAAACATTTTTGTCAGTCGCCAAGTCTCGCGGGCCCTTGGCTCCCTGCATGCTGCCCTGCGGCCTGGTTCCCTGCACCCTCACCTCTCTGCCCTCGGACTCCCTCCTGCAAACACCTGGGCTTCCAGCTGGAGCTCTGCGTGCAGACTGGTGCCCAGGACCAGGAACCCCCTCTTAAGGGGAGCCTCTGACAGCGCCCCGTGGCACAGACCCTCGCTGGGTTCGGGGGTTCGGGAGCCCGGGGCGGGGGACCGGGAGCTGGGGTCTGGGACTCCACTCTGACCCTCCGCTGCTCACCTTCCCGATGTTCCCGCTGCTGTATGAATCCAGCAGGTTTATAAACACCCTCTGGATCCGGATAACTTTCTCCATGGGTGCAGTAACTTCCTCTTCCTCACCCTTGGTGGCAGCCGCACCGGTAGCTAAGGAGAAAGCGTCCCTCTGGTTGCCAAGGAGTTGGGACAGGAGCGGACCCTTCAGGGGCGTGGCCTCGGGCGCGGGGCGGAGCGTTCCTGGGGCGGGGGCGGGGCCGCCGGTTTCCCGCGCGGGGCGGGCTCTGCCGGGCCGTGGGGCCAGGGTGATGTGCCCGCTGTGCTTGCGTCCGCGCCCTGTGCTCTCGTGCAGGGCGGGGGAGGCCTCGACACAGGGGCCAGACGACCCCTGCTCCCTTTCCTCTCTTTGATTCCGAAACTGGAAACACCCCCCAGGGGTCACCTGACGCAGACCACTGGAAATGCTGCTGAATCCGCTGATCCAGGAAAGCTCACACCCACGTTGCCCTGTGGGATGGTCTGACCAGGACGTGACAATCCTGCAGCGCAAAGAGCAGCTGTGGCCACGGAGTTTCGTGTCCAGGACGCTGGAACGACAGCGCGTGTGGTCCTCACTGTCCAGTTGCTGCTTGATTCATGGGGCTCAGCTGGCTTTAGGGGCTGTTTGGTAGCAGTTCCGGGAGACCTGGGGGCTGGCAGGGGTGTCATCCACATTCCCAGTGAAAGGCTTTTGACCTTTCCAAATGAGATTATACATGCAGGTGCCCAGCTAAACCTACAAATTAAAAGATGACATTCAGTTTGTCTTATCACAGGACCACAAATGACCTTGTGGACTATGTATCCTGCCCTTGTCTTGGAGCAGTCTGATTCTATTGAAATGCTTTGTGTTCTACACAATAACTTGTTAAATGTAGATATTTAACCCATGCAGCATTTTTTTTTATACACACTGTATTTATTTAGAGACAGCATGGGGGAGGGGCAGACAGGGGAGGGGCAGAGGGCGGGGGAGACGGGGGAGTCAGAATCCGAGCCAGTCTCCGGGGCTTGAACTCGTGACCCCAACAGAAATCAAGAGATGGCAGCTTAGCTGACTGAGCCACCCAGGCGCCGTGTGTGTGTGTGTGTGTGTGTGTGTGTGTGTGTGTGTGTGTGTGTGTGTGTATTTAATTGCCTCAAAAATGGATGTGACCCAGGAGCTTCATACAACTTGGAGGTTCTGGGCACTCAGCAGATTTGGCCTTGAATCCCAGCTCTGCAGCCATTTGTGGGAGATTGGGATAATGTTTTAACCTTACCTCAGCTGTTAAATTGGCTGTAAAACAGGAGTGAAATCACCAGCCTGACAGGGCTGTTAGGATTAAGATATAGACGACAGCATTTTCTGAAGCGGTGTCCAAAGGTGAAATCGCCTTTTATTTTTCTGCAAGGCTAAGGCACAGGTCTGCAAATGGGAGCCTTTCATTTTTTTTTCTCTTTTTCTTTCTTTCTTGTCTCCACCCCCTTTCCTTTTTTATATACGTCTCACTAAACTTGTTTTGATACAATAATTAACACCTTGAAATTTTGCACTCACTTTGGGAACAGCTTGCTCACAGCAACATTTTTTTAAAAGTTATCAACAAGATGTAAAAATATTCATGCAAGACCAGTGCAAAACTTTATGGAGTAAATATTCTTCAGCATTCTTTCAAATGACTTTAGTCCAAATATTCTAGAATTCACTAGATGCCTCATTTCGATTTTAGTTTGTCCCTAATGATATGCAGCTAAGCAGGTGAGTATTTTGAAAGTGATTCAACTGGTCGTCTTACTATATAATAGCTCAGCTTTGTTTCTTTCTTATCGTTTCTCCTCCTGCTAACCGGTAAGCGACCCGGTGCCATAGTTCTAAGTGGATGGCTTCCAGAGCATTTATTTTACAGCTGTCATGTTGGTAGGTGAGGGAAGGAGGGTCTATTGATTAATTCTATTATGTCAACAAGTAATGTCCCTTTCTTTGTCTGTTATTCTTTTTTTAGAATCAGCTTTCATATATAGGCATATCTTGGAGAATTTTGGTTTCCAGACCACTACAATGAAGAGAATATTGCAACAAAGCGAGTGAATTTCTTGGTTTCCCAGTGCATATGAAAGTTGTGTTTACCCTACAGTGTAGTCGATTAAGTGTGCTATAGGATTATGTCTAAAAAAAAAAAATCGATGCACCATAATTAAAAAATACTTTATTGCTAAAAAATGCTAACCATTATTTGAGTGCTTGGTGAGTTTTAATCTTTTTGTTGGTGCAGGGTCTTGCCTCAGTGTTGATGGCTGCTGGTTGGTTAATCAGTGTGGTGTTTGCTGAGGGTTGGGGTGGCTGGGGCAGTTTCTTAAAATACGACCACAATGAATTGCACACCATTGATTGACCATTCCTTTCAGGAATCATTTCTCTAGCATGTGATGACGTTTGGTAGTGTTTTACCCACAGTAGAACTTCTTTCAAAATTGGAGTGAATCCTCTCAACCTCTACTCCTGCTTTGTGAGCTAAATTTATGAGATATTCTAAACCTTGTCATTTCAACAATCTTCACCAGTAGATTCCATCTTGAGAAACTCACTTTCTTAGCTCATCCAGAAGAAGCAACTGCCCACCCGTTCAAGTTTTATTGTGAGATTGTAGCAAATCAGTCCTGTCTTCAGGCTGCCCTTCCAATTCTCTCCTGCTGTTTCTATCACATCTGCAGTGACTTCCTCCACTGATGTCTTGAAACCCCCCACATCATCCATGAGGGCTGGAATGAACTTCTTCCAAACGCCATGTTGGTATTTTGACCTCATAAATCATGAATGTTTTCATGGCGTCTAGAATGGTGAATCCTTTTTAGGTTTTCAATTTACCTTGCCCAAATCCATCAGAGGAATTATGAGACAGCTACAGCTTTTCAAAATGTATTTCTTAAATAAGACTCCAAAGTCGAAATTACTCCTTGATCCGTGGGCTATAGAACAGACCTGCCTGTTGTTAACAGGCATGAAAGTAACATTCATCTCATTGCACGTCTTCATCGGGTATACATTGTCGATAAGCGGTAATATTTTGAAATGATTTTTTTTTTTTTCTGAACAGGTCTCAACAGGGGCTTAAAATATTTAGCAGATTATGTTGTAAACAGATGTGCCGTCACCCAGGCTTAGCTGTTCCATTTTATAGAGCACACAGTGGATTTAACGTAATTCTCAAGGGCCCTGGGATTTGGGGAATGGTAAATGAGCATCGGCTTCCAATTAAAGTCATTGCTACATTAGCTCCTAAGAAGTCAGCCCGTCCTTTGAAGCCAGGCATGGACTGTTCTCTAGCTATCACAGTCCTAGAAGGCATCTTCTTCCAGTAGAAGGCTGTTTCATTCACATGGAAAATGTTTAGTGTGGCTGCCTTCATTAGTTAGCTTGGCTGTATCTTCCAGATAGCTTGCTTTGAATTGGACTTTTATGATATGGAGACAACGTCTTTCCTTAAACCTCCTGACTAACCTCTGGCAGCTTTGAACTTCTCTTCTGCAGCTTGCTCACCTTTCCCACCCTTCACAGGATTGAAGAATTAAGGCCTTGCTCTGGCTGAGGTTTCCTGGTATAAGGGAATGTGGTGGTTGGCTGATGATCTATCTAGACCACGGCTTCCTCCACACAAGCAGTAAGGCTGTTTTGCTTTATCATTTGTGTGTTCACTGGAGCGGCACTATTAGTTTCCTTCAAGAACTTTCCCTTTGCGTTCACATCTCAGCTAACTGGTGCAAGAGGCCTCACTTTTGGCCTACCTTGGCTTTCCATGTGTTCCTCGCTAAACATTTCTAGCTTTTGGTTTAAAATGAGAGATGTGCGGGATGTCTGAGTGGCTCAGTCGTGGCGTGTCCACCTTTGGCTCGGGTCATGATCTCGCAGTTCATGGGTTCGAGCCCCGCATCAGGCTCCGTGCTGACAGCTCAGAGCCTGGAGCCTGTTTCAGATTCTGTGTCTCCCTCTCTCTCTGACCTTCCCGTTCATGCTGTCTCTGTCTCAAAAATGAATAAACGTTAAAAAAAAAATTTTAAATGAGAGATGTGCAACTCTTCCTTGCACACTTAAGAGGCCACTGTAGGGTTATTAACTGGCCTAAGTTCAATATTGTGGCTCGGGGAATCGGGAGGTGCAAGGAGAGGGAGAGAGACAGGGGGTAACAGCTGGTTGCTGGAGCTGTCAGAACACAGTTTATCAATAAGGTTCACCGTCCTGTATGGGTGTGCTTTGTGGCACCCATAACAATGATAATAGTAACATCAAAGATCACTGATCACAGGTGACCACACAAATATACCTTTAATTTGTGGGAACTGTCCGCCCCGCCTCCCCCCTCCCCTGCATTATCTGTGAAGTGCAATAAAATGAAGTAAGCCTGCAGCCACGGAGTTCAGGTGACGCTTGTGTCACTGGATGGGGACAGTTGGTGGAGACGGAAGACGGGGTTCTGACCCCACACGTGCTCACGGGTGGACTGCTGAGCAAGGCCTTCCCTCTGTCCACGTCTCAGCCAAGCCATCCCCAAAACAAAGGGGCCGAGGGCAGAGTTCGGAGGTCCGCGTGGCACACGTCAGGATCTGTGTTTCACCCCGTTCCCCGTGACAAACAGCACATTCTGGGTGTTTGAACACCAGACAGGGAAGAGCGCGGTGTGATGGAGGCGGCTAAGGACACCACTAGCGGCCGATTCACTGCTGACCTGGAGGAAAGGTGGGAGGAAGGCTGTCGTCCTGGGCAAGGGGGTGGGCAGGCAGTCCTGGCTTCGCAGTCAAGCTGCCTCTTCAAGGGTCCTGGGAGTGAGCACGATGCAGTGCAGCTTCGTGCTTTTGCGAGGAAAATGTTCTTCGGCCGCTGAAGCACCATCCAGATCTCGCCGAATTATCGCCTAGAAGCTAATGAAGAAACTGTAAAAAGTATGAAGACGACGAAAATCACCGATCTTATCACCTACTGATAGCTCGTGTTAACACTGCAGAACATTTTATTCTTCCCGTTGTTCGAAAACAGATCACAGTTTTAGATATCTTTTTTTCACGTGGTATAATTTTTTCCCGTTGCCATTTTTTTTCATTATTTTTTGAAGTTCATTTTTGAGAGCGCATGAGCTGGGGGGGGGGGGGTTGATGTGGGGAGGGGTGGACAGAGGAACTGAAGGGGGCTCTGTGCTGACAGCAGAGAGCCTGATGTGTGGCTCGAACTCACAGATCGTGAGATCATGACCTGAGCCAAAGTGGTCAGTGCTCCACTGACTAGCCACCCAGGCGCCCCTTTCTTCATGATTTTTAACAGCCGCACATTTTTCCATCAGGAGGACGTAGCATAACAACCACTTTTTAGAGCCTTTCCAATGTTTCGTTAGAGAAAATGAATATCCTTGTAGTGTATCTTCTGCTGAATCATTTCCCTATGCTAGATAGCTAAGATACTACCAGTCCATAAGTTAAAAGCTTTTTATAAAGGCTCTATTACCAGTGTTTTCCAGAAAGGTTTCAATATACCCTCTGATAGAATGTAAGAGTGCCCCTCACTAAATCCTTATTGAGATGATTATATTTAAATAAGAGAAGTTATTAAATTATTAGGTGAAATACACAGCTAACCCTATTTTCCTTTCCTTTCCTTTCTTCTGGTCAGGTTGAATATCTTTCAAGTGGTTCCTGAACATCTATATATTTTCCAGAGTTGTCTGATCATATTATATGCCCACTGTTTCCTTTTTTTCTTGTTGACTTGTAAGAGTTACTTATTTAGAGGTTTTCTTTTTTTCCTCCCCCTTTTTGGGGGAGTGAAATCAAGGCTTCCTTTGTCTTTTACTTGTTACTTTGTCTTACTAAATTCTTTAAACAACCTAGATGAAATTGTTTTAGTGTCTGTATAGCTTTATTAATGTCTTCTCTCTGTGTTCCTCTTTCATAATAATAAAAAGAGCAAATCACTTGACAACAAAATGTAACAATATGGAATTCAAAAATGGACACAAAAGCTCCTGGAACCAGCCACTTATCACAAAACGGACAATGTCAATTTTCGAACATACAATCACTTTTGTTCATACTTAGCTCAGAATGAGTAAACAGAATTTTATTCAAACTTTACAAATCTCCTTTACATTTATTTAGCCTGAGAGTAGCGTGAGAAAATCCGACCTGCAGTTGGACTTCACTGCCCAAACAGTTAGCATCTGAAAATAAAGTTGTGAATGAACACGCATTTAGCAAACATAGGTAGAGCCTTGCGGTGACCTTTGACAATGAATACTGATACAAACCAAACTTCAATCTGGTCTACATGACCTTCAGAGCCTAAAAGTACCTATTGCCTAATCATGATTCAAAAAGGTCCGCAGATGACAAATTACAAAGGTGCGTCCAGATGCAGAATGTAGTTCAACATTTCCACAGCTGCTGCTTTAGATTGCTACTAAAAAGTCAACGCCCCGATCCTTCGTATCCCACGTGTACTTGAAACCATGTAGCAGCATGGCACAGTTTATTTTTTATAAATATTAGTACCTGTAATCAAATATAAAAACCAAGTCTCCCTCTTTTAAATATTAAGCTTCTGAATGTTCCACTCATCCTTTGGTTTCAAACCCACACGATGCACTCACATTACATTCAGATTTAGCATGGAGACGGCACACTGTGCATCTGTTGGGAAAGGGCGGGGGGTGGGGGGAGCTGTGGGAATACCAGAGCACTGCATTAGAGAAAGCAAACGTAGAAGCAAAAATACTTTCTGAATATATACTGTACATTATGTAAACAAACATTCATAATAAGAATCAACACAGGCCAAAATATTGTCTTCTAGGACATCAGAATCTTCATCCTTTTCAATCACACACACGCTGAAGATGTTTTTTTGTTAAGAAAAATGGAGCCTGTTCCTATATTTGCTTATGTGCTTCAATATCTTGGAAACAAGTGATTACTACATTCATTTGCTAACGGTTTGTCCTCTTAGTTGGCTGGCTGTTGCAAACAAGGAATACAGAACTATCATTTCAGTACCTGTTTTCCATTTAATACTAGCGAAGTAATATATATAATTAATTCATCTTTATCAGTCCATATTAGTAATATAAATAGATTAGGTGAAGCAGTGAATTCCAAAATTTGTGCAGGGGAAACTAGTTGATAATTTGTTTCCGATAAGGCTAGTAGCAAAATAATTACTACAAAGTCAGTCCAAGCTAGTAGCAGACCCCTGATTCAGCAAGCTGAATCAAAGTCCGAAGTTAGGTCATTTTAATTCCTGTCTATTACTGTGCAAACCTAGAATTTCCTATGTAAAAGACAGTGCTGGCAGCATTGAAATCCTGAAACAACAGAATGAAATACTGATTAGGTTTTGAAACGCAGAGATACTATATGAAGAAATTTGAAGGTCTTAATGATGGTGTCACAGCAATGGCCTCAGGATTCCCTTAATGAATCCAAAACTAAGAGAATCCATTAGTCAATAATAATATGAGTCAAAAGCCTAAATTTGAAGCAAGAAATGATAGACCTAAAACCAAAGATGCGTTTTCCACTATGACAATATGTAAGAATTTCAAGCTTTATGTCAACATTTTGTACCAGCAGCAGCTCCCTCTAGAAGGAAAAAGCTTAGTCATGACTGTCCATCCCTTTTCAAAGCTTCCAGTCTTTGAAGGAGTGCGTTTCCAAATGCTTCCCGGTAGGCAGGGCTGAGGGTATCCAGCAAAGAGTAGACTGTTTCATGATAGGGGGTGTGTAAGTGATCGTCCACTTGGTCAAAAGCATAACCTACCACCTACAAGAGAAATGCAACAGTGAATTAAAGAACCAGACCATCTCGGTACAGAAAGCAAAAACCAAGGGTTTACACAGGCCATTCCCCAACGACATGATTTCTCAATCAATAGTCAGAATATGCAGATTTCTTTTTTAAGTTTTATTTCATCTTATTTGAGAGACAGAGACAGTGTGATGGGGGAGGGGCAGAGAGAGGGAGGGAGAGTATCTCAAGCAGGCTCCGTGCTGCCAGCATAGAGTGCGATGCAGGGCTCGATCTCACGAAACCGTGAGATCGCGATCCGAGCCGAAACCAAGAGTTGGACGCTTAACCGACTGAGCCACCCGCGTGCCCCTAGAATATGCATATTTCTAATCAGTCTGAAACCTGGGAACACCACCAGCTTTAAAATGCCCTCTTTATCATTCTTGTCTCAAAATGTAAAAGTTTAATTTACCTACTCCTGATCTTAAAAAGTAATGTAGAAAGCTACACAGAACCAGTATTTCATTTTCATAGACTGGAATGTCTTTCTATTTAATCTGACATATATTAAGGATCATTAATTAAAGGCACATCATAGATAATACATATATCAGTCCATATTTTAAAGATTTACAAAAATTATTTTTCACTTATTCCTTTTTCAAAATTTTTTAAAAGATCTTATCTTTAAAGAATCTCTATTGATCATGCTTTACAATTAGTTACATTACTAGTTTAACGTTATAAGCACGTTACTTATCTGTCAGGGAAACACGTGCTCAGCCCTGTGAGATAAAAGGAATGCTATTCTGTGTGTGCGTTGTCTTTAAACACAATGAGAGCTTTTTTCCCCAACAAGATGAATCTGGGTTCACCAGCACAGGGTAGGGGGAAATCAATTTAGTTTTTGTTGACTTGACCAAAGCATGTGAATTCCATATATGAACTCTAATTTTTTATGGCATCTACTCAAGTCATAGAAGATGCAAGTTTATGTTGGCAGTGGCACTGTTTTTGCTTTAAATGAAAGGCAGAGGCAGGCATCCACAGACGACGAGTCACCCCTCTTCAGAACGGCCGGGCCGCAGCACCGTCTGCTTGGATTATAGTTGCGTTTGCCCCTCTCTTCCTTGCTAGACGGTAGTTTTCCTAGTGGATGGGGATCATGTCTTACTCATGGTTTGATTTTCAATTCCTGACACAGGACAGCTGCTCAGTAACTTAACTGAGTAAAAGTGCAAAAACAAATATTTGGATACCTATGTGCCAGGTTTGTAAGTGATCTAGACCTTTCTGCAAGCTATTCATATAATCATCCCCCCATCCTCTTTAGTTTTCTTACTCCTTCCTTCCTTCCTTCCTTCCTTCCTTCCTTCCTTCCTTCCTTCCTTCCTTCCTTTTTTCCTTCCTTCCTTCCTTCCTTCCTTTTCTAGTCTCTAGGTTATAAAGAAGCAAGGACTCAGAGAGGCAGAATGACTCACCCAAGATGACTCAAATTCACACTGGCTTCTCACTCTCATCAGAATCCTTCCTACCTTCACACTGTCACCTTGGAATTAATCCATGTAAGATCACATTAATTTATGCAGGGTCATGTATCTCTACTCTTCATTTGCCTATTTCTGTTTTTTTTTTTTTTTAAGTTTATTTATTTATTGAGGGAGCGAGCGAGCGAGCATGCGAGCAGGGAGCAGGGGAGGGGCAGATAGAGTGAGAGGGAGAGAGAGAGTCCCAAGCAGGCTCCACGCCCAGCACAGAGCCTAATGCAGACCTCAATCCCACGACCCTGGGATCATGACCTGAGCCGAAATCAAGAGTCAGATGCTCAACAGACTGAGCCACCCAGGTGCCCCAGAAGAGACATTTTATGAGACGTGGGAAAAGGTCCTCTTAACACAATGATCGCAAAACTCATCCAGTGTAGAGAATGCCTGATTTTGGCGGGCATATTTAGCTACAGACAAGAAATTAGTTACTTTGGGGGGGGGGGGTGATGATCAAAGCAAAGTAACACTCTGCAAATCAAATGGTTTTTCTTTTTCAAAAAATCCAACTTCCCCATGTTGACCCAAAGACTTTAGAATCAGTAAGAATTCGTAGGGAAAAAAGTTTCCTTACAAAAGTCTTGGAACTGCTGAGTGTCCTCAGTTAACACCCCTCCCGCTCCCCGACCCCTAAAACGGTAAAGACGGCAATAAATTTTTTTTTTTCCCTAAAAAGAAAGGTGACTTACCCTGAGCCCTGCTTCAGTCAGCTCCAGGCAGTATCTGTTCCTCTCTCTTGTTTCCACATTGATATAGGCCACATCATCTGCACAGCGCAAGTTTTTTGAGACAAACATGTTGTTAACAGCAAAGAGAACATCGTTGACAACTGCTTCAGCTTCTAGCTTCATATCTTTCATATCAGCTTCTTCAAAACCATTAAGCTGCGCATCTTCTTCAAATCCTGACATGCTACTTAGCTCCATGGGATTACAGTCTGTTTCCACTCTACAAAGAAGCAGATATAAAACGTGTTTACAGACGGACATGCCAAATATTATTGTTTGATGAAAAGTAGCTACGGCCCAATAGAAAACAGTAATGAATTAATAACAACTTTTAGGGAAAATACTGTCTAAAACCATTTTTGGGGGGTGCTGGGGTGGCTCAGTCGGTTAAGCGTCCGACTTCGGCTCAGGTCATGATCTCACGGTTCGTGGGTTCAAGCCCTGCGTCGGGCTCTGTGCTGACAGCTCAGAGCCTGGAGCCTGCTTTGGATTCTGTGTCTTCCCCTCTCTCTGCCCCTCCCCCCTCGCTCTCTGTCTCTCAAAAATGAATAAATGTTAAAAAAATTTAAAACCATTTTTGATTGTTTTTCACAGACATATACAGATTTTCAAAAAAGAAAAGACCTAGGTTCTCCACTCCTCCCCCACAGTGACACTAATTCAGAATATTAGTTTTTAGCTATTTCAAACAATGTCTCAATAAAAATCCTAGTACATTCTTCTTTCTAATGTGTAATTATTTTTCTAGTGTAGGTATTTAAAATTGGAATTGCTGAGTCAAAGTGTATGCTCATTTTAACTTTCAACAGACTGCTGATTCACCTTCAAAAAACAGGCTGTACTCATTTATACCCTGTGAATAGAATATGAGGGACTATACTCTTTTTCACTACCCTCTTGACAATCTTTTCTAATATTTACCCATTTGAGAGGCAGAATGAGGCCTCAGTGAGTATACATTTTTTCGATTAAACATCTTTCTGAATATTTACAGGGTATTCTTAGTTCCGAGATCATACAGCTGTAAAAAACAGAAATGGAAATGAACTCAGCTCGTCTCTGAAATCAGAATACAAATTCTGACCTACTACACTACACTACTCTCAATAGCTCCTTTTATGACTTTTGGATTTGGGGTTTTAAGAAGGCCTTCCCCATCCGATGATCACATTTTAAAAACCTCTTAAGCACTCTTCTGAGCTCTCATTCTCTGTATGTGTAGTTAATTCTCTGATCCAGCTGGAATTTATTTTGTGTAGCTTTATTTTTGAAATGGATGGCTTACTGTCCCAACAACATTTATTGAATGACTCATGTTTTCACCACTTCTTTGAACTGATCCAAAGATTATAATTTGAAAAATATTATTTCTCAGGCGAACTCAATCCAACATTACTGCCGGCTGCTATGTAGTTCTAGCTTCTCTTCTGTGACTGGGGTATCAGTGAGCATTGTTAAAATTTGAAATACACAAATGAGAAAAGTTAATGAATGTCAGATTGCGTTGGAACGTAGGGAGGCTTCTTTAGAAGAAAATATGGTTTCTTTTTACCCGCAGGCTTTAAAAGTCAGTTAAGATTTCATTTCTCTGAGCTAGAATAAGCATCCATTGTCCTGAATATAGTATGATTGATTCTCCAACTTGTTATGAATATTTATATAATTTTTCTACTATCTTAAAAATTCCAGCTCTTTTTCTACAGGTACCTCAATTGTGGATGTCAGAAATGATAATCATCACATAAAAAAGATGTTTATATGAGAAATCTTGACAAGCTTTTAAAGCAAGAGTGTAATTCATTGTAATTAGGACTTTAATGATGGAGAAAGATGAAGAATCCAACAGCAGAATGAAGACATCCTCACAGGTCAATAAAGTTAGTCATCCAACTGTTCTGTAATAATTATCACCAGTGGACAAAAAAGACACAACTTTCCTAACTACAATCTTTTAGAAGAGTTTTTCCTAGAATGTCTTTACATGATGCATAAAATAGACATGTTCAGAACTGCTGGTGATGATATATATACATGAAACGATATTGAAGCAGTATTCAAGATATTACAATTTTATCTTTTGTTGTTTTTAACAGGTTCTTGCTTATCGATACACTTTCCTTTTCCTAACAACACTTCCTTCTCCTACTGAGTCAGGTAACCAAGCAACATGAGTGAGACTGACTCCAGTCCTGGCTAAAGACTGTCCTAATCAATGCATGAATTCTTTCCAGTCACTTCAATCCAGAACAGTTTGAGCGCACAGCCCCAGTTGTTCCCGGTGGCCATCCTGAGACAGGAAACTAGCCCAAGCATGATCCTGACAGTGGGGAAGAACAGAGCTAAGAGATACAGAGGGAAATGGGGCCAAAGTCCTGACAGCTGTCCGACCTTCACATTTTCAGTTACTGAATCCAACAATTTCCCATTCTTTACAGGCAACTGAAAGCATCCTAACTGATATACAAGTCTACCCAAAATGAAAAGCAGTGACTGATCTAGCTTGTCAACGGTTTTTTATATTTATTTGTTATTTATTTGGGGGTGGGGGGAAGGGGCCGAGAGGGAGAGACAGAGAAAGAGAATCCCAAGCAGGCTCCATGCTAAGCATGTGGGGCTCAATCCCACGAACCGTGAGATCATGACCTGAGCTGAAATCAAGAGTTGGATGCTAAACTGACTGAACCACCCAGGTGTCCCTAGCTCTTCACTGGTTTTATAAAAGTAAAGAGATTTTAAAAATGGGGCCTTCGGATCGAGTCTTGCGAGCCTTGCATCGGGCTCCGCACTGACAGCACGGAGACTGTTTGGGATTCTCTCTCTCCCTCTCTTTTCGCCCCCACCTTGCGCATGCATGTGCTCTTTCTCAAAATAAACTTTAAAAAAATAAAAAATTAAACTCTGATATTTTTGTGCCTGTCACGCAGAAAGTGCCTAATAAAAGCTCTGTAAAACGTGAATAGAAGTATGCATCTGTATTAGCTTCCTATTGCTAATGTAACAAATTACCGCAAATCTAGTGGCTTAAAACAACACGTTTCTCTTCCTATAATTCTGAAGGAGAGAAATCTAAAATCCAGGTATCAGCAGGAATGTAATACTTCTGGAACCTTCAAAGGAGAATCTGTTTTCTTGTCTTTTCTAGCTTCTAGAAGTTGGCGGTATTCCTTGGCTCATGGTCCCTTCCTGTACCTTCAGAACACATCACTCCACCCTCCGGTTCTGCAGTGACACCTTCCTTTCCTGACTCTTGACGTGGGCACCCCTCTTACAAGGAGCCTTGTACTTACACTGGGCCTACCCGGACAATCAAGGATATGTCCCAGACCCACGGCCCTAGAGTTAATCAAACCTGCAAAGTTCCTTTTATCATATAAGGTAACATACTCAGTTTCTGGAGATTAAAACACAGACATCTTTGGGGGCCATTATTCTGTCCACCACAGTGTCTGTACCCTATTGGCAGGAAAGGAGTATGAAGACAGTCAAAGAGACTTCATTTTCTGACTTTCTTTTTTGGAAGTTATAATTTATTTTTAATACACACACTGGATGGGCAATGTAAAGTACTAGGCAGTTTACATGGTTCTCTTAAAAGAAGGCTCAGAGCACCTGCCAAGCTTAGTGCTTTCTTTGGAAAGGTTCCTTAATTACAGGCTCATGCTTTGTACTCTGTCACTCCAGGACCATGATCACAGCAAAATACTGGGGATGGTGTTTCAATTAAAGGTACCATGTCAAGGCTGGCAAGGGGTTTATAAAGTATCCTGAGTCAAGAGCTCTGTCCAACTACTGGACTCCGGATGGCGAGTGGCCTATCCAAACAGATCCTCTCATGAGTAGATTGAACACAGAGCCAAAAAACAGGAAGTCGGTTGGTGGGGACAGTGCAGGAGCTACAGCAGAGAGACCAGGGAGCAATAGGGTGGCTTTATCACTGGGACACTAAGGAAATGGTTTCTACATTTCTGATTACGCATTCCAGGAACAAAAATACTTTGAGCAGACACCTTGGTATATGTCTACTTAGACACATATTCTACTACAATTAAAATATTACAAACACACAAATATGAATTTAAACTATTTTCTCTTACTTCTCAATGGATTATCTCGTGTACCTGGCTGTGGAGGCCTGCACCACACAGGATGAGGGGATGCATGTCCGTTTCGGTGAAGGGACACTACTGGGATTACTACTGACACCTTGGAGCTGCAGTCTGGTTACCAGAATGGTTCTCTCATCAGTATGAGAATCTGGTAAAAATCTTTGGTTTCCCTTTCTGCAGGCAAAACAATTTATCATCATATAACAAATTCTAGACCCGACAGAACTTTGTGCAATGACAGAAACATTCTTTATCAGCACAGAATACAATAGCTACCAGCAAGCTTGGTTAGAGTGACTGAGGAACTGAATTTCAAATTTTATTTCATTTTCATTCATCTAAGTTTAAATAGTGGTTCCTGTAGCAGACAGCACACGTATAGACCTTTGTGAATACTCATGAGTAAAATGATTAACATGATTAACTGAGTTTATACTATGGTTGAAAAAAATCAGTAGATAGAAAACTACTAAAGGAAACTTATTTTATATAGGAGTAGCAAGATTTAGAACTACATGTTAGAAAAAACATTTTGAATCTTAGCTACCCTATGGAGGGTAACTAACCATTTTGTTTCAAATGGTAAAAAGTAATGAATTATTTTTACGTTTTGTGATCTTGTCAATTTAGACTCTACGTTTATTAATTGAATACCGTAATCCACTGTGCATCTATATATCCAGCATTTTTCTAAGCATTAGAATACTAATTAGAGGTTTCTACTGGTAGCTTAGTTTGGGGAATAAGACAAGCACATAAAATACGTACATAAATATTAACGCTACGCACATGCATCATAATTATAACCTAAGAAATGTACTTAATCGTGAGTGGCAGATAATTAGAGAAAGCAATGTTTTTGTCCTACTACAAACTTACCACTAAACTTGTACGAACTTGGGCTGGTCATGTAACCTCACTGGACTCATGGTTTTCTCACCTATAAAATAAGGGAAATAGACAAATTCTTTACTGCTCTTGAGAGCTCTGACATTCTGTGATCTATGATGCAATTGTCATTTATGATGCGGCTTGACTTTGACTCATGGAACAGGTCAGTCAAAACTGGTCTTGAATGAGCACAGATGAAATTATGGGTAAAGCAGAAAGAGCACAGATGAAATTATGGGTAAAGCAGAAAGAACCTTAGAGCTGTGAAGAATTCTTCATAGGGAACAGAGCATAAGCAAAAATCTGCATGGGGTGTGGCAGGAATTCTGAGGAGACTAGTCTAACTAGTCTAATACAAGGACAATGTTAGGAGAGTAATAATAGATACAGATGGCCCAATTTGATGGGTGCTGATGCCCAGACAGGAAAATTTGATTTTGATATAATAGTTTTAAGCTTTGAGAATGGTAATAACAACGTCTTTATATTTAAAGTGGGTTTCTTTTAGGCAGCATATAGTTTGGTCCTGCCTTTTTATCCAATCTGACAATCTTTACCTTTTAATCGTAGTGTTTAGACCACTTATATTTAACATTACTATAATTATTGATATGGTTATTATTTACCTTGTTTTTTCTTTATGTGATTTATACTCTCTTCCCTTTTCCTTCTTTTTCTGCCTACTTTTGGACTGACCACTTTTTAGGATTCTATTTTATATCGTTTGGTGGCTTATTAACTAGAACTCTTTGTGTGTTTTTAGTGGTTACTTTACTCTCTACATCTTTAATTATCATCATCTACCTTCAACCTTGAAGTGATATACCACTTCATGTACAGTATAAGAACTTTACAAGAGTATACTATGTAGCCTTTGTGTTATTTTTGTCTTATTTTACTTCTACGTGTCAGAAACTTGATAGTACATACTACTTTTGTTTTAAACAGTCAATAATTTTTCAGAGTTTAGATAATAAGAAAACAAGTATTTTATATTTAACCAGATAGTTCCATCTCTGGTGTTCCGCATTCCTTCCTGTTTGTCTACATTTGTGTCTATGATTTGTATCATATTTCTCTGCCTGAACATTTCCTTTAACATTCCTGTAGTGCAGACCCGCTGTTAATAAATTCTTTCAGCTTTTATTTAAGTAAGTCTTCCTTTTACCTTCATTTTTCAAAGATAGTTTTGCTGGGTATAGAATCCTAGGTTAACAGGGCTCCCCCGCCCCACCCCCGCCTTTCAAGACTTTAAAGATGTTTCTCTATTTTCTTGCTTACGTGATTTCCTATGAGAAATCTAATGTCACTGTTACCTCTGTTCCTCTTGGTGTAGTTTTCCTTGTTTCTTTTACTTGGGGTTCACTGAGTCTCTTGCATCTGTGGGTTTATATAGTTTTGAACAAATTTGGAAAAATTTGGAAATTCTTTTTTTTAAGTTTTTATTTATTTGAGAGAGAGTGTGAGCATGCATGAGTGGGGGAGGGGCAAAGAGAGGGAGAGAGTGAATCCCAAGCAGGCTCTGCACTATCAGGGCAGAGACAGGCACAGGGCTTCAACTCACAAATCATGAGATCATGGCCTGAGCTAAAACCAAGAGTTGGATGTTCAACCGAATGAACCACCCAGGTGTCCCTTGGCTATTATTTCTTCAAACATTGATCTGTTCCTCCCCTCTTCAGGGACGCCACAATTTAATAAACATTAGTCTAAGTAAAGTTGTCCTACTCTTTTTTTCATGTTTTTAGTCTCTTTCTCTTTGTGTTTCACTTTGAAGAGCTTTTATTGCTATGTCTTCAAATTCACGAATCTTTTCTTTTGCTGTATCCAATCTCTTCAACTTGAGTCTTAAAAAAATACATATTTTCCATGTCTCTGCTTAATTTGTTCAGTCTTTTCTCTAGCTTTTTAAACATATGCAATAGAGTTTTAATGTCCCTGTCTACTGATTTGCTATTTCTGGGTTAATTTCAACTTATAGATTTTTCTTACTATAGGTTGTAAACCTAGAGTAAACCTGCTTTGCATGCCTGGTAATTTTTTATTGGATGCCAGACAATGTGTATTTTACCTTGTATGGTCTTGGCTATTTTAATACTCCTATAATTATTATTGAGCATTCTTCCGGGGTATAGTTATCTGGAAACAGCTTGGTCCTTTTGGGTCTTGCTTTTAGACTTTTCAAGGCAGTATCAAAGCTACACTTCACTTCTGGTTAATTTTGACACAACTATAGAGTCAAAAACCTTTCTGAACATTCTGATGTCCTAGGGATTATGAGGTTTTCCACTAAGGGTGATAGGAACAGGAACATCCCTGGTCCTGTCTGAGTTCTGAAAAGTCCTCTAATTCTTTTGGGTAGTTTCCTCACACCTACATGTTGATCAGCACTCAGCTGCAGGCCGGAGAAGGATCCTCTGTGTATTTCTTGCTTTCTGTGAAGTTCTCTACTTTCTAGTATTCCCCCCTAGCTGGCTTCGCCTTTCTGAACTCCTAGCTCCATATCCTCAATTAAGGGAAGGGAGACTACTGGGCTCCACATGGGCTTCTTCTCCTGGTGCCATGGCTAGAAATTCTCTTGAGGCAATAAGCTGGGGCAATGGGCTCATCTCATTTTCTTTTTTTTAATATTTATTTATTTTTGAGACAGAGAGACAGAGTATGAGCGGGAGAGGGACAGAGAAGAGGAGACACAGAATCTGAAGCAGGTTCCAGTCTCTGAGCTGTCAGCACAGAGCCCGACGCGGGGCTTAAACTCACAGACTGCGAGATCATGACCTTGAGCCGAAGTCGGCCACTTAACTGACTGAGCCACCCAGGCGCCCCTGGGCTCATCTCATTTGTATCTTGCTTCTCAGGGATCAGTGTTCTTCATTGTCTGATGCTCTAAGTCTTAAAAGCCTTTTTCTCCCATATATTTTTGCCCACTTTCTCACTGTTTCAGATAGAAGGGGAAATCTGAGCCCTGTCCCTCTGCCTTCGCTACAAGTGCATATCCCAGTAGCCAGTTTTGAGCTAACTTCGTGATCTTATTTCTCAGTTTTTTTTCAGTGATTTTGGACAATCCCATATATATATATTTTAAAAGGTTTAAAGTAATCTCTACACCAAACATGGGGGCTCAAACTCATAACCCCAAGGTCAAGAGTTGTACTGTCCAGCAACCAAGCCAACCAGGCACTCCTTTCCCATATTACTTTGGATCAGCTTTACCATCTTGCCAGTTCCTTCATTAATGAATTAAATACATTACACAAATTTGAGTATAGTTGACACACGATGTTAGTCTCAGGTACGTAACTTAATGACTTGACAAGTTCATATGTTAACGCCGTGTTCACCCCGAGTGTGGCTACCACCTGTCCTGTTACACAGCTATTACAACATCATTAACTGTAGTTCTTAGACTGTGCCTTCTATTCTCATGACTCACTCTATGGAGTTAAATACATTTCTGACACATGCTTACTAAATTTGTATGAGACTCATGTTTCAAACTTTAAAAACCATTGTATTTTGACACTGCAGGTGACCCTTGAACAACATGGGTTTGATATGCATAGTTCCACTTACATGCAGATTTTTAAAATAATGTACTATAAATCTATTTTCTCTTCTTTGTGACTTATTTAGTAATGTCTTTTCTCTACTGATTGTTAAAAATAAAGCACATAATGCATGCAACATACAAAATATATGTTAACTGTTCATATCATTGGTATGACTTCAGGTCAACAGTAGGCTATTGGTTCAGAGTTTGGGGAGTCAAAAGTTATATCTGGACTTTCAACTACATGGGGGTTGGTGCCTGCATTTTTCAAACTTGAGCTGTACTTTCAGACTTTTAATTCTTCAAAATTCAGCTCAGACACATTTATTTCAGGATTCTGTATCTGATCTCAAGAGAGAGTAAATCACTATGTCCTTCTTCCTTTGCATCAGTATTGCTGCAAGTTTTCATACTTCATTGCAAATCAGGGTCCGTGATGTCTACAGCATCAGCACATCTCCCATAAGGCAGATCTTTACTGAATATATATATATCTATATATACATATGTATACACACACATATATATGTATACATATATACATATGTATATATATGTATACATATGTATACATATGTATATGTATATATGTATATATGTATACATATGTGTGTATATATGTATATGTATATATGTATACATATGTGTGTGTGTGTATATATATATACTTAAGTTTATTTATTTATAATCTCTACACCCAACGTGGGGCTCGAACTCACAATCCCGAGATCAAGAGTCACATACTCCACTGACTAAGCCAGACAGGTGCTTCTCACTGAATATTTTCCGAATGAATAAACCAAAGAAAAAACTCTAACTCTCTGCTTCTCAAGCTGTGATACTTGGCCCTGTGACAAGGGGCATACAAAGCCACCGGATAAACACTGTAGACATTCCCCTCAAATACACGTCACTGTTATAGTAACAGTATTAGGTAGCACGATGCAAAATTGCCTAGAACTTTAAAGCACATGGAGGTCTTAGGCCATATCCTCTTCAGGTTATGCCTCCATACCCCTAGAGTTTGCTTCTGATAAAAATATTTGAGTGAAAAATAAAAGAAATACTGCTCTAATCTTAGAAATTAACTCAAAAGGCTTAAAATTCCAGGCACTGGATCTAGCTAGGGGTATAAAATTAGTGAGCAGAGGTGGAAGCTAGTAGAAGGGTAGCAGGTTAGTATCGAGTTAGACCTCTCTAAGTCTTTATATCTCCTCCCACTGCAGTTAGGATACTGTGTTTTGCAAACAGCCAAGGTAATTCTTGATAGCTCTTACTCCATCTGGTGGTATGGTTTTGGAGCTCTGGTAGTGTTTTTGGAAGATGCAGGAAACTGGTTATCAACATATTGATTACTAAGGCCTTTATTCCCAACCTCTTAACTTTTTATCTTCTACTTTTTCTATGGCAAAAAGGAAATATATTATGTTTGCAATAAGACAAACCTGTTTTGAAAACATGATATATTGGGAAGTACAAGGTATAGAAGTGGAAACACTCTTCTTAGAGAAGCTAAGCTGTTGAGATAGTTAAAGTAACTGGTAGCCAGAGAGTTTTGAATTTATCTGCACTTCAAACAAGTGTTTTGAAAGTAAAGATGAATAAAGTTGATTCATTATAATTAGCAACATTCAGGAATCAGCCAAAGCTAGTTTAATCTTTGTTTTCTGTTAACACATAACATTTTGTGTGTTTTCTAAAATATATGTGTTTTGAAATTAAAATCAGAATCATTTATAGTATTACAAATATACAGAATTTTATTAAAAAATATTTTTAATGTTTGTTTATTTTTGAGAGAGAGAGAGAGAGAGACAGAGAGACAGAAAGCAAGCAGAGGAGGGGCAGAGAGAGAGGGCGACACAGAATCTAAAGCAGTCACCAGGCTCTGAGCTGTCAGCACAGAGCTCGAAGCGGAGCTCGAATTCCAGAACCATGAGATCATGACCTGAGCTGGACCCTTAACCGACTGAGCCACCCAGGCACCCCCATGGTATTTGCAATTCAAATGAAAATGGCCTATTTTTCCATTTGTACACTGATTTATAAAATTACTCTGCACCCCATTTCCAACAATGGCAGAGACACACATACACAACTGAGTAATAACGAATCAAGCCAACAGAATTGTACGGTACTTTTGCTGATTATGGAGGGAGCTAACAGTGAAGAAATATACAGATAGCATTAATTTGAGAGGCCTTTTGAACTGCAAATAAGCGGAGAAGATGGTGGCATAGGAGGACGCTGGGCTCACCGCGTTCTGCTGATCGCCTAGATTCCACCCACATTGGCCTAAATAACCCAGAAAACCGGCAGAAGACTAGCAGAACGGACTCTCTGGAGCCAGGCACAGACAAGACGCCCACGGAAGAGGGTAGGAAGGGGCGGAGAGGCGGTGCGCGCTCCACAGACTGGCGGGAGGGAGCCGGGGCAGTGGAGGGGCAGCCTGCCTGGCCAGGCAGAGCCCCCCAGTCTGGCCTGCAAAAGCGGAGGGGCCGGCCTAAGTGAGTTCTGACAGCCAGCGGGACTTAACATCTGAAATGTTAAAAGTCAACAGCTCTACTCAGAAAGCGGGAGGGCAAGAGGACACTGGGAGGGAGAGGTGTTGAGCCCCGGAAAACAGAGCTCAGCTAGGCGGGGAACAAAGATGCTGGCCAGCGCCATCTCCCCCTCCCATCCCCCAGCTGAAATCCCAAAGGGAACCAGTTCCCGTCACTGACCTTGCTTGCACGGCACAAACACCCAACACTGTGCTTCTGTGGATCCATCCCTCCGAGGGGTCTGCCTCCCTCCCAGGGCTGCAGGGCCCCCCCCGCAGGGGACCACCGAGGGCAAAGCAAGCTGAGTCTGCCCCTCCTGCCCCTGTGCGCCTTGCGGATCCACCCCGGCTAATACGCCAGATCCCATTCAAAGCAGCACCACAAGCCTGGCAGTGTGCAAGTAGCCCAGACAGGGGCCACACCACTCCACAGTGAGTCCTGCCCCTGGGGAAGATAAGGTAGACACCAGTCTGACTGTGGCCCCAGCAGTGGGCTGGGGGCAGACATCGGGTCTGACTGCGGCCCGCCCACCAACACAAGTTACTCCGGACCACAGGGGAAGTGCCGTGCGGTTCTGCTGCCCCAGGGACTACCCAAAATGACGAAACAGAAGAACTCTCCTCAAATGAAACTCCAGGAAGTAGCGACAGCTAACGAATTGATCAAAAACGATTTAAGCAATATAACAGAACAAGAATTTAGAATAATGGTCATAAAATTAACTGCTGGGCTTGAAAAAAGTATAGACAGCAGAGAATCTATTGCTACAGAGATCAAGGGACTAAGAAACAGTCATGAGGAACTAAAAAATGCTATAAATGAGGTGCAAAATAAAATGGATGCGACCACAGCTGGGACTGAAGAGGCAGAGGAGAGAATAGGTGAATTAGAAGATAAAATTATGGAGACAAAGAGGAAGCTGAGAAAAAGAGAGAGAAAAAAATCCAAGAGTATGAGGGGAGAATTAGAGAACTAAGTGATGCAATGAAATGGAACAATATCCGTATAATAGGAATTCCAGAAGAGGAAGAGAGAGAGAAAGGGGCTGAAGGTGTACTTGAACAAATCATAGCTGAGAACTTCCCTGATCTGGGGAAGGAAAAAGGCATTGAAATCCAAGAGGCACAGAGAACTCCCTTGAGACATAACTTCAATCGATCTTCTGCATGACATAGCATAGTGAAACTGGCAAAATACAAGGATAAAGAGAAAATTCTGAAAGCAGCGAGGGATAAACACGCTCTAACATATAAAGGGAGACTGATAAGACTAGTGACGGATTTATCTACTGAAACTTGGCAGGCCAGAAAGGAATGGCAGGAAATCTTCAATGTGATGAACAGAAAAAATATGCAGCCGAGAATCCTTTATCCAGCAAGTCTGTCATTTAGAATAGAAGGAGAGATAAAGGTCTTCCCAAACAAACAAAAACTGAAGGAATTCATCACCACTAAACCGGCCCTACAAGAGATCCTAAGGGGGATTCTGTGAGTGAAATGTTGCAAGGACCACAAAGTACCAGAGACATCACTACAAGCATGAAACCTACATACATCACAATGACCCTAAACCCATATCTTTCTATAATAACACCGAATGTAAATAGACTAAATGCTCCAACCAAAAGACACAGGGTATTGGAATGGATAAAAAAAAACAAGACCCATCTATTTGCTGTCTACAAGAGGCTCATTTTAGACCTGAGGATACCTTCAGATTGAAAGTGAGGGGATGGAGAACTATTTATCATGCCACTGGAAGCCAAAAGAAAGCTGGAGTAGCCATACTTACATCAGACAAACTAGACTTTAAATTAAAGGCTGTAACAAGAGGTGAAGAAGGGCATTATATAATAATTACAGGGCCTATCCATCAGGAAGAGCTAACAATTATAAATGTCTATGCCCCGAATACGGAAGCCCCCAAACATATAAAACAATTAATCACAAACATAAGCAACTTTATTGATAAGAATGTGGTAATTGCAGGGGACTTTAATACTCCATTTACAACAAGAATAGATCATCTAGACACAGGATCAATAAAGAAACAAGGGCCCTGAATGATACATTGGATCAGATGGACTTGACAGACACATTTAGAACTCTGCATCCCAAAGCAACAGAATATACTTTCTTCTCAAGTGCACATGGAACATTTTTCCGAAATAGATAACATACTGGGTCACAAAACAGCCCTTCATAAGTATACAAGAATTGAGATCATACCATGCACACTTTCAGACCACAATGCTATGAAGCTTGAAATCAACCACAGGAAAAAGTCTGGAAAACCTCCAAAACCATGGAGGTTAAAGAACACCCTACTAAAGGATGAATGGGTCACCCAGGCAATTGAGAAGATATTAAAAAATATATGGAAACAAATGAAAATGAAAATACAACAATCCAAACACCTTGGGATGCAGCAAAGGCAGTCCTGAGAGGCAAATACATTGCAATCCAGGCCTATCTCAAGAAACAAGAAAAATCCCAAATACAAAATCTAACAGCACACATAAAGGAAACAGAAGCAGAACAGCAAAGACACCCCAAACCCAGAAGAAGAGAAATAATAAAGATCAGAGCAGAAATAAACAATATCGAATCTAAAAAAACTGTAGAGCAGATAAATGAAACCAAGAGTTGGTTTTTTGAAAAAATAAACAAAATTGATAAACCTCTAGCCAGGCTTCTCAAAAAGAAAAGGCAGATGACCCAAATAGATAAAATCATGAATGAAAATAGAATTATTACAACCAATCCCTCAGAAATAAAAGCAATTATCAGGGAATACTATGAAAAATTATATGCCAACAAACTGGACAACCTGGAAGAAATGGACAAATTCCTAAGCACCCACATACTTCCAAAACTCAATCAGGAAGAAATAGAAAACTTGAATGGACCCATAACCAGTGAAGAAATTGAATCAGTTATCAAAAATCTCCCAACAAATAAGAATCCAGGACCAGATGGCTTCCCTGGAGAATTCTACCAGACATGTAAAGCAGAGATAATACCTATCCTTCTCAAGCTGTTCCAAAAAATAAAAAGGGAAGGAAAACTTCCAGACTCATTCTATGAAGCCAGCATTACTTTGATTCCTAAACCAGACAGAGACCCAGCAAAAAAAGAGAACTATAGGCCAATATCCCTGGTGAATATGGATGCAAAAATTCTCAATAAGATACTAGCAAATCGAATTCAACAGCATATAATAAGCATTGTTCACCATGATCAAGTGGGATTCATTCCTGGGCTACAGGGCTGGTTCACCATTCGCAAATCTATCAATGTGATACATCACATTAATAAAAGAAAAGATAAGAACCATATGATCCTGTCAATCGATGCAGAAAAAGCATTTGACAAAATTCAGCATCCTTTCTTAATAAAAACCCTCGAGAAAGTCAGGATAGAAGGAACATACTTTAACATCATAAAAGCCATTTATGAAAAGCCCACAGCTAACATCATCCTCAATGGGGAAAAACTGAGAGCTTTCTCCCTGAGATCAGGAACACGACAGGGATGTCCACTCTCACTGCGGTTGTTTAACATAGTGTTGGAAGTTCTAGCATCAGCAATCAGACAACAAAAGGAAATCAAAGGCATCAAAATTGACAAAGATGAAGTCAAGCTTTCATTTTGCAGATGACATGATATTATACACGGAAAACCTGACAGACTCCACCAAAAGTCTGCTAGAACTGATACATGAATTCAGCAAAGTTGCAGGATACAAAATCAATGTACAGAAATCAGTTGCATTCTTATACACTAATAATGAAGCAACAGAAAGACAAATAAAGAAACAGATCCCATTCACAATTGCACCAAGAAGCATAAAATACCTAGGAATAAACCTAACCAAAGATGTAAAATATCTGTATGCTGAAAACTATAGACAGCTTATGAAGGAAACTGAAGAAGATATAAAGAAAAGGAAAAACATTCCGTGCTCATGGATTGGAAGAATATTGTTAAAATGTCAATACTACCCAAAGCTATCTACACATTCAATGCAATCCCAATCAAAACTGTACCAGCATTCTCCTTGAAGCTAGAAATTTGTATGGAATCACAAAAGGCCCTGAAGAGCCAAAGGAATTCTGAAGAAGAAGGCCAAAGCAGGAGGCATCACAATCCCAGACTTTAGCCTCTACTACAAAGCTGTAATCATCAAGACAGCATGGTATTGGCACAAAAACAGACACATAGACCAATGGAATAGAATAGAAACCCCAGAATTAGACCCACAAAAGTATGGCCAACTAATCTTTGACAAAGCAGGAAAGAATATCCAATGGACAAAAGACAGTCTCTTTAACAAATGGTGCTGGGTGAACTGGACAGCAACATGAAGAAGGATGAAACTAGACCACATTCTTACACCATTCACAAAAATAAACTCAAAATGGATAAAGGACCTGAATGTGAGACAGGAAACTATCAAAACCCTAGAGGAGAAAGCAGGAAAAAACCTCTCTGACCTCAGCCACAGCAATTTCTTACTTGACACGTCTCCAAAGGCAAGGGAATTAAAAGCAAAAATGAACTATTGGGACCTCATGAAGATAAAAAGCTTCTGCACCACAAAGGACACAATCAACAAAACTAAAAAGCAACCAACGGAATGGGAAAAGATATTTGCAAATGACATATTGGACAAAGGGCTAGTATCCAAAATCTATAAAGAGCTCACCAAACTCCACACCCGAAAAACAAATAATCCAGTGAAGAAATGGGCAGAAAACATGAATAGACACTTCTCTAAACAAGACATCCAGATGGCCAACAGGCACGTGAAAAGATGCTCAACATCGCTCCTCATCAGGGAAATACAAATCAAAACCACACTGAGATATCACCTCACGCCAGTCAGAGTGGCTGAAATGAACAAATCAGGAGACTATAGATGCTGGCGAGGATGCGGAGAAATGGGAACCCTCTTGCACTGTTGGTGGGAATGCAAACTGGTGCAGCCACTCTGGAAAACAGCGTGGAGGTTCTTCAAAAAATTATAAATAGATCTACTCTATGACCCAGCAATAGCACTGCTAGCAATTCACCCAAGGGATCCAGGAGTGCTGATGCATAGGGGCACTTGGACCCCAATGTTTATAGCGGCACTTACAACAATAGCCAAATTATGGAAAGAGCCTAAATGGCCATCAACTGGTGAATGGATAAAGAAACTGCGGTTTATATACACAATGGAATACTACTTGGCAATGAGAAAGAATGAAATCTGGCCTTTTGTAGCAACGTGGATGGAAGTGGAGAGTGTGATGCTGAGTGAAATAAGTCATATGGAGAAAGACAGATACCATATGTTTTCACTCTTATGTGGATCCTGAGAAACTTAACAGAAGACCATGGGGGAGGGGAAGGAAAAAAAAAGAGGTTAGAGAGGGAGGGAGCCAAAATATAAGAGACTCTTAAAAACTGAGAAGAGGGGCACCTGGGTGGCTCAGTCCATTAAGTCTCCAACTTTGGCTCAGGGCATGATCTCACGGTTTGTGAGTTCGAGCCCCATGTCAGGCTCTGTGATGACAGCTCAGAGCCTGGAGCCTGCTTCAGATTCTGTCTCACTCTCTCTCTGCCCTTCCCCTGCTCATACTCTGTCTCTGTCTCTCTCTCTGAAAAACAAATAAGCATTAAAAAAAACTTAAAAAAAAACTGAGAACAAACAGGGTTGATGGGGGGTGGGAGGGAGGGGAGGTGGGTGATGGGCACTGAGGAGGGCACCTGTTGGGATGAGCACTGGGTGTTGTATGGAAACCAACTGGACAATAAAGTTCATATTAAAAAAAAACTGTAAATAAGCATCAGCACTATACCCCCATAAACAACCTTTCCTTCAAAACCAGAAATTACAAATGAAATTCTAAGAAAAGTCTCAAATACCAAACGCTTAAAATAAAAATCCTCCCAGCATTAGTTTGTTTCCATGTAATCCTCTAGGTTATGCAGAGGATTTGGTCTACACTTAATATAATATAAAGTACAGTATAAGCAACATAAGAGAAATCAATATCCAAAGAGATATAAAATAGAAAACCTTTCTGCTTTCCATTTCAACTCTGAATTGGCTCTCTACCAGGTTCTGAGCAATATGCCATCACCAGCACCTTCAAAAAATTGGAATACCTCACTGGTGCTATCAGTTATTCTGGTAGATTGTGTCACCTTGTATAAAGTTTCCAAAATCATTCCTTATAACATCATACATCAATTATTTAGGAACAAGCTCTTACTTCGTCCGTTGGTATAATCTTTGTGCTATGTTAGTGTTTTGGAGGATTTATGAACTGGTTACCAAGGTATTTATCACTAAGTTGTTCATTCTCTACTTAATTTAGTAGGCTTTGCTGCGTTTCAACACAAATTTACAGCATCAAAGAGCTGAAAAAAGACTGTGGATTTGTCCTTGATGAGAAAACACAGTGCATACACACGGCATAAAAGAATAGAGGCGGCATGATTTCAAGAGCAGTATATAGAGTTCATATTTTCACTTTGAGAGGTTGACATTGCAAAAGTCCACAGAGGGCTGGAACGCAGTATCTTAATCATGACTACTTTTATTTGATTTTCAGCCTGGCAAATCCTCTCAACATGGACAAGAAGTGGCCAGTATGGTGCGGTGGTTAAAGGGTCTTGAAAAGGGCAGCAATCTGAGCTCTGCCACTTACTCTGAGACTTGGGGCAAGATACTTGAATCTCTCTAGTCACACAGTCCTTCCTCTCTAAACAGAGCTAACCCCAGCCCCTACCTAGAGGGATACCCCAAGTACTAAATGAGTGAGTTTATGGAAAGTGCTTAGCATGGTGCTAAGCTCAGGAAATACTGTCAATTATTATATATTAAAAAGATATATATCATATATCAGATATATTAGATATAATATATAATATATCAGATATATGATATATATGATATATATATATATATTATATGATATATATATTATATATATATATTAAAAAGATAGCTAAAGACCTGACCCTGAAACTCAAGCAACTTAACTCTGAGTTTGGTCCTCTTCACACCATGTAAAGTGCCATGGCCGTTGCTGTCTTGTACAACTCCCAGGACCATGCGACGTGGGAGCCCTATGGCCAATAATCCTACCTCAAGTGCAAGTCTCAAAAGGCCAAGAGCATTTCATCCGCTTTCCTTTTGCTTCACACATTAACACGGATTTCTTTGAAGGATGTACGTAGCTCTGGTATACAGCTTCTAACCCGTCACTTCAAAGCCTTTTACAGAATTCTTAAAAAGTTGACAGTGTTCAGTTGACGGTGTTTCTTCACTTTCCTCATTTAATTAGCACTAGGTGTTAACATTTTGCGATGATGAAAACACGAAAATGGCACTGGGATTTACGGTGAGTTCATACCCTATCTGAGCTAAAGGTGTAATAATGCTATGTCCTAAGCCTTAACATTTATGCTGAATTTCTCCTAGAAAACATAGCATGCACAAGGCAACACGCTTAACACTCAAAGGGAGCATGTAAGTTGTAAAATCTTCCGATTTTTATTTTTCTTTACTGATGGAAATTTCAGGGGTTTCACGGACAGCCTGAAGGCAATTCTGTATTCCAAAAGAAGTCACATGTCACTCGGACTTGAAAGAAGTCAACTGTATCCATTTGTCAAAAGTCCAGTTCAAATCTTCCAAGGCCTATTCTGATTCCCAGCCAGATGAGATCTCACTTTTTCATCACTTTGTTTATACTCTTTTTATGGCAAACATAATTATCATTCGTACACACATCTTACTTATCATCTTCAAAATACACCCAGAAACTAACTGCTGCGTACTACCTTTACCACTACTACTCTAGTCCAAGCTACTGCCTTCTGTTGCTTGGATTACTGCAATGCCTCTCTCTAACTGGTCTGGCTTTTTCTCCTTCGGTCTTCCCACCTCCAGAACGCAGTTAGCATGACCCTGTGGAAAATTAGGCCAGATTATGTCATTCCTCTCCTCTAACCCATTCACCCACCCCGAGTAAAAGGCCAAAGTCCTTATGGGGCTCTGTAAGACTGCCTACTCTCTAGCCCCAGCTTCAACTCCCCTTCATTCGCCGCTGATGTTCTCTGAACTCACCAAGCATGCCCTTGCCATAGGGTCTGCACCTGCTGTTCCCCTGCCCCGGGAAACAACTCTTCCAGGTATTCCCATGCCTTGCTTCCCAGTTTTCTCTGTCTCTTTTAAAACATCACCTTATTGGGGTACCTGGGTGGCTCAGGTCACGGTTTCGCGTTCTGTGAGTTCTAGCCCCCTCCCCCCCGTAGGGCTCTGTGCTGACAGCTAGGAGCCTGGAGCCTGTTTTGTATTCTGTCTTCCTCCCTCTCTCCGCCTTTCCCCCCGCTCATGATCTGTCTGTCTCTCTTGCTTTCAAAAATAAATTAAAAAGAAAATATTTTAAAAAAATTAAAAAAAAAAAAAACCCACCATCTTATTAAATAAGACAGGCCTTCTCTCACCCCTCTACGTAAAAGTGGTAAATCTCTTCCTTCTTCATTATATCGCTTTATGTTTTTTCTACAGCACGTATCAGCACAGGGCATATGATATACTATTTAATTACTGTTTCCCTTCCTTTCAGTGAAATGTGAAGCTCCATGAGGCCAGACACTTAATCCGTTCACTGCTGTATCCCCAGCACCGAGAACAGTCCCTGGCACACAGCACTCAATAAATCAATACTCACTGAAGACAGTAATGGCCCTTTCACTATAGAACACAAACTCCTTGGATTCTTTTCTACCTTCTCCACATCACCAACTGCGGAGACCTAGATTTCATGGACCCTTAACGAATGTTTTTGAATGAATGAAGAGCAAGGGGAATGAAGTTACCGAGGATGCTTGGGACAAGTCTGAAAAGAAGGAGGGGAACCAACAATCCAAGCAACTACGTATACCAGAAAACACTCTGGTTCTCAAATGAAAAGGTGGTTGTGGAAAGGGGTTTTTCCGCTTTCTCATCTGTCAACACTTCCGGGCTGTCTCGGTGTTTCTAAGGCATTTGTGAAACTTACCCACACCATCAGTGAAATCTCTTTAAACCGGTCGTCTTCATTCGCTATCCCTAATGAAACCGTTGTGTATCGCGGCTCTGTTTAGGTTCACCCCCAATTTCAAGCTCGGCTAGTCTGGATCCTAACCCCGGGCATCTGGCCTCCAGGACACCGAACACCCGCACGCAGGCCTTTCGGGGGGGGGGGGGGGTTGACCAAGTTAACGGCCGGCTCGGCCTCTGCAGGAGTTTCCCCCCAAATGAAGGCAGAAATACGATTGCGCAGATTCCCAGAGCAGCACAAGTACTTCGCCCAGGTTTCGGCGGGGTCCGGAGGCTCTGGCATCGGTCAGAGAAAGCAGTTCTGCCCACAGATGCCTCCCAAACTCAAGTTTCCCGGTCGCCGGTGCAGCACACCCCGCACGAAGGCAGCGCTCTGGAAACTGCCAGCCTCTAGCCAAACAGTACCGAGGACGAAGCTTGGGAAACAATACCTGAAAGAGGCGGGGGACGCATAACTTGCTGACAATGGGCACCGGTCCATACCGGGGGCGGGAAGGACGTGGAGGTGCTGCAGCCCTTCGCGTGGGGCCCGCGGAGCTCGGAGCGCCGGTTTCCGGGGTCGGGGTCCCGGGTGACCGCACGGCCCAGGCCAAACGCACCCTCAGACCCCTGTCAACGCGGCCACCGGGCCCCTTCCGCCGTCGCCCCCCACGGCCCGGCCCGCCGCGTCCCGCTCGCAGGGCCCCAGGGCGGCCCCGAGCCCCTCTCGGCGGCCGCCCGTCCGCATCCGGCCCCGCGACAGCTCACCTGCGCGCGCCCGGCGTCCTCCTCTTCCTCCCTCCCGGGGCTTCTGGAGCGGCCCCGCGGCGCCGTCCCGCCTCCCGCCCTCGCCCCGCCCCCTCGGAGCCGGAACCGCTCCCTTCAGGGCCCTTCTCCCCGCCTCCTTAGCCCTAGTGTGGCGTCACTTCCGCCAGCGACCGGCGGCGCGCAGCGAGCGTGGGTCTCGCGAACGCGCCGGGAGCGTCCCAGAGCCGGGAGCGCCCCAGAGCCGGGAGCGCGCCCCGCGGATGACAACAAATTCGACGCGCGGCGGCGGCGGTGGAGGAGGGTGCCTAAGTACCTGCCTCGGGCCCTGCCGCTTCCCCGCGTGTTCTCTTGCATCCCCTCTCTGTGCCGAGTAGGATCCTCCCGGAGGTGTCCCGGGCCCGGGGCGACGGGGGCTCCCCCGCGCCTGGTCCCTGCCGGGCCTAGCGCGAGCGACGCGGCGCCGGCGATGGGGTCGCCCTGAGGGACGCCCGGCGCCGAGCGGGCATGGAGGGGCCGTCCCGGGCTTAGGCCCTGCCGCGGACCGGGGACGCCGGCCGGGATCCGAGGCGCCGCCGCCGCGGCCTGGAGCCGGAGCCTGGGCCCCAGGGCCGGAGCCTGGGCCCCAGGGCCGGAGCCGCCGCCTGCAGTCCCCGCGGGCCCCGCGGCCAGCCCTCGTCATGCCTTGGCCGTTTTCGGAGTCCATCAAGAAGAGGGCCTGTCGGTACCTCCTGCAGAGGTACCTGGGCCACTTCCTTCAGGAGAAGCTGAGCCTGGAGCAGCTCAGCCTGGACCTGTACCAGGGCACCGGGTCCCTCGCCCAAGTCCCTTTGGACAAATGGGTAAGAGCGGCCGGCGGCAGGCTCGGAGGGTCTCGCTGCCCTCCTTGGGGCGGTTTGAACGCGTGTCACCCAGGATTGGTGACGGGCAGCCCCTCCCTGGGAATGGTTGGGATCCAAGTGGAGTGTGCCAGGGGCTCACAGAAACGTGTTCAAGTGTTTAGCCCGTTTCTAGCAAGTTTGCGTCCCCAAATCACGTGTTTCTGAAACTTAACAGACGTGATGGAGTCTCCACTGAGGGAAGCAGTTGCGTCAGTGGTTTTGGGGTCTTTGACGCTGGCCGCAACGGGTCCCTGGAAGGAGGCGACCCGCGCTGTCCCTGGCGTAGCAGGGGTCGCGGGGTTCTGTGGCAAACAAATCCTATTTCATGGGATGACACTCTGGAAAGCTGAAGGATGAGGGAGGACCTTTGGGGATGTCACAATTCGTATTCCTTTATTTATTCTGGGTGGGCTGTTTGAACCCCGCGGACTGTCGGTACGGCGTTTGCTATCTGGAAGGCAAGTTAGGCGAAGGCCTCTTGCCGGTTTGCCTGGTTTTTTTTTTGCCTGATGGTACGTCTACAGGGCCACCCTGCGAGTGGTTGTGTGGCCCGGGTGGTGCCGTTGAATTACGCCTATTTGCTTCACGTGACAGATCGCAAACAGGTGTTGCGAGAGCGCTGAAGCTGCGAGTTTCAGACCCTTTAAAAAACCTGTTGTCGGCTTGTCATCCCGAGGCTGTGAGTTGACTCCGTGTGTCTTACAGGTGCTTCACGTATGGTTAAACTCCCCACGTGCAGATGTGCCTGCATTTGTATGTTCAGGGCATGGTAGTCTGCTTACACTGTATTCAGTCCGGAGTTGAACACGAATGGGACGGCTTTTCTCCTTCCCCCAGCCCTTTACTTGCTGCGCTACAGTTTGCTGCTAGCATTTGAATCCTACACAGGTGACATTTAGGAGAAAGGAACATAGGTGACTTTCCGGTGGTAGTTGTGCAAAACAAAAGGAACCCCCCCCCCCCATAGAAGCTGTGTAAAAACAACAACAATAACAACAAATGTTTTTTTTTCCTTTTATATAAAAGTATTTTAATAGAGTAATGACTTCTTTAGCCACAGAAACCTGAAAAATTCAAATTATGGGTAACACCTTATTATGACCCTTCAATTAATTTGTACTAGTATGGATAAACATATAATTTTTTTCGGTGAGTAGATGACTTAACTAGGGAGAGTTCAAATGGTAGTGGAAAGAGCCCTGGTTTCAGTAGACCCAGCCCCACACCTGACTAGATCAGGCTAGCCCAGGCTGCCAGTTAGCTAAGTGCCCGTGGACATGGTCATTCACCTGAATTTAGTAAACATTAACGGAGTATACATTCCATGCTATGCACTGTGTCAGGGTACAATATTGCTGTAATTCTTAGCAGAAGGTAGGGATTGTGATGGATATTTTTAAGTTTGGTGACCCATGAATCTATACTTTTGGTATAGATATGAGTAAGCTATCTTAAAGGAGGAGTATTGGGCACTTATTTATTTTATTAAAATTCTTTTAAATATTTAGTTTTGAGCAAGAGGGAGAGAGAGAGAGAGTGCAAGCACAAGTGGGGGAGGGGCAGAGAGAGCTGGAGACACAGAATATGAAGCAGGCTTCAGACTCTGTGCTGTCAGCACAGGAGCCCCACGTGGGGCTCGAACTCACAAACAGTGAGATCATGACCTGAGCCTTAAGTCAGACGCTTAACTGACTGAGCCACCCAGGTGTCCTGGATTGGATATTTATTCTTTTGTGGGTTGAATAACTGTATGAATTATTCTTTAATGACTTTTCACATTGATCTTATAAGATGGGTATTATTATTTCCATTTTAAAGTTGGAGTTAAATAATATGTTACACAGCTAGCAAGTGGTACCATGAGAATTCAAACCTAAATCTTAAGCCCCTATTTCTTCACTAATCACATGGCTTCAAGCCAGGGAAAGAGCTGTTAATGTTTATTGAGCATCTGTTTATTTCAGACACTGTGCTAGGCACTTTATTTGTGTAGTTTTAATCTTCATGGGAAGTCAGAGGTGGTGGTATTTGAATTTACTGTTTGACTTCAGGATTGTTGACAAAATGATTTATGGCTAGACTTGATCTGAAGATTATGGTTCTGTTCCTTGAAGGGGAAGAATTTGTCGAAGCATCCAGTAAACATGTGATGTTGTCGATTTATTTTTTAGAGTGTGCTGTGTATGAACTAGGATAAATTTTGATGTGACACTTAGATAATAACTCTTCAAAGTTCTGATTCCAAATTCAGTTGCTTTTGGCTTTTGATTTTAATCACTTTGTCTCTGAAAAAATAAAAGATGCCTCACGAAGATTTATAGGTTCGAATGGAAGAATCATGTCATTAGTGACATTAGTAATGTTTTAATTCTCTGCCATCAATTATGCACAGGGTTGTGTTGCAGTGGGCTGTGACATTCCTTTCTTCCTTGATCTCAGTTTTTCTTGATAGTTAATTGAAGTTGTTGCATTTATATATATGTACATACACATATATGCACATATATATACACATATATATAAATTAACTTTAAAAGCTATTTTATTGGGGCGCCTGGGGGGGTGCTCAGTGGGTTAAGCATCTGACTTCAGCTCAGGCCTTAATCTCACGGTTCATGAATTCGAGCCCTGCGTGGGGCTCTGTGCTGACAGCTCGGAGCCTGGAGCCTGCTTTGGATTCTGTATCTCCCTTGCTCTCTGCCCCTCCCCTGCTCACGTTCCATTTCTCTTTCTCTCATAAAGAAATGTTAAAAAAATTTTTTTAACCTATTTTGTTTATTTAAAAAACATTTTTTTTTTTTTTTAACGTTTATTCACCTTTGAGAGACAGAGAATGAGCGGGGATGGGGCAGAGAGAGAGAGACACACACAGAATCCGAAGCAGGCTCCAGGCTCTGAGCTGTCAGCACAGAGCCTGATGCAGGGCTCGAACCCATGAACTGCGAGATCATGACCTGAGCCAAAACCGAACACTTAACTGACTGAGCCACCCAGGTGCCCCTAAAAATTTTTTTTATTTAAGTAGACTCCACACCCAGCATGGAGCCCAATGCGGAGCTCGAACTCACGTTCCCAGGAGCAGTTATTTTCTCATTATTAAAGCTATACCTCGGGGCACCTGGCTAGCTCAGTCAGAGGAGCATGTGACTCTTGATCGAGTGGTTGTGACTATGAGCCCCACGTTGGGTGTAGAGATTACTTAAAAATAAAGTCTCTAAAAAAAAAAAAAGTAATGTCTTTACTTTGCAAATATAAAACGTGTTTTGTTTTTTGGAATATACCTGCTAGGTAGCATATACTGCTGATAGCCATGGGTCATCTCATAAATGATTAGTCTATTTGGAACCCTTTCTGTAGAAGAAAACTGCCAGGAAATCAGAAAGTTATTGTCATGTTCTCTTTAAAAGGATTCTGTGTTTAGGTCTGTTTTTATTCTGTAGAACGTATGCCCAAATAAATTTCAGGATGCTGACGTGGAATGAATATCCAGGTGAGGGCGCCACTCTTGGCTTTTCCCCATTGTGGGACTACTGTTCTTCCCTTTGTGTCATTTGGCTGCCTGGCCTGAGCGAGCGTGCCAGTGCCCATTTGTGTATTAAGTAGTGGTACAACTTTTAAATCTAAAACTGTGAGAAATTGCAAATGGAATGCCTAATTTTCTTCTAACATACCTATAGATCAACTCTTATACTCTCTGGTATTCATACACCCCACTTGGGAGATCATGACCTTAGAAGGGCTTGAAGTGGGAGGGAGAAATAGAAGCAGGGGGTTTGGATCTATTCCACAACTGTAATGTGCTTCTAAGTTCATGAGTTCCCCAAGGAGGTGTTTGGAAATGTAAAATGTTGAAAGAAGGAAATTCTACTTGGGGAGGAGGTTGGGATTTGATGACTCATTCTTTTCCAACTCTTTAAGACTGACTTTATTGGGGCACCTGGGTGGCTCAGTTGGTTGAGCGTCCGACTTTGGCTCAGGTCATAATCTCATGGTTCGTGACTTTGAGCCCCGTGTCGGGCTCTGTGCTGACAGCTTCTAGCCTGGAGCCTGCTTCCGATTCTGTGTCTCCCTCACTCTCTGCCCCTCCCCCACTCTCACCCTGTCTCTCAAAAATAAACATTAAAAATAAAAAAACCCTGACTTTCTTCTTCTTCTTTTTTTTAATGTTTGTTTATTTTGAGAGAGTACTTGGGTGGGAGAGGGGCAGAGAGAATCCCAAGCAGGTTCTGGCTTGGGGCTTGATCCCACGAACCGGGAGATTATGACCTGAACCGAAATCAAGAGTCAGACACCCAACTGACTGATCCACCCAGGTGCCTTATTTATTTATTTATTTATGTATGTATGTATGTATGTATACATATATATATACACACACACATATATGTATAATTTTTTTTAATAGGGAGAGAGAGAGAGGGAGAGAGAGCATGACCAGGGGAGGGGCAGAGAGAGAGGGAGACACAGAATCTCAAGCAGGCTCCAGGCTCTGAGCTGTCAGCACAGAGCCCGATGCTGGGCTCAAACTCACAGACTGTGAGATCATGACCTGAGCCAAAGTTGGACGATGGTTAACCAACTGAGCCACCCAGGCGTCCCATATTTTTTTAAATTAAAGTGTTTTCATCAGTTGGTTCGTTACACTTCTGGAGTTCTTAGCATGTGCCACTATGAGGAGCTGGGGGTGGAGCAGTGAACTAGATAAAGACCCTTTCCTCACAGAAGTTCAGTATGTCCTGGAGGGTAGACATTAAGACTTTGAAGCCTTTGAATTTCAACCTAATAATCTTTCTTTTGCTTTCCTACTTATACTGGTATAAAGAATAAAATTAATCTTCAGTTCAAGCAATATTGGTTACTAATTCTTTGCCAGATGGTCCAGTAGACCAGTGTTACCTTCCCTTTATCTATATGCATGAAACTCATTGATAACTAAAAGCTAAATGGCCTTTAAGATAAGAGAAACTCTAAGGTATTCTATAAGACACTTGCTTAGCACTTCAGGTCTCTGCTTTTAGGTTAAGAATTCAGTCTCAAGGATATATTTCTATGGGCTAATGAGGAAAATATTGCCTGAGTAGATAGCCTACCTGGCCAAACTGATTCCGTTATCTAAGAATTTTGTCCTAGTTGTATACTGTAGTAGACCTTGGAGTTGCATAGAATGAGTGAATTTCTAAGTACCTTATGATATTAGATATAGAGGATTTTGCCCAAGTGCATCTAAGACTGTAGAAGTGTGATCTATTTAAAACATCTTATTTTTAGGGATATTATTTTGTACCTTAGTGGCACTGTTTAAATTCTTGAACTGTTTACTCTCTCTAGAACTATTTCCTTAACCAGATTTCTTTTAATACCATTCTTCAGTGCCGTAATAAAACTTCCTGGTCTATTTAAAACAAAATCAAGACAAATGAAAACTTGGTGTTTATTGGGAAGAGAATTCTATCAAAATCCATTTCCTAGATAGTTGTCTAATGTTGACAGATGCCCATGTTACAGAGGCTGTCATTGCCTGTATACGGTTTAAAACATTTTGGTATATTTTAAGTTGTTTACTTTTATTATATAGCTTACATGCTAATTGTGAAAAATTCAAATGGGAAAGAAATAAAGATGAAATATACATATGTATGTAAAATATATTAAGTATGAACAGCCCTTAATCTCATCTCTCCCAGAGATAACAATATGGTACGCAAACTTCAAACTTTTAATTATGGAAATAACCCATGAAATAAGCCATTCTGAACTTTTTTTGGTCTTATATGATGGGCCTCTTTAGAGTCACACATTCTAAATTTTTCTCTTAGAATTGTTATGAATATATGAAAAACATGAGTAGAGGCAGGAATCTTGAATGACCATCGCTTCCTGCACTAGTTTATTGGTTAAATAGGAAATAGTAGGGAAGGTTGTGTTCCTCCTTCCCACCCTGTCCCTGTAGGGGTGAGGAGCAAATGGGAGAGGAAAGAAAATTGAAATTGGGGGGAGAACAAGTTTTAACACCGATTTTAAGGGAACTTTGGAGCATCCAGACAGAGATGCTCAGCAGGCGGTGGGAGCTGTGTATTGTTAACCTTAAAAATAAAACTGCCAGTTACTTTACCAACAAAAATTGTTTCTGTTTTTGTTTTTTTTTTTTATAGCAGAGAATTGCAATCTGGGACAAGTAAGCTACATTAAAACCCTAGGCAAGTCTGGAGAACAAAGGAGGAGTAAGCTGTTTTACGGAGGAAAGAGGGAAGTTGGGAGGGCCTTTATAAACCAGAAGTCCATTGGAGTAACCTGGAAGTTCAAGGTGGAGTGGCCCTTCTTTGGCTGAGCTGTGAAGTCTCTTCCTGGCTGGGCTGTTGTGGGGGTGGGGAAAGGAGGAAAATTTCCTACCTCCTGTTGGGACAGGACTTAGTAGCTCAGGCAGAATGGACCTGGAAGGTAGGTCTCTTCTTGTTGGGTCTGCAGCTGACCGCCAGCAGTAGGGACTTGAGAACTCTCCCTGCTGGCCTCCCGGCTCCATTTTAAACGAGGTTTCCTTTTATTTCTTTTCACAATATGGATAGTAGGGAGCTGAGGAAGAGCCGGGGCCAAAGATTTGGACGTTATCAGAGTATCAGTAGTGACTAAAACAGCACACAAGGTGCATGGTTAGTCTGTAGACTAGACTGAGAAACCAAAAAGGCTGAAGATGAAACTTAGGCGAATACCGACATTGAGTAGTGAAGGGCTGGAGAGAAGAGTGAGAGGAAGCATGAAGAGTGGTAAAGAAGCAAAGTAAAGTTAGAATCCCAAAAAGGGAAGTGGCCATAGGAGTTAGAGCTGAGAACTCACGGGGAGGGGAGGACTGCGTATTGTTCATTGTTGTTGGCAGTTCTTTTTGGCAGAGTTAAGAGCGGTGTCACAGGAACTGAGGGTTAGAAGGCAGGTAGTAGTTGGTGGTGAGGAAATGGCTGCCTTGGCTACCCAGAGAGGATGACTAGAGGGCATAGGGAGTCGAGGTGGGGGATTTTATTCTGCTTCTGAAGATAATAGCAACCATTTATTAAGCACCTTCCATCTCTGTATACTGTAGTGGGTGCTTTTATGTAGGTTTTCTTGCTCTAAGTTGGGTGCAACCGTTTCCATTTTACCATGAGGTTAAGTAACTTACTCAGGTTTAGGATTCGCAGTGCGGCGAGATTTTAAACCTAAGTCTTTTCAACTCCTATATGCTTTTTGTACATCACACTGGTTCAAAAGATTCAAGAAAGCAGAGCTTCTAAAAACACTAGCAGCACTGGGTTCACCTGGGATCTTTGGTAACATGCAGACTTGTGGCCGCTTGCCTATAGATTCTTGTTCTAAAAACCCAAGAATCTGCATTTTTAGGAAGCATCCTACGGGAGTCTGACACATATCGTCCTTGACTGAAATTTGAAAAACTGGTACAAAGGGATTGAGAAGTTTTCTATCATAGAAAGTTTGTTCTATAAGCCAGCTCCTAAGCCCATGTGCTGTTTTTTTGAGACTTACTGATGTTACTACATCGTTTTGATTTGCCTCTTACATATTTTCACAGTGGAAAATTTTGTATTTCTTTTTTATAGTTTCTGGAATGATTAATTGAAGAGCTTTTGAAAGTTAACTTTTCTGATCTCAGTTGCCATATCCGTAAACCGGGCACAAAAATACCTAGTTCAGAGGGCTATTGTGATGAGTTAATGCAATAACGTGGGTATAAGATAGTATAGTGCAGTATCCTGTATGTAGTAAGTGCTAATCAAGTGTTAATTGGTCCAAGTTGGGTCTTGCTAATTTTTATGCTCTATTTTATCTCTTTGAATTCTGATGCCTTGGTTTAAACTAATAAGGATATATTTCCTAGTCTTATGGTATTAAAGAAAAACATAACTTGATGTTTTTCTGTCTGCATACTGTCAAACACCTTGGAATCCCTAAGAGTGCTCATCATTGTGCTAGGTAGGCACTGTGGAAGATAAAGAACAATAGTCAACATTTATAAGGTGTGTACTTGGTATCAGGAACTGTGTTGGTAGCTTTCCATGTTATTACCTCATTTATGCTCACAATAAGTGTATGAAATAGATACTATCCCATTTTATGGATGAGGAAATTGAGATTCAAGAACTTGTCCAAGACCACCCAACTAGTAAGTGATTGAGCTAGGACCAGAACACATGCTCTTTTAAAAGAGTGTCCTTCAAACATTTGCCCAATTTTCTCTTAAAATTTTTGAAAATTTACCATATTCCTTGTGCATTTTAAAACTGACCTAACAGTTTGAGTCCCTTGGGTGGCTTATCCGTTAATCGTCTGACGTCGGCTCAGGTCACAATCCCATGGCTCGAGAGTTCAAGCCCTGCGTCGGGCTCTGTGCTGACAGCTTTGAGCCTGGAGCCTGCTTTGGATTCTGTGTCTCCCTCTCTCCCCTCCCTCCCCTCCCCCGCTTGCACTCTGTCCCTCTGTAAAGTAAACATTAAAAAAAAATTAAAATTGACTTAACGGTTATGCGTCTGACTTTTGATTTTTGGCTTAGGTCATGATCTCATGGTCCTGAGGTCGAACTCCATGTTGGGCTCTGTTTTGACAGCACGGATTCTCTCTCTCCACTCCGCGCGCGCGCGCGCGTGTGTGTGTGTGTGTGTGTGTGTGTGTGTGTGTGTGTGTGTGTGTGTGCGCGCGCGCGTGTGCGCGCGCGCGCGCACGGTCTCTCAAAATAAATATTAAAGTGAAATTGACTTAAAAGGTTTTCATTATAAATTTTGATTAAAACAAAAAAGCAATTCACCCAAGAACATTTGAAAATCTAATTGGCTTTTTTAATCAACACGTGAATCAGTCAGCACCACACCTAGCTTGTATGGGGAGCTCCAAAGTTGTGCAAAAGGTAAGGTTTTTATGGGAAGGAGGGAGGAGGTTGGGGCAAGAAGTTATTAGCAAAAGAAAAGATTGTTTCGGGCCAGAACTTCTTTCCTTAGGGGAGAAGAAGGGAGAGTCTTAGGTGGATTACCTCATCTTCCTCTAGGGGAGAGGATTACCTCCTTGGTGCCAACCAGAAAATCCAGATTGATTGGCTTAAAATTTCACTCTTGGAGAGGTTGAAACTGCAGTTAAGTCTTGATTTGCTGTCCTGGTGGGCGAGTGACGCCACCTTGGCCCTTCGTTTTCTTAACAGCTTAAATAGTTGTAGAGAGTAATCCTGTGTTGTAAATATTGATATAAAAAATATATTTTTTCACCCAGTAGGATCTAAATGTCTACCATTATGCATTTGAAAATGCTTGAACAAGCTCTTCATTAATAGTTGGAAATTTAACATTGTATTTTTTCCCATTGAACTCTTATGTTCATCTTCTGCAAAATTTTATCATAACTTATGTATTTTATGCTTCAGTCTTTTATTGATCATGCTGTAATTTCTCTACAGTAAAAACATGTAACTAAACTGAAAGAGATCATATTTTAAAACTTGCTATCAAGCTTTCTTTTGCACTAAGTAAATATTTCCTTATTCCTGTTTTTAAATATTTATTTTTGAGAGGGAGAGAGAGAGAGAGACAGAGACAGAGACAGACCGTGAGAGGAGGAGGGCCAGAGAGAGAGGGAGACGCAGAATCTGAAGCAGGCTCCAGGCTCTGAGCTGTCAGCACAGAGCCCAGTGTGGGGCTCGAACTCACGAATCGGAACAACATGACCTGAGCTGAAGTCAGATGCCTAACTGAGCCATCTAGGTGCCCCTCCTTATTCCTTTTAAATTCCTTTTAATTCCCATTTTAATTCCTTTAATGATTTCTTCACTTTCTGTTTTTTGAGTTTTAGAGTGGTCTTCTTAGTAGTTCTGTAGGCCTTACCATATTAATCTTATCAGTATTTCCTTCAGGTAATCGTTAGGCTTTAAATGTTAAGATTTTTCCTTTGGATTGTGTTGTTATAAGTGTGCAGTTGATCAAAACGATATGAATATGTTTGAAAAATTAAACTTAAAAATTTCTCTTGGAAATACCTTTCTTAATGATGTGGCTAGGTGGTTTTCCCCCTCTTCCCTGATTAGCTTATGCATCTATAGATGAATATACTTAACTAGAATTTGATAGGGCTCATTATAAATTTCATTCCAAGTTTTTGAAATAGTTATAAGCTTGACAAATGCTGATGTGATAAAGAAATAGATGAGACTTGAAGGGATTTTGCAGTAGCAACATCACTTAGTTCTTTGAGTGCCATACCAAAAATATGTATAAGATAGGGAAACAATAGCAAACTTAATGCTGGTCCTGCCTGGAGATTTGTATACCCTGGGCGGTGCACGAAGGAGGATTCAGGAAGGGAAAAGGTAGGCCTTTTTGGCTAAGTCGGGGCAGGGAGATTGTACAAGGGAATACAGGAGAGGCGATCCAACATGGTGCCACCGTTAAGTACTCTTCTCAGGAAGATCAGTCAGCTTTAGAACAGAATATATTTGGAATGTGAACACCTGGATGTGTTTACCTTAAAACAATCCATGCCCGGGGTGCCTGGGTGGCGCAGTTGGTTAAGCCAGGTCACGATCTCGCGGTCCGTGAGTTTGAGCCCCGCGTCAGGCTCTGGGCTGATGGCTCAGAGCCTGGAGCCTGTTTCCGATTTTGTGTCTCCCTCTCTCTCTGCCCCTCCCCCGTTCATGCTCTGTCTCTCTCCCCCAAAAAAGAAATAAACGTTGAAAAAAAAATTAAAAAAAAAAAATCCATGCCCAAGTACTCTTCAGAAAGTCTGTAAGGTTACACAGACACCAGCATAGAGAAAGCCTTTTAAAGTGGTAACCTCCAATGACAAAACACGAGCCAGTCCAAATCTCAACATTCAGTGTTAGGTTGGTAACAAAGAATTATGACACTGCGGTTACCATGGCACGCAGGAAGTACCACACGTATAAACTGGCATTTAGTGAACGTGTGTTATTTTAATTTAATTTAAAAAGTACATTATCAAGAAATACATTTAATTATTCTGTTACCTATATTTACATCCATCCTGTCTTCCTTCTGTTGTAATCTGGTTTGCCTTACCACGCTATTGAAATTGCTCTCACTGGGATCACCAGTGGCCTAAATATCACAGAATCCGGTGGACATTTAAAAATGTTTGGCCTCTTGTTACCTTTTGTTGCCCAGGAGCCCTCTTTTTATAATGGTCTTTCTGTGATTTTCTGGGAACGTAAGACTTGATTTTCCTTCTACTTCTGTTTGCTTTTTTCTAGTTTGCTTTGCAGGTGCCTCTTTCATAAACCAGTTCTTAGCTCTTAAATGTTGGGGTGCTTATCAGGATTCTGTTGTAGGCCTCTTATCATCTAACTCTACCTAAGTTTCCAAAGGCCGTCTCTCATCACCCTAGGGCTTCAGCCCAGGTGGCTCGTCTGATATCGAGACCAGAATAGCAGCTGCCTCTTCGACGTCTCCACCTGGATGTCTGCTCTTGGGAACTGAACTTCTCCACTTCCTCTAACCTGCTTCTCCAGGTTTTTTCAATGTAAATAGCACTGTCTAACCAGTTGCCCAGGTCAGCACCCCGGGAGTCATCCTTCAGTCCTTTTTTTTTTTTTTTTTTTTTATTTCTCATGATGCCAATTCTACTTCCTAATATACTACAAAAATCTGTCCACTTCTAACCACCCTCAGTGTCACTGTCCTCGCCAAACCAATTTCCCTGGCTTCTCTTACTCATAACACCCTTTCTGCCTGAATTTTGCTTTCCTCCAATACATGCTTGGTGTGGTGGCAGAAGTGGTTCACTAAAAGTTCCAATCTCATCTTGGTCCCCTGCTTAAAATCTTTCAATGGTTTCACTCTGCTCTTGAGATAAATGTCAGACTCTTGAACATGAATTACAAGGCTGTTTGGACTCCCTCTCCCTTATCTATGTAGCTTTATCTTTGGCTCCTCTCCCTAGCACACTGCACTAGAGTCTAGAGTAACTTTTCCTTTTCAAAAAGTCTTGCGTCTCTGACCTCTGCCTTCTCTGAATCCTTGCACACGCCGTAGTCTGTGTGGACCCCTTTGGTTAACTCCTCAGCCTTCTCTGGTCTCACTTTGCAATAGTACTTCCTCTGGTGCCAGGTTGGGTTCTATTATATGCTCAAATACTACAGTGTATTTCCTCTTTCATGTAGCTCATCACATCTTAATTATGTGTGTCTTCCATGGTAAGCTATTCAGTAAATTTCGTGAGGATGGGGAGTCTTTATCTTGGACTCTGCTTTCTTTTTCTTTTCATTTTTTTAAAAATAGTTTTTAAATTTTATTTTTGAGTGAGAGAGCACGAGCAGGGGAGGGGCAGAGAGAGAGGGAGACGCAGAATCTGAAGCAGACTCCAGGCTCTGAGCTGTCAGCACATAGCCTGATGTGGGGATCGAACTCATGAGCCGTGAGATCATAACCTCAGCTGCAGGTGGACGCTTAATCGACTGAACCACCCAGGTGCCCCCTCGACTCTGCTTTCTTAATCCCTGGTGTCTGACACCTATATGAGCATATTTAGCATCTTTGAGTAAGTTACCAATTTGGAATTCTTGTCCCTGTGATTTCAAAATGTACATGTTTTTTCTTTTTAGTGTCTCAATGAGATCCTGGAGTCGGCAGATGCGCCTTTAGAAGTCACTGAAGGATTCATACAGTCCATTTCTCTGTCAGTTCCATGGGGCTCCTTGCTACAGGATAATTGTGCACTGGAAGTGAAAGGGCTAGAAATGGTCTTCCGGCCTAGACCTCGCCTAGGTACGTGTGTTGTGTTTGTTTGATTTGTTTCTACTTGTATTCCTCAGAGATTGGGAAAGTAACCTAATTGTATTAAATTCAGTATTTAATTTATTACTTAGCATTGTATTTGTGAGCTTTTCAGTAGATAAAAATATTAGGACTTGGGTGTGTGTGATTTTACCTTTAGGATTACTTCTCGCCCTATTTACCTGCAGGAACTTTGGTATAATGATGATTTGGTTTAATTATTTGTTACTGATTATCTAAAGTGACTCGTGTTTTAAAGATTCGGAGTATTGTGCCAGAAAGAAAGGAATTGCTCAAAGATTGATGGAGAAATGTTAAAAGGACACAGGATTGGGCTTTAGGGGCTCTCATTGGCCAAATCTGGGAATACTTGAGTAAACAAAGAATAATGGCAATAATGGATTATAGCACACTAAATTAAAACGAAATTTCTCTTTAAGTTTATATTGTTATAAATAAGTAATCAGTATGTAAGAGAGGCAGGAAGAAGGGAAAGGTCTTTATTGCAGTAGGATACCTAGATCATAGAGTAGAAAAAGATGATAGACCATAACCATGTTTTTGACCACCATGGCAAAAAAAAAAACAACAAAAAAAAACAAACAAAAAAAGCACTTGATACAGGTGATAATCATCAATGAATTCTAACATCGTTTGGTGAAAGTTGTTGAGGAGCTTTATATTTAGATGGTATCAGCACACCTCCCATCGATTACATATTATTTACAAAGAGAAAAATGTTTCTTTCACAATGAAAGAAATTGACAGTCATCACAACAACCTAGTGATCAAACTTAATCTCATTGGTAGTGGATCAAACCGACATCATGTGTGTCCTGATGTGATGGCTGAGGAGGACACATCATATATGTACCGTTCCTGTTAAAAGTGCTTAATCTGAATCAGATTATAAGGAAGAAGGCAGACAAATCCAAAATAAGGAAATTCTACAGACTCACTGGTTGGTAGTCTTTAGAAGTATCCGTATCACAAAAGACAAGAAAGGTGGAGGAATTGTTCCAGATTAAAAAGACTAAGACACAAATAACTGCAATATTTAATCCTGTGTTTTTGCTTTTGCTACGAAGGATGTTACTGAGACAGCTAGGGAAATTTGGGTGTGGCCTGTAAGGAAGATAATGTTTTGCCAGGGTTATGTTTCTTGGGAGTGTTATCCTTACTGAGCTTTTGCTGGGGAATGTTCATTGTATTCTTAGGAGTTGTATGCTCAAGTATTTAGGAGTGAGTGTTAGGATGCCTGAGGTTTACCTTCAGATAGTTCAGCAAAAGGATGAGAGTTTGTGTGTATTTGTGTGCGTGTGACACAGTCATGATGAGTCTAAGTGAAGGCTGTGTGGGTGTTCATGGTACCATTCTTTCACCTCTTTCTTAGGATTGAAAATTTTCAAAAGAAAACTTGGGGAGGGAAAAGCTTTAAAGTGGTAGTAAGTCATTATTTACAAGTACGTGTGTGTGGTATAGCTTTAATTACCTGCGTGATGTTTTCCGACGTATCCAACGTGTATAGTGCTTCTTAGATGCCACATACTGTTCTAAATGCTGTACAAATATTATTTTATAATAGCTCTTTGAAATAGATATTTTTTATTATCTCCATTTTACAGAACAGGGAATTGAAGCAGAGGTAGATTCCAGACTTGTCCAAGGTCACGGCTAGTTAAGTGGGAAGATGGGATCTGAACCCAGGCAACCTAGTTGTGGAGTCCCTGTTCTGAACCACCGTGTGATGTTGTAGCTTAAGATTTTCTACTTCGGAGTGTGTGTGTGGCGTATGTGTATTTTCTAAACCAATAGAGTCGTGACGTGAATCATCTTAAATTCTGAATTTAAATTCTTTCAGTGGCAAGTGATGTTTACCAAGATATACCTGGAGGATTATAAGCCCAAGTGCTGTCTGGAACACCAAAGTTTAAAGTGTACTTCCTGGAATCAGTGGCACCTGTAGTTTGAAAATTGGTAGTCTGTGCATGGAAGTCCTCCTTGATAATGGCATTTAATTAACAGTAATATTTTTTTAACCATGATGACTAGATATAATAGTACTTTCCCTGTGGAAAGTCAAATATTCTCCCTTACTTTAAAAATATTCCATGAGAAGGGCTTTTAAATTCCATTTTTGGAAGGCAAGAATTCTAGTGATCTCTGTCACTTTGTTTTGGATAACGTAAGAGAGTGTGGTGCAGCTCTCTGATGAGGGAAGATCTAGAAAGGATTTTTCCCAGTTCATCTATCCCTCCAAGGATGCTTTTCTATCTTGTCTACATTTCTACTCCCCTTCCAGAGCCTCGGCCGAGTACCAGCTCTGCCAGATTTCCTGTTACATTCTGTCAGTGAGAAGAATTAACCTCTCGATTCAGCTGTGTTTTCTGTTGACACTGCATAGTTGCTTACTAATTCATCTTAACCGCAACATATTTCTTCTATTATATTGTAGGCTCTGGGAGGGCAGAATTAATATTTTTTGGATCCCTTACAGCAGGGTCAGCTAACTCTGGCCTGTAGGCCAAATTTGGTCTGTCTTATTTTTGTAAATTGGTGTAGGAACACTACCATACTCGTTCATTTATTCTCTCTGCTGCTTTTGCACCAGAGTGAGAGAGTTCAGTCATCACGGTAGAGACCAAAGGACCCACAAAACCTGAAATCTGTACCGTCTGACCCTTGCCAAAGAAGTTTGCTGACCTCTATTCTATAGACTTTTAAACAGTACCATGCATGCATTAAATACTTGTTGAACGAATTCGCGAATTAACATTTGGCAGATGTGCATCATTTAATGAGAACACAGGTCTCTGGACATGTGTTCTGTGATCTTTTATTTTTTCTTCCCAGTTATTATAAGGTGGTGGTTGAATCTCTTGCAAGAGTGATTTCTAGAGTATTTATGCCTAGGGAACATCATGATGCTAAATATCTCTTAGAGGATTAAGAATTCACTGATTTCAAATGTGGCATTTTACGAAATGGCTTTGTTGGAACTATGAGAAGATATTTAGAATTCATCTATATTTTCTGCAGCAACTGGTTCTGAGCCTATGTATTGGTCAAGTTTCATGACCAGCAGTATGCAGTTGGCAAAAGAATGTCTTAGCCAGAAATTAACGGATGAACAAGGAGAAGGATCCCAGCCTTTTGAAGGACTTGAAAAGTTTGCTGAAACCATTGAAACAGGTTTGGCATTATTGAATATTTTCAAAAATTTTAGATTTTTGTTTTGTTTTTAGTATATTAGTACCTTTTATTTAGTAAGTCTCACATAAGGTAAATCCGTTGGAGTGATTTGTTTTTATTTTTTTTTTAATTTAATTTTTTTTTTTTAACGTTTATTTATTTTTGAGACAGAGAGAGACAGAGCATGAATGGGGGAGGGACAGAGAGAGGGAGACACAGAATCGGAAGCAGGCTCCAGGCTCTGAGCCATCAGCCCAGAGCCCGACGCGGGGCTCGAACTCACGGACCGCGAGATCGTGACCTGAGCTGAAGTCGGACACTTAACCCACTGAGCCACCCAGGCGCCCCTGGAGTGATTTGTTTTTAAACAGAATTACTGTTCTCACTTCAAAACTTTAGAATTGAGGTTATTTTAAATATTGTATCTGATTTAATTTCATGTCCTTTGTGTCCTAGTTTCTCCTGTTTATTTTATTGTGCTTGCGTAAGGGATTTTAATTCAACGGAGAGTGTTAGCTGTACCCAAGTGTCTGTTGAGATATGACATAGTAGGTGCTCAGTAAGACAAAATATTTATTACCAAACTTAAGGTTTGGGGATCTTTAAGGAAAGAAATACAACTTTTTTATTTTGTATTCCTTTCATTAGAAGTTTTTATTGAGTATACATATGGTCTCATGTTGACGGTGACCTGTTTACTCTAGTGCTAAGAAGAGTAAAAGTCACTTTTATAGACACTGTCTTGAGAATCGAACACGTGCCAGAAAATTCCAAAACTGGAACTGCACTTGAAATTCGAATAGAAAGGTAAGACTTCTTATCTCTGAGAATAAATGACCCTATTCTTTTCTTGTATAAATGGTAAGATCTAAGTCTCGCATTAGATTTTATGATGCTTTTAGAGATTAGAGGTGATGCTGTTAATACATTGTATGATTTCACAGTAAAGCACTGCTCTCCAAGATATGTTCTAATCCCATTATTGAAAACTTAAAATGCCATTTGGGGTATAATTTGTATATAATACTGAATTCAAAGCAAATGGTTCTCTTTTTAGTTAGTATCAAATAAAAATCATGAATAGTTGAGCGCTGCTGAATTTAAGGCACTCCTGTTGGAGTTTTGTCATGTGAGCGATGTGTTGTTTTGGCATGTCTCATTAGTATGAGGGGCTTTTTTGCTTTCCTTTGCTTGGTCTAAGTGCTGCTTTGCATGAGAAAGCTGCTGCTGTTTTCTTTGAGGATTCTGTGAGAGTATCTTAAAGTCAATATGTGTGATAGTGATTTCCTTATAAATATAGAAACCAGCACTTAGTTTTGTGTTTTTGCCCACTTGGAACTTTCTAAGCAGCTCTGAAACAGAGATTGATTCATGTACACACTTTTGAGTGTTGATTTGAGGTTGTCACTGTTCGTGTGTGTTTTAATGTGCTACGAATGCCTGCAGAAACACACGGGATGAAATATGTACACCGAGCACCAAAGACACTTAGTGCTCAGTATACGGCTCTGTCGTATACAGATCTGCTGGGGGCTTTTGCCAGATTTTGAGCAGATACGGTTTCTGTCTTTCACAAAACATCATACGTATTAGTGAAACGGTTATTATTTTTTTTAATATTCATTTATTTTTGAGAGAGAGCGAGCTTGAGCAGGGGAAAGGCAGAGAGAGAGGCACAGAGACAGAATCCCAAGCAGGCTCCACGCTGTCCGTGTAGAGCCTGACGTGGGACTCGATCTTGCCTACTGTGAGTCCATGACCTGAACCGTTAATCAGGAGTTGGACGCTTAACCCACCGAGCCACCCAGGTGTCCCGTGAAAGTTCTTGTCAACAGAATTTTGAAATTAGGTTGCATTTCCCTGAAATGGTACATTAAAAAGCTACTGAAATCTCACGCACGTAGAACTACTTTCTGTATTTCGTTTAAACTGAACTCCTGGAATGAACAGTCGGAAGAGTTCAAGAAATGCCATTCATGTCAGACACGTGCCTTGGAGCCAAGATAGGTTTGTGAGGGAGCACAGGGATTGTTTTCCTGGAGGCGAACTTTAGGCAGTTATTAATCCCGTCTCCCCCCCGCCCGCCCCCCGCCAGCTTAGGACCCCCTAAAATTACCCTTCCTGTGGCTGAGGTCTCTTGGTGAAAACGTTTTCCCGTAGTAAAGCACCGTAATGCTGACCACGTTACCTTTTCTCATTTTCTCAGTTGTGCTAACACTTGAACAATCCTTTAAGTGAAAAGGCTGTGTGTGTTTCTTAGGCTTGCAAGTAGGTTTTCTCCGGAGTGTTGTGCAAATGCTCTTGTTTTGAACGTGCAGGACCGTGTACTGTGACGAAGCTGCTGACGAGTCCGCAGGAACGAACGTGCATCAGCCTACAGCGTTTGCGCACAAGTTGCTGCAGCTCTCTGGAGTGGCCCTCTTCTGGGATGAGTTTTCTGCATCAGCAAAATCCTCCCCAGTGTGTTCAACTGCACCAGTGGTAAGAAAAACCAAACAAAAAACCAAACGCTAAATCCTGGATTTGTAAAAGGTTTAAATGGGGGCTATTAGGTTTTGCTGGGGTATACAGATCCATCTGATCTGGAAGTTAACACATATATTTAGTGATGCCTACCTTTCGGGGTTTTTAAAATACTCCTATTTACGATTGATGCCTTTCCTACCTGTGAGGTGTATAACATAGGATACTGTGTTTTGGGGCAAAGAGGTATGATGACTGCGAATACCCTTTTATGATAAAATCCCAAGCGGTGTTCACATTACCTTACATAATGAATAGTGCTGAAAACTTACAGCTTAAAAGGGTTTTATAATTAAGAACTTTTTATTAATCCTTTCTGAGAGTAGAGAGTCCTTTCATAAATCAGTCCTTCCATAATTCATCTTTTGCATTGTTTCAGATTTTCATGATTACAGAATGTCTATTTTTTCTTATTGCTATAATTTGAATAGATACTGTGCTTTTTTTCCATGAAGTCCTTTTCCATGATTTGCCTTTATTACTACTGTTTCATGCTAGCTATAAGATACTGGTTTATTCATGGTCACGTAATAAGTTTTTCATGTCAAATATTTTACTCTTATGCTGACATTTGTATTTTGCATTTCAGTTTATTTACACTAAGGTATTTTAAAGAATTACTTGATTCTTTTCTTTTATTTTTTGTTTTTTAAAACTTACATCCAAATTAGTTAGCATCTAGTGAAATGATGATTTCAGGAGTAGATTCCTTAGTGCCCCTTCCCCATTTAGCCCATTCCCCCTCCGACCACCCCTCCAGAAACCCTCAGTTTGTTCTCCATATTTATGAGTCTCTTATGCTTTGTCCCCCTCCCTGTTTTTATATTGTTTTTGTTTCCCTTCCCTTATGTTCATCTCTTTTGTCTCTTAAAGTCTTCATATTAGTGAAGTCGTATGATTTTTGTTTTTCTCTGACTAATTTCACTTAGCATAATACCCTCCAGTTCCATCCACGTAGTTGCAAATGGCAAGATTTCATTCTTTTTGATGGCCGAGTAATACTCCATTGTGTGTGTGTGTCCACCCATCCATAGGTGGACATTTGGGCTCTTTCCAGACTGGCTATTGTCAATAGGGCTGCTATAAACATGGGGGTGCATGTGTCCCTTTGAAGCAGCACACCTGTATCCCTTGGATAAATGCCTAGTAGTGCAATTGCTGGTTCGTTAGGGTAGTTTTAGTTTTAGTTTTTTGAGGAACCTCCATACTGTTTTCCAGAGTGGCTGCACCAGCTTGCATTCCCAAGAATTATTTTATTCTTATTGCCTCATTGTAGGAAACTGAGCCAAAGCTGTCACCTAGCTGGAATCCCAAAATTGTCTATGAGCCACACCCACAACTAACTAGAAATTTACCAGAGATGGCACCCTCTGACCCAGTGCAGATTGGAGGGCTGATCGGTAGGTTGGAGTTGAGTCTCACGTTGAAACAGAATGAAGTACTTCCTGGAGCTAAGGTAAGTGTTTGTTTTATTTTCTATAGTAAAACAAAACAAAAGTACAAGCATTCTTTAATCTGTGCAGTGGTCTCACCGATTGGTCACTGGATTGTCCTGTAACTAGGGTGCCCACTGTCCTGGAGTCAGCGTTCTTACTCTCCGCTGGGGCCTCTGTCCTCCTGTCTTAAGGCTCACGTGAGGACTGCCTTTGCCCTTCTGCTGCTGCTTGGGTTTAGCACTGTCTCCTACACTCACTTTCCTGCACTCGAGCGGTTCAGAAACATTCGTTAGTTCAGAAACTAGCAATTTATTAAGGAATCTGTTATCACAAAAGTAAGTTTAGGAGAAGAGATTTGGAAAGCAAGAAGTTGACTGTAGAAGGTGCTTAATTGTATGCATGTAAAAATGCCCACCTTTGTGCGTTTTGAACAGAATGACTGTTTTTATGTTGTGGAATATTTATGAAAAGAGATTGATTCCCCCCTCCCCCCCCCATGGTAACTCATGGCTTTTGTAGAGCTTGTAAAGACAACACCTGTTTTGTAGGGAGCAGTATTGGGCGGTCTGCTGGGGAATCAGGAAGCTTGTGTTTGTGTAGCTGGTTAAAAACGTATTTGTGGCATGTTATTTTCAAACTTTGAAAGCTAATTTGCTATATAATCTGTGTAAAATGTAGTTTAAATTAAGAAGATGTCAGGATTTAGTCATTTTACTCGCTGTGCTAACTAGCTGTAGGTGTTTGAGTGCTGTGTGCCAGGCCCTGTGCAACTTCTCGGGGAGATGCAAAGAAGAGTGGAATACTGTCTTCGCCTTAATACAGCGTATAATGAGAGCTATAGAGATTGCTGGGGGGAGGGGCATGGGAGAGGGAGCAACTGAGTGCACGTGAATGCATGTAGGATTTTCAGAGGATTGAAGGATCTCCAGCAACCCGTCCTTGGGTTGGCACTCCTGGCTAGAGGTGGAGGCAGGGGAAGGGGATAATCAGAACCTCAGCCTTCCTATTTCTGAGGACTCCCTCTCCTTCGTTTAGTGCTCTGTCCTACCCTAGGTGCTAGGACCTCCTTTCTCCAGTTCTTAAAAGCCTCTTCATAAAATAACACGAGAAAGCTGTAGGTGTGTTTAAACCCTCAGGGAATCCCCCGATGTGCTAAAACCCTTGGGAAACTAACACACTCCTGCCTCTGGGAGGGGTGGGGGGGGGGGATGCATTTACTCTTTCTCTAAGAAGGGAGAACCATAGTAACTTTTATAGTTCTGTTTTGATTAAATATAGTTTTCAGCATTTATATACTTGATCTTTGGGCAGACCCAGACTTTTGCACACTATGTGTTGATTTGCATAAGTGCCTTTTCGATGTTGCTTTTGGACATCTGTGTATTAGGTGACAAATAACACCTGGAGTCACTGCATGAGGGTATGATTGCCAACCAGTGTGTGATATTTGGGGATCTTACTCTCCTCGCCTATATGGTAATTGTTTTTGCGGTAGTAACTTGATTTTTGAGTACATATTGTTCTTATTTAATGAAAATGAAGACTAAATGGAGAAATAAAAGTTCTAGATGTTAGCATTGAGAAATGTAAATCTCATGAACAATACAGTGTAGACAAAGATGGCATCGGTTAGGGGTGCTCAAAGTGCCCGATCTTTTAGTCCCTCTGATGTTCATTAGACCCACGTCTTTCAACTGTGAGTTCAAAATGTTATGAAAGATATTTTATGTTACTTTATTATTTATTTATTTATTTATTTATTTATTTATTTATTTATTTAAGTTCTCTGAGACTGGTACCCACCCCAAATAGTGTGTAAGCCTTATGGTTCACATACTCAGTTCTAGCATGTACTTTCAGGAATGTGCTATCTAGGAACATAGAGGACTTGTATGTATTGAATTGATAGAGATTTCATTTCAGTTGCCGTGTCATATTGAGTTTGAAATTATTTGACTTTATTTTTTAATTTTTGTTAAAGTTTGTTTATTCGGAGAGAGAGAAAAAGCATGAGTGGGGGAGGGGCAGAGAGCGAGAATCCCATGCTGGTTGGGGCATAGTGCCCCAGCACTTAAAAAAGCAAGAACAAAAAGTGATAGCGATGATTGTTATTATTGGAGAATGTTATTATATTCTCAGATCATGGACATTTCTCAGAGTTACTATACAATACAACATTTTTTGTTTTTAGAATCAGAGGAAATTTGTTTTTTCCCCTGGGGAAGGTGCCATTTTCCAGATATAAATGTATTTTATTAATTGAATTCCTTTTAAATTGCAAAATGGCGTAAAGATCATGGGAGTGTTAGCATTAGGACTAAGAGGAGGTGAATGAAAAGTAAGGCGGCCATAGCATATTCAACTTTTTAGAATGTGGTGTAGAGAGTGGAGTAATTGTTTTTGTCAGAATATGCTCCACGGGAATCAAGACGGGACTGGGTGGGCTCTTATTTCTAGGAGGAAAATTGGACAAAGACTTGGAAAAGAGCAAGGCCGTTCACCTGATCGCCCAACTCCATTGGCATCTCTGCCGTGGCTTACGCTTTCCTCCCTAGCGGGGAGTGGGCTTTGTGGAATACGGGGCATCTGGAGAGGCACGCTGCTGAAGGGGAGTGCCCCCAAGTGCTGTGCTAGCAAGTGGGCGAACTTGGGAAAGCCAACTCATTTGCTATCGGTGTGACCCCAGCTTTGGGGATTATGACTCGAGTCTTGAAGTCCTGCTGGGAAGGAAAACTGTACTGCCAACTTGATATTCTTTCTTAGTGGCTGTGTCTTAAGGCCTCAAATACCTTAAACACTCTATAGCAAGCTTATAGAGACAAAAAGTGTCACGTTGGACTTGCCAACATGGAATTTCTCGGGAGGATTTCCCCTCTTAGAACAACGGTTTGATGGCCTCTAAGTCTTTATTTAGATTGTGCGAATTCGTGGATGGAATCTTAGGTAAAAGAATTTAAGACTGACTACTCTGTATTGATCTCTGTGCATTAAAGTATACTGGGATTTGTGGTGATGAGGTTTTAAGAGTGTTTATCCTGAGTGGTTTTGTTTCTGTTTTTTGTTTTGAAGTTGGATATTGATGGACAGATAGACTCTATTCACCTATTCCTGTCACCGAGGCAGGTGCACTTGCTTTTGGATATGTTAGCAGCTATTGCCGGACCAGGCAAGTATGGCAACGGGTTACTCTGTTATTATTTTTAACTTTGAAATTTTTTAGTTAAGATCAAAGATTCTATGATTTCTAGCTAGCTGCTTAAAACTACTGCATAGGTCTCTGATTAATATTAAATAGTGGTAGTTCTGAATTGACTGGCATGAAGTTGCTGTTAGTATTGAACAAGTGGGTTTTAGGAGAGAGATGATTAACTCCAGATTTAATTACTGTTTTGCTTTCCTTTGCTTTCCTTTCTATACTTCCAGAAAATTCTAGCAAAATAGGATTAGGTAATAAAGATAGAAAAAACCGACCTATGCAGCAGGAAGACGAATATCGAATTCAGATGGAATTAAACCGGTATTATTTGAGAAAAGATTCCCTCTCCGTGGGTGTATCTTCAGAGCAAAGCTTTTATGAGACAGAATCTGCTCGGACACCTTCTAGCCGTGGTAAGCAACTAAAACCGTTGACACTAGATTCCTACAATGTCATCAAAGAGCAGAGTAAACAATTTGGCTGTTGTGAAATGGAGTTTAGTAATGAAAGAACAAAAGAGCTGTGCTATAAGAAGGTTTCAGTTAGTAAGTTAGTAAGTTGATCTAACCATGTCATTAATTACAGTGATGCACTGGCACATGGACCTTTTTTTTGATTGTGTAATCTTGTTTCATAAGTCATGATTTATTCTGTTTTTTTTATTCTAAGGATAGTCAATTCACAAAAATGCATACACAAAAGATAAATTGGGGATAATTATTCATTTTGTCAAACTCTTACATACTTGTATAATGATTTATGGCAGATTCCTTTAGGAACCTTTCTCTACTCTTCTATCAATTATATGTAAATATAGTCTTTACCAAGTAAACCCGGCATTTACAGGTGTTTTACAATGTTTATTTAAGCACTAATACCTTAAATAATAAGAATCACTTTGAATACAGAATGTTGAACTAAATAAATTAAAAACTAAGAAATTAAAGTGTATTCAAGCAATTTTGGCCATAACAAACTTCATTCGCCTCAGGGTGAAACAACCTCCAGAAAGAAGAAAGTGAAAGGTAAATAGAATTCCAAATGATATATTCAGGTTTGTTTTTAAAGAAAAAGCTGTATCCATATGAAACCAGATATCGCAAGATCTTCATACTATTTTAAAGTTGGGTTTTAACTCCTAAACTGTCACATGACACCTAAAAATATACCATGTAGTACATGTCATATATTTGGGAAAAAAACAAAAAACCACAAAACAAGTTCCCCAGTAGGATAGCATAACTTTTGTTGTGTTTGGTCGAGTTTTTATTATGCCATTTATATCTTGGATCCAAATAAAGTACCCTACTGGAAGTGATGTAAACTTTAGGGCATCGCCGTATTGCAGATAATCTGAAGGAAGAATATGATATTAATACATGTTAACTTACTATAAAGACATGAATTACACAATTGACAAGGTTTAATTCTCTCTAGAAGAAGAAGTTTTCTTCTCCATGGCCGATATGGACATGTCCCATAGTCTCTCTTCTCTTCCACCCCTTGGAGACCCTCCAAATGTGGACCTTGAGTTGTCGTTAACTAGTACATATACAAATACTCCAGCAGGATCTCCATTAAGTGCTACTGTGGTAAAGTATTATTTAATTGTTACTCTCGGCTTGAAAAGTGGCTTCTAAAATTCTACGCTTTATTCATGTGATTAAAAAAAAATTCTTTTACAGCTTCAGCCAACGTGGGGAGATTTCCTTGATCATCATAAAGAACAGCCAGTAAGAGGGTCAGCATTGCCATCCAACCTGGCGCCCCCACCAACTTTACAGAAAACTTGTACGTAGCATAAGACATTTGTTGATAGTGCCACTAGAATTTTAAAAAATTTAAAAATTAAAACACATTGTTTCTTTCTTGAAAATGCCATTCTGCCGCTGCTTTTCTTTCCCTTCAGAAGAGTTTCTTTTGATCTAGGCCATTTAACCAAATTTAGAAAGAAAATGTGAACTTGTAGTCTTTGTGTATTTAAATATTTTTATTAAAAAGTGCATGTAAGTTTCATATTATTATCGCAGCTTAGGCGTCTCACCCACCATCTGAGGCTTTTCTTGAAAGAGAACCTCAGGTTTGAAATAGACACGAGGCTTACAGGAAAATTTGAGCAACTTGTGGTTGATCTGTGACTTTTCCAATACAGTTTTATCACTGCAAAAGTTTTGTTTCCATGTGTGTGTATTTTTTTTTTTTTAAGATTTATTTATTTACTTAGAGCACGAGCAAGGGTGGAGCAGAGAGAGAGAGAGAGAGAGAGAGAGAGAGAGAGAGAGAAGAGAGAATCCCAAGCAGGCTCCACGGAGCCTGATGCCAGGCTCAGTCTCACAACCGTGAGGTCATAACCTGAGCCAGGATCAAGAGCCAGCTGCTTAACGGACTGAGACACCCAGACTCCCCATTGTTGTTGTTTTTTTTAAGTTTTATTTAATCTCTGCACAGCGTGAGGCTTGAACTCATAAACCTGAGATTGAGTCCCGTGCTCTACCGACTGAGCCAGCCAGGCACCTCCATACGTGTATCAAGGATCCAGGATATAAAATGCAGAGAGTTAACAGTTTATCTTGTTTAACATCAAATATCATTCAAACTGTCGTGTGATCACCTGCTTTTTAAAACTAACACAAGTAGGGGAGCCTGGGTGGCTCAGTCGGTTAAGCGTCCGACTTTGGCTCAGGTCATGATCTCATGGTTTGTGAGTTCGAGCCCCGCATTCGGGCTCTGTGCTGACAGTTCAGAGACTGGAACCTGCTTTGGGTTCTGTGTCTCCTACTGTCTCTGCCCCTCCCCCACTCTCTGTCTCTCAAAAAATAAACATTAAAAAAAATTTTTAAACTAACACGAGTAGGGGCGCCTGGGTGGCGCAGTCGGTTAAGCGTCCGACTTCAGCCAGGTCACGATCTCGCGGTCCGTGAGTTCGAGCCCCGCGTCGGGCTCTGGGCTGACGGCTCGGAGCCTGGAGCCTGTTTCCGATTCTGTGTCTCCCTCTCTCTCTGCCCCTCCCCCGTTCATGCTCTGTCTCTCTCTGTCCCAAAAATAAAAAAAAATGTTGAAAAAAAATTTTTAAAAATAAACTAACACGAGTAAATGTTTTATAATTTTGGTACAATGGATTATTTTTAAGTATTTTATGTATCTCATTTTAACCCATGTGTTCCAGCTCTCCCATCTAGATCTGTTTCAGTGGATGAATCCAGGCCTGAACTTATTTTTAGACTAGCTGTGGGAACCTTCTCCATCTCTGTGCTTCACATCGATCCTTTGTCTCCACCTGAAACGTCATTGAACCTTAATCCATTGACCCCTTTGGCGATAGCTTTTTTTACTTGCATAGAAAAGATTGACCCAGCAAGATTTTCAGCAGATGATTTGAAGTCTTTCCGAGCAGTATTTGCCGAAGCTTGCAAACACGATCACCTTAGGTATATTCTCTCGTATTTATTAATGCTCCTTGGAAAAGAACCGGATGATGTGGGCTTTTGTGTCTACCTATCACCATTTGTTTTTCTAATTCCCATTTTACTTGGAAACGAGGGAATGAGTGAGGTTTCTTTCAGTGCTGCAGACATGCTTACCATAGAATCTCTCGTTCAGGTTAGATGCCACGTGAAACAATTCACATAGAAGATTGAGATAAGCTGGAGTTTTCTCTGCTCTTGACAAGTGTTTTCGACCACGTTTGGCCAGTTCAGATAGTGACACCATTATGATCCTAAGAATAGTTCTTACTGTGGCTCAGCAGAGATGGCAGTGGTGGTAGGAGTGGAGTGAGTTCATGAGAAGGGATGTGCCCCAGTCCTCTGCTGTGGGGACGGGGACAGCACCAAGGCTAATCTTGAGCCTGGATCCTGCACTTTCAACTTCGGCTTTAAAAAATTAAAGCCGTCCAAATAGCCAGCGATCTTTTCATGAGTTGAGTCCTACTAGGCGAGGAGATGATTAAATTTGTAAGTATGATATTCTTAATGTGTAAATATTGTTTAACAAAGTGATCTTTCATATTGTAAATGATAGTTTAGGCACATACATTAATATTTTTAGAAAACAGTTTGGCCTTTTATTTTAACTTTAAGTGTTAACAGTTACTACACAGAGTAGTTTTTATACATAGCAAAAGAAACTCTATGGTAAGGACCATAGTATTTATAATAAAATTGTAAAAACCTCTCCCCACCCCCATTTTTGACAGGGTTTCAAATATATGCCAGTAGGAAATACAAGAAAAGCAGCAACAACTGGAAACGAGCTTACACTTGAGATCCACTGACTGAAGTTTTAAAAATATTGCATGAGGCTTTTAGACAATTTTAAGAATCTATTACGTATATTTTACAGATATGAAAGTTTTTGTCCACTGCAGTGTAAATTTTAAAATGTCAAAGAACAAAGGTCAGTGTTGGGAAATAAATATATCCTGGATAATTTCCTATTGACGGAACTGCTTTCTTATGTCAGGGAATGGGAAATTTGAAGCAGTCTTGCTGGTTAATACCCTTAGGAATATTAGTTATCACTAGCAACTTGAACCTGTCAGAATAGGTGGATAATTGTGCTTTAACAACACTTGTGTACTCTTCTTTAACACGTTGGTTAATCTAGAAGTACATGAATACTCTTAAATGCTCCATTTTTTATAATAGATTTATAGGTACTGGCATCAAAGTGTCCTATGAACAAAGACAAAGATCAGCTTCCCGATATTTTAGTACGGACATGTCCATTGGGCAAATGGAACTTTTGGAGTGCCTGTTTCCAACTGATTTTCATTCTGTTCCTCCTCACTACACAGAGGTAAATGCTAGATACTTTTTCTTTAGATTCTTCCTTTTTTTTTTCCTTAAAGTTTGAGAGAGAGGGTGAGAGAGCACGAGCAGGGGAGGGGCAGAGAGAGAGGAGGGAGAGCATCTGAAGCAGGCTCCATGCGGACAACGCATAGGGCTCAGTCTCCCAAACTGTGAGATCGTAACCTGAGCTGAAACCAAGAGCCGGATGCTTAATCGACTGAGCCACCCAGGTGTCCCTGTTGAACATTTTAATGTACGGCAGTCAAGGTCATTGTAAGAGTCTGTTAGACCTTTTAATTTAGAGTTGACTTGTTTTAAAGTGGCAGACAGATTATGAGACTGATGATTTCATTTCACTAACTTTCCAAGTACCATTAATTTCAGAAGATTTCTGCCATTCAACAAATACTGAATGCCTGCAGTGTGCTAAGAAGCACTGTTTAATACCAGCAAAATGTCTTTTGTTCATTTATTAGTAGTCTGATTTTTTTTTTTCTAATTCTAAAACCTGTTCTAGAGAAACTTTTCAAAGTTATTCATGATAACATTTATTGTTGTTACTTTGTACATTTTATTTTCAGAGTACTTTCTTGGGCATTAATTTACTTGAATTCTCAGGTACATTTTGCGGATGAGATCCTAAGTATCCCAGGAGTGAACTAACTTGTCTAGGATTCACGCTGCTTGTAAGAGCCCAAAATGAAATGTAAACTCCTCTTTCTTGACTTCAAAAAGCTTACGCTTTTCCCACTATTATATTAGCACCTCTGTTAATTCATGAAACTAATGATAGTTTAATATCTTACATTTAATTTATCTTTGTCTTTCTTTGTAAGCTTTTAATGTTTCATTCCAAAGAGCGGACTGATTCCCATCTCCCTGTGTGTCTTCAGCTTCATTATAAGCATTCTGAGAATAAAGGACCCCAGGTAAGAGGCCTTTTTATGTGATTACCACCTGTAAATTTTCATTTGATATATATTTTGTCACAGTCCTAAGGTTTTCACTTCATTTTGTGGTATTAGTGGTTAATGTTTTCCTTTTTTTTTTTAAGGGTAATCAAGCAAGACTTAGTTCTGTTCCTCAGAAGGCAGAATTACAAATTAAGTTAAGTCCAGTGTCCTGCGAGCTGGATATCAGTATTGTGGACAGATTAAATTCCTTGCTTCAACCACAGAAACTTACTACAGTGGAAATGATGGCATCTCACATGTATACGTCCTACAATAAACCTATTAGTCTGGTAAGTATTCAGAACGTTGCAAATACTAATCGTAAGTATAGCTAGCTAATGGGCTTATTGGGATCATTTCTGGGCTTAAGTATTCTTAATAGCTTAAATAGCACCTATTATTAAAACAGCATCATTCATAATAATGAAAAATGAAGACTTTAATGCCTAGGTGATAGACTAGCTGAATACGCTCTGCTAATATATGGAGTCAAATACTTTCGTGGCCATTTTGAATGATGGTTATAAAGACGGGCCACATGAAGAAAGCTCATGAAGGAGTATTAAAAGTGGAACGTGTTACTCCACATAAACTTTTGTGACCACTGTGCAAATAAACTTGAGGTATAGAAAAAGAATGGATAGAACTGAACCAGTTGGTAGCATTGATTATGTTAGAGTGTGGCATTAGATTCCCTTTCCTTTTCTGTGTTTGCCCAAATTTTATAAATTTCAGTTACAATATCTGTGCAAAACTCATTCACGCATTTAGCAAACTACTTGGTCTACCTGTAAAATGTAGCCCATATGATGAAAGATACACTTGTGAAGGTGGGAATTTATAGTATTGGGTTATTGGGCATCGCATTAGGTCACCTTTACTTAGATCTATCTGGTGCTTGGTGTCTTTTCTAAGCAAGTAAGTCAGATTTGCAAGAAATCCGTTAGGAATTTTGGGGCTGGAATTCGGGTGCTATAAGGACCGGGAACAGATATAGACAACTTTGGTTTAAAAAGAAAAGGGAAAAGCTATTTTTCCACTTACTTGTTTCTCCCTCAGTTAGTGGTGGGCATTCGCATTAAATCAGCGTTCTTTAATTTTTGTTGTCACCAATTGCTAATTATTTGAAGTTCTGTGGGGCTAGTGTGCGTGTTTACTGTTGGCCGTAGATGTACCAAGATGATGGCTTAATCTCTTGGGTTATTTTTGCTGAGAATAGGGGTTAGTATTACAAAGTCCAATAGGGGAGAGAAAGGATAGGTGTGTTAAAAATCCAAGTCTAGGGGCGCCTGGGTGGCTCAGTCGGTTGAGCGTCCGACTTCGGCTCAGGTCACGATCTCACGGTTCGTGAGTTCGAGCCCTGCATCAGGCTCTGGGCTGATGGCTCAGAGCCTGGAGCCTGCTTCCGATTGTGTCTCCCTCTCTCTTTGCCCCTCCCCCATTCATGCTCTGTCTCTCTCTGTCTCAAAAATAAACATTAAAAAAAAAATTTTTTTTTAAAAATCCAAGTCTAGGGTAAGAAGGGGACTTTCTAATCTGGGAGGTTAGACTAGTAGAGGGGAGTGTTCTCACCTGCAGTGTAGTCTGGACTAAAGCTTTTTTTTTTTTTTTTTTTGCTTTATTTTTGAGAGCGAGACAGAAATGCAAGTGGGGGAGGAACAGAGAGAGAGGGAGACACAGAATCCGAAGTGGGATCCAGGCTCTGGGCTGTCAGCACAGAGCCCGATGTGGGACTTGAACTCAAAAACCACAAGGTCATGACCTGAGCCGAAGTTGGATGCTCAACTGACTGAGCCACCCAGGCACCCCTGGACTAAAGCTTTATAAGCTTCAATGCATTTTAGGAAAAAAACAAAAAACAAAAAAAACAGACTTTTATCTGAAGGGCATGTTCTTTGATACTTTTGTTGTAACATGATTTTGAGTAAAGGGTACATACATGTCTTGGTTTCTAAGAGCCATTTGATGGGCTTATACACTTGGGTTGGATGGGAGCTCAGAGTGAGTCATCTGGTGAATATTTAGAACTTACACTGTGCCAGGCTCTGGGCTTCGGCCTGGAAATACAGAATTGAGTCAGGGATGGATGGGCCTTTGCATTTGGCTCAATGTATCTAATTTCACATTGAGCCTTTGAAGTAGCATAGTGGTAGACAGATTCTTCGTATTGGAAGTTAAGTTGATTTTTAATTGTATTGGACTTATTGATAACCTACTTTACACACTGTCCTTTTTTAGTCTGTACTAATATGTGTATGCATCTATAGCACCTGTGTCTTTGGTTCAGTTTTTATTTTGACTGATTTTATATGAGGATTTAACTTTTGCCAGTAATTTGGAATTTTGTCAATAGCTGTTACATTATAAAATTCCATTACTCTAAATTAACATGGTAGTAGTTAATTTGAATTTTATTTTAATGCTTTGTACTGAATGAGGAAGTAGTGATTATACATATTGTTGAATACTAACATCATTTGTGCTTATTTACTTAATTTGACATTTTGGCGTATTTTTGATATTTTGTGTTTTAGCACAAGGCTTTCACCGAAGTATTTCTGGATGATTCACACAGTCCTGCAAATTGTCGGATATCAGTCCAGGTTGCCACACCGGCATTAAACCTTTCTGTCCGCTTCCCAATACCCGATCTTCGGTCAGATCAGGAAAGAGGACCATGGTTCAAGAAGTCGCTTCAGAAGGAGATCCTTCATTTAGCATTCACAGATCTAGAATTTAAGACTGAATTTATAGGAGGATCAACCCCAGAACAGATTAAATTGGAACTTACCTTTAGAGAACTAGTTGGTAAGATTGAATGTGCCTGTAAGAGCCAGACCAGAAATAACCGCTACTGAAACAAACATGAAAAAGTCTGATAGTCCGCAGTATTAGTAACATTAGACACCATTAGAAAACAAGAGGAATGGCTTTTTTCCAGTGTTGTATACCAATATGGGATACAATTATTTTTTTGTTTTAGTTACTAAGCATGATTATTCACTTCGTTAAAGTACTTTTCTACAGGGGAACGTTGTAAAGTTTCTTTTCCCTTGTTCTGAGTTTTACACATCTTTACAGATATTTACAGTTGATTTGCTGATTATGACTTCATTAAAGGGCCTTTAGGCGTTATCTGATGTAATCGACAGTGGTAGGAAACTCAGTATTCTGGAGGAAAGTCTTTCTTTGTAAAATGGACTGAAAAATCACGATTGGTTATTGTGAACGGAGGGAATTCTTACAATGCTTGGTACAAAGCGTTTAAGAAATATAGTTATTATCCCTGTGTTCCTAGATGAGCTGCATAAACTTTTGTGTAGAATAATCATTGAGTGACACTCACTAAGTGGCACCTGCTGTATTTACTGTCATGATTATGTACCTTACACATTAAACTTGGTGCCTTAAGAATTTGAGTTTGGGCAGAAAACATCATCTTTAGTTCATCTGCTCATCCTGTCTCCCCACATGTACCCATGAAACAGGGACAAAAGAATAAGTGCTGTACAGCTTAATGTTGCACTGTGTCCCTCATCCAGAGGACCTTTGCTTATGTAAGGAGGAAACTACTTTTTCTCTTAGCACTTGCAAAGAAATGCATTTTAGTGAATCAGTCTTGTTTTATTAGGGTCATTCCAGGAAGATAAAGGAGAATCATCTGTTAAGTTTTTCCATGTGTCTAGTGGGGTAGATGGAGATACAGCATCATCAGATGACTTTGACTGGCCACGGTGAGTACCAGATGTATATGATAGACATTTAGTGAGACTATTGTTTCTAGAATAAATTGCTGTAGCACTTTTAATTGACATTTTGGCTATGAATTTAAAAATACTCTCCCTTAATGCGAGAACTCAGAGGAAGATGGACAAAATCAATTTAAAAATCCAGACTGAGGGGCGCCTGGGTGGCTTGGTCGGTTAAGCGTCCGACTTCGGCTCAGGTCATGATCTCACGGTCCGTGAGCTCGAGCCCCACGTCAGGCTCTGTGCTGACAGCTTAGAGCCTGGAGCCTGTTTCAGATTCTGTGTCTCCCTCTCTCTCTGCCCCTCCCCTGTTCATGCTCTGTCTCTCTCTGTCTCAAAAGCAAATAAATGTTAAAAAAATAATAAAAAAAAATAAAAATCCATATTGAGTGTATTACTCTATGATGAAAGGTGTCTGTCTTTATTGTGAGAGATGAAGTTTAAAGTGTATTCCCTGGTCTCAAGTTACCTAGTTTAAGTAGAGGGACAGAAGAATCCTTAACTGTTTTAAAAACCGTTCAGGGCTACAGGCGAAGAGTCATGTGGCATCATTTGGTTAGTCGTCAGATGAATCTTCTAGTCCGTGATCTCTTTTTTTCAAAAAAAGTCCGTGACAGTGTTTTACAAATCTGGGGAGGTTTTACAAGATACTGATTCATGGACTCCACCCTGAGATTTTGGGATGGAGTGTGGGCATCAGGATAGTCCAAAATTACATCAGGTGATTCTGGTGTACAGGTGGATGTCAAAAATTACCTCAGGATTTCTTAGAATTAATAAAATAATTATATTTATTATAGGCTACTGATTATTCCTTAACACACTTGTTACTCAGTAGATATTAGAACAAGATTATTATTTAACTTAATGGCCTGATAGTGGGCTTTGATATGTTTGAAAGGATGTCATTTACTTCAAATAATGACTTTTTATTATATTGAAAACTGAATATTTGAAACCTGAGAATTAAAGCGGTCTTTCTTTAGCACCATTTTTACCTGCCCCCAGTATATCAGGCCTTGCAGACTCTTAGGCGTGATCAGTTCGTGCCTGGTAATGAGCAGTTTACTGTATGAGTTTCCAGCATAAGAAATGGATCTACCTCAGTTAATTTGGAAGCACATTTTCTATTAGAATATCAAAATTAGGAAACATTGGTCACTGTTCGTCACTAGAGCCAACGGGGGCACCACCTACTTAGGGGAAAACCCATTATAGATGCACGACAGCTGTTTTGCTTGAGCACATCAGGCCTCCTCACAGCGGTGTTGAAGGGCAGACTGCAGATCCTTTACTAGTGACGAGCAGGGAGGAGGAAAGGAGGGGCTGAGGGCATCAGCTCCTTTATTCCAGGTTTGTAGCTTCCATACAACGGCAACCCTGCAAGCCTTTCATGATTGAAATTCCTGAAGGAAAGAATTACTTCATCGTTGCAGTTCTAGGTTATTCCCTTATCATCTCCTTTTCCATTTGAACAGTTTCTAGAACGTAAGGTCTCTTAGGTAAGCAACTATTCCATGATAGCAGAACCCCAGAAGCATTTGGTTTCGTGATACTAAATAGACTTCTTAGGTAAAATTCGTTGGCTCTTAGTGAAATTTACAGATCACCTTGTGTCCTCAAAAGATCAGATTTTTCTGTTAGCCAAGTATAAAATGGTAATGCCCCTGTTTTATTTACTTCTGTACTTCGAAGTTACAACACACTCCGAAGTGGTTACGTGTCAATAACTAGACTTGGTAGAGAAGCTGAATCCTATTGTCCGTGGTTTTTGTGTCAGTGTGCAGAAAAGTTAAAGCTTTGCCGTTTCCACTGAGACCTTGAGTTTTTAAATTGTCTTTGCTGTCAGAATTGTACTGAAAATAAATCCGCCAGCCATGCATTCCATTTTGGAGAGGATAGCAGCCGAGGAAGAAGAGAGTGATGGCCGCTATCAGGAAGAAGAGGAAGGAGGTGCTCATTCCCTAAAGGATGTTTGTGATCTGCGAAGACCAGCCCCATCTCCCTTTTCTTCTCGCAGAGTCATGTTTGAAAATGAGCAGGTAAAATAAAAGTGAGCAGGCAATGAAGGGATTATCCTCCATCACGTACCAATCATTTTCATTCTTTATTTTTAAAAAGTACTTTGTATACTACGTTTACTAGGTTTTTAACGCCAAGACTGAATAATACCTATTTCTTTCTTGGTTAAAAGTGATTATGTGTTTGTTTACTTGCTCACATACCAAGTCCTATGGATAGGGTGAGAAGATGCTACTCTTAATTCTAAATACGAAATGGTCATTTGATGCTTTTTTTGCACCCAACTATTCTATTTTAGATGGTGATGCCAGGAGACCCTGTGGAAATGACAGAGTTTCAGGATAAAGCAATCAGCAATTCTCACTATGTGCTGGAACTTACATTACCCAGCACTCATATAACACTACCTAATAAAAGTTTTTATGAGAAGCTGTATAATCGGTGAGTTTAAACGCATTCAGTTGAGTCTTTGGGATTGGACGTTTCTGCCTCACTGCCTCCCTGTTTCCCCACTTCCCCCTTTTCTTTCCTTGCTTTAATATTATCTACCGTCTCTGGGTACCTTGTGTGCTGTTGATTATGAAACTTAACGTTACAGTGGGCTGTTGTCATAGCAGAGTTTCCTAACCAGTGTGCCTGGTAACTCGGTTACTTGTGTGTGAGATGTTTATTTCCTCCACTGTCGTTAGCTGGCTGCTCTCTGTCACCTTACCACAGGGTACTGAGAAAATATGTCTTCTGTGTGTGCAGTGACATGAAAAGAGTTGGGAGGTCCTGGATGGAGGGCCAGCAGGTGCTAGGGTGGAGTCAGAATCCTAGAATCTTTGTGTAAGGAGCATCTTTTTTCAGAGTTTAAAAAAGCATCTTGTTAGAATTCTACACTTCAAACTTGTCAGTTTGCATGTAACAATTTAAATTAATTATAAATATCCTTAAATATACATACCAAGCAAATATGTTGAAGTAAATGGGATTCTAGAGTTGAAATATCCTAGCCTCTGAAGACCTTCCTAGCTTACCTGGCCTCCCCAAGCTCAGTTTCCTCATCTATAAAAAAAAAAAAAAAAAAAAAAAAAAAAAAAAAAGTGGGTAATACCTATACCTGTCTCAAAGCGTTGTTTAGAGGATTAGATGATACAGTATTTGGAAAGTTCTGAGAATACTGCCTAGCATATAGTAAGCACTCAGTAGTCCTCTTGTCACTGTCCTCGTTCCTGTACACTGAAGGAATCTCTTCTATAGCATACCTGAAAGATGGTCTAGAAAAAGATGTTCTTAGTGTCTGTCATCACTAGCTTCCCATATGTAAACATGCTATTCTCATTTTTACTATTTTATTTTATTATTTTATTTTCAGAAGCGCCACCTTTGTTTCTGCTGTACATTTACTTGCTATCAGATATCCCTGGCCCTTTATTCCTTAACTGTTACTAATAATATGCTCTGGATCTCCTTATTGCCTACCCGTGACCAAGACTGTTGATCTTAGAAAATTTAAGTTCAAGAAAGATCCACCAAGTTCAGTTGTCTTGATGATGAGATAGATTCACAGGACAGTCCATTGAGATGCAGGAAGAGAATGTTCTTCTGTTTAACTTTTTAAAAAGTCTTATAAAATTTATATATTTGCTTTATAATATTCATAATGTATAAATTGAAGCATATAATTTATAGACACATCAGAAGGCTTTTACAGGTTTTTCTTTTAGCTGTTAGGGGTTTACACATGATCTAAGGTTTAGAAACCAGTGATCTCTCAACCATTCTTTTATAGTTGCGAAATAACTAAGAGCTCACGGATGTGTAAGGCTGAGACAGAAAAATGAAAGATTAGTTCAAAGTCCAGCCCAGAGGTCAGAGGGCTTAGTCCATTTCTTACACTTTCTGCATTTGCTCAAGCAGGTGGCTGTTGGTTAAATTGGGAGATCAGAACAGAAATATGCATCTTAAACAAATTCAATTTATAAATCTGTTCATTTACCACATTTTAAATACAAGACCAGGTTTTTTGTTGTTTTTTTTTTAACATGAGTCCTTGGTTGGAGGATTTACATAAGTATAACCCAAAAGGTTTTGTCTGCAGTTTTTAATTTCTGAACAGTTTCCAAGTAATCTGAGTGCAAAATCCTTCTTGGATTTTAAGATTTTTTCAGTCTATATACTTAAAAGTCATCTGCTAGCACAATATTTTATTAAAATCTACTTACAGCAATAAATACAGCTGGGATGAGCACTTTTGAGGCCAGACACAGTGACACTTGGTGAATACACAGAACGTCGAGCTCGCCTGGTGGGAGCAGCATTCTCCGGTGTGCTGGAGAGCAGTCCCAAGGAGCCAGCAGTCAGCATATGGGGGACATCAGTCAGCATGGCACGTGGGGCAGGTGACTGCTCCCATCGGGGTGCTAGAGAGTATCTGTTCTTCTGAGGATGGGTTACATGGGGGGGGTTGCCAAAGAGCATTTCTGTCGTGCCTCACTCTGCCCACTTCTGCTGTCAGATGCCTACAGTTATGTAAATACTGAAGTGTACCCTTACCTTGTGGATCTTATAAGTCACATATCGAAGCTCTCCAGGCTGTGAATTCTTTGCTCCTTATTTGGCTGTGAATATGTATATTTTTATTTTGAAGTTAATATCAAGGTTTTCAAATATTCTCCAGCTTAACAGAAAATGGCACAAAGAGCTTTTTTTTTTCTCCTGAATCCTTTGAGACTGAGCTGCTGGCCTGAGGCTCTCTGAGCACTTGGGTGTGTACTGCCCACAAACAAGGACATTCTTCTACGTAATTGTAACTCAGCCATCAAAGTGAGAAAATTGATACTTGGTGCTACCTAGTCCTCAGACCCCATTTGAGTTTTGCTAAATGTTTCAATATTGCCCTTTTAATTATATAATTATATGTTCTGTATTATAGTGTTATGTATTCTATAATATATAACATAAAATACATATATATTATATAATATAATGTATTATATAATGTGTATTATTATATATTATATAGTATAACTTTTATTCTTATTTTTAATTTTTGTACATCTAAAAACATAACTCTGACCAGGAGTTATAACCAACTTTGCCTTAACTTCACACATTTAAGATCTTGGTTTATTCCCTCAGTGCCTGGGTCATCTGGCCCTGTTTAGACACACAGTCTCAGGTACAGGACTGTTTTTTCTGTTTCAAAAGTCCTGTAGAATAGAATGTAAAAAAAAGAATTTTCACTAGCTTTATTGAGCATCTTATGTTTTAAGCTCACAGCCACAGGACCATGGTGATATGTCCTTAAATATCTTAGGCGTCTTCTTTCTTGGTATTAGAAACATCACCCGTGTTTTGCAGTATTAATGGTACCAAGACTGTGTTTAGACCAACGTGTAAATTAAGGAAAATGTAAAGTCATATGAAACTTATCTTTACAGGTCACCTCCCAGGAACTCCAGGTTTTAGATAAAGTGATGGATTCTCTTTAACCTATGAAGATGAGAGAATAGTTGTGGGGAATAAGTAAGAGAAGAGTTATTTCCCGAGAAGATTCTTCATTTTGTTTTTTTTTTTTCCCTTTTATGTCTTTGTTATTTATTTACATAGGAGTTCAAAGTAAGGTCAGGGTTTAGACTCTTTCATTTCTTTGTCCTATAAGTAATATACCCAAGAGAAGCCAGCAAGCCAGTGAGTACCACACAGTTTTGGGGCACAGCTGTCATTGTGTCTGGGATGAGACCTATTTCTGGCCTGTGTCACTGGTGTTCTTCACCTATGACGCTTCCCAGATGGAGAGCTTTCAGGGTGGGGATTTCAGTCTACTGAGGGCCACAGCACTCCATCCTGGTGTATACTTGCTAGGGCTGCAGAAGCTCAGGAATTGGCCCAGAACATTCCTAGACCAGTGGTTTCCCGCAGGAAGGGCCAGGGCTCCATCATGGCTTGGCACCTTAGCTGGCATTCACACTGGGCTTTATGATCAGTCTGTGTTTTGGCATTCCTTCCATGTGAGTCCTCAAACCCTTGGTGCCTGTTACGTGACAGTCACTGTGCGAGGCACATAGAAGGGTGCCCAAGACCTACGTCCCTCTCTCCGAGAGGCTGCAGTCTAGGAAGGGGAAGCAAGAGAATAGAGCGTTGTAGGCACCATGATTGAGTTACATCTGTGAAGGATTTGCTGGGGGTCCAAATCGATCAGAAGGCTTCAGAGAGGATGTTGTAAAGTCTGAGTTTTCGTGGAAATGTAGAGCGTGGGTGATGAGGGTGGGGGGGAGGAACGGAAGGGCATCAGAGTAGGGACAGAGATTTCTTTGAAAAAGGAGGATGTGTTGGTCGCCTGGCTTGACACGTATCAACCCGTTAGTCGCCGGTCTTGACTTGGCTGCGCAGCTCGTGAGAGGGTCTCCTGTTTCGCTTGCACTCTTGGTCTCCTGCGCACTCCCCAATGAAGCTGCTCTTTCTGTGGGAGGGAACGCACTTATCTAGGGACGGTGAGCGATGGAGGAGAGAGCCGGACGAGATGTGGGCTGTGGCCCCAGTTCCCCCGCAGATCAGCTGTGTGGCCTGTGGGAGGCAGCGTCTCCGAGCGTGAAGTGAGGGTGATGGTTCTTCCTTGGCTGCCCCGTGGGATTGGGGGGCATCACACGAGACAGAGCGTGCTGTGTTGCAGCTTGCAGAGTGCTCTCCTGTGGGAGCAGTTTTCCCTTGCTCCTCATGGGTTTTTTAATTAACTGCCTCCTTTAAAGTGCATTTAGATGTATGCACACCACACAGGCAAAACTAGGCAGATAGCTGATGAGGTTATCTCATCGTACGGATTCCTTTCTCACGGCCCCCCACTAGCGCCATACCAGTGCTTTTTCCTTTGAAAGAACGTAATGGATGTTTAAAAAAAACAAAACACAAAACTTTTTTTTTTTGTAGGGTCTAATTTCTGTGTCACCATTTAGAAAAATTATTCTTCACGTGACTTCTTAAAGGCATGTTCTGTCGTGTACCTTCAGTGGAACTACGAGTGATGTCCTTATTTTTCAACTTCTGTCTATAATAGGATCTTTAACGACTTGCTGCTCTGGGAACCAACTGCCCCTTCGCCAGTGGAGACATTTGAGAATATTTCATATGGTATTGGTCTTTCCGTAGCCAGTCAACTGATTAATACCTTCAACAAAGATAGTTGTAGTCAATTTAAATCTACAGTTCACTATGGTAATGTATTTTAAATTTGTTTGGAATTAACATGCCTGGTTTATCAGTAAATTAGCAACCCTTTCTCAATTGGCATTAAAATATTTCTTGGCTGTTTTCTACTCGTAATGTATTTTATAATATCTTTTAGTAACTTACAGTATTTCCCCACTTTCATCTATATATTGAGAGTATTATCAGTGAAACGTGTTGCCTTTATAGTGACACCATACACGTTGTCCTAAGTTCATTGGGAAAGAGAGCAATATAGTAAGTACGTTCTTATTGTGAGGCCAGATTCTTGGTAAAAAAAACAAAAGAACAAAACAGGTTGTAAGATAAGAATTGTGATAATGTTCCAGTTACTGTTTTATTTTAATAACTGTCAGAACTGTAGAATTATGACATTTGTTTCTCGCAGATGAGGAAAGTGGATCCGAGGAGGAGACGTTGCAGTATTTCTCTACCCTTGATCCCAACTATCGTTCCCGTAGGAAAAAAAAACTAGACTCTCAGAACAAGAACTCACAAAGTTTTCTCTCAGTTCTTCTGAGTGTTAATCATGGATTAATGGCAGTGTTCACAGAAGTAAAGGTGAGGATTTGCAAATGCAAAGTGTTTCAAGTGTATCTTATTTCAAATCCCCCCTGATCCATACATGCAGTCATCGAGGGAGTGGGAGGTTGTCTTGGGCCTGGGGAAGATCAGTGTTGTGAGGCACTCACTCCGCGGTGACCTGGTGACCGCAGCTTTGGGGAACGAGCTGTCACTGCAGATCAGAAGACAAGTGTTACATGGTCCTTTTGGCAAAAATGCTGGTTCTGCTCCTGCAGTGATCGCTAGAAATTTTATCTGTTACAAAGGCGGATGAAGGACAGGGATTCATTTGGCAGAAGAGGCCCCACCAGCATTTAATTATTCAGTTTTTAATACCACTGTGGTGGGTGGTTCCAGAATCAGACCAATTTGCCACCACATGGGAGGAACTTCGAAGCTGAATCAGGAAGGAGCAACCCAAGGGTCATTCTTCCTTTTCTGCATGTAAATAATGACTTCTGTGTTTTTCTGATCTTTTTTTTTTTTTTTTTTTTTTTAGCAAGATAATGGAGATCTGTTGGAGAACAAGCATGGTGAATTCTGGTTAGAGTTCAATAGTGGTTCCTTGTTTTGTGTGACAAAATACGAAGGTTTTGATGACAAGCACTACATCTGCCTTCATTCTAGCAGTTTCAGTCTTTACCACAAAGGTAGGACACGTTTCATGTGTGTGTTGTTCGCTTCTGTTTAGACCGGTTTAAATTTTATTTCACAAAATCTATTGAGAACAGAACTCTGATAATAGAAATTATTTTCTGTGGGGTGTTCTGATTCCATTGGCAAAGTGATGCTTATTGTACATTAGGAGTTGACTTCATGTTTTTTGGGGCAACAACTTTATTGAGATACAATTCATGTACTATACACTTCACCCATTTAAACTCTACATTTCATTGGCTTTTACTATTTCACAGAATTGTTGCCACCATCATCACAGTCAACTTTAGAATGTTTTCATCACCCCTAAAAGAAACTGGGTACCCCTTAGCTGTACCCCTCCCATAGCCTTCACCCTGCCCAGCACTAAATAACCTCTGATCTACTTTGTGGATTTATGTATTCTGTATGTTTATGGAATCATTCAGTATGCGGTCTTTTGTGACTGGCTTCTTTCATTTGTCGTGATGGTTCCAGGCCTCATCCAGGTGTGACGGTGTTTTATCCTTTTTCATTGCTGAATAACACTCCATTTTATGGATATACTGTATCTTATTATCCACCGATGAGTTGATAAGACTTTATGGTCGTTACTCTCTTAAACAGTATCTCCTTGTGGTAACAAATATAGAATTTACCATCCTGTGAGCACATTCCCTGTTACCTTGTGAATAGAAGATATTTGCAACATTCTTTTTTTTTTTTTCTTCTAAGTGTAGAAAACAGTACTTGGACAGTCTTAATGTTTATCAGATTTTTCTGTTTAAATTTAATTTTCCTAGCATTTCCTATCTTAATTTTTTTCTTGAGTACCGTCATTCATACCAACATTAGCAGAGACATACAGATTATTAATGTCAAGCTGGTTCTTGGTCATTATAGTCAATGGAAGTATATAGAGTTTTGTTTTGAGTTGTGAAGGTCTGAACTAATTTCAGATGATCATTTCGTTATGTCGTCATCTCGTTGTGGATGTAGGCATAGTGGATGGAGTGAGTCTTCCCACAGAAACACGACTGCCCAGTTCAACCCGCCCACATTGGTTGGAACCAACTATTTATTCCTCTGAAGAAGATGGCCTCAGTAGAGCTGCTTCAGATGGTGTCGGAGGTGACACTTCGAATATGCTCTCTGTCGCAGTTAAAATACTGTCTGATAAATCGGAGTCCAATACAAAGGTTTGTCTTTTGTATTTTTGTACCATTATGTACTTGCCATTTCTTTGATTCCTAGCTCCAAGTGATTGCATAAAAGGCAACACATTTTTTCCCTTAGAAAAACTTCTCAAGTTTTGATTTAGAGGATTACATAGGTGGTAAATGGAATTCTTCGTGTTGTTGTGTGTAGGAATTTCTCATTGCTGCAGGATTGAAAGGAGCCACACTCCAGCACAGGATGCTTCCTTCTGGGCTTAGCTGGCACGAACAGGTAAGAGAGTTGTTACGTGCGTATTGGTTTCCTTCTGACTTCATACTGACATGTAGTACACACACTGTGAAGTCACAGATCATAAAGGAGCAGTGCTCACTGAGTTTTCCCTGGAGTAAACACTCCCAAATGACCACCTCTCAGGTCAGGAAGTGGAATATTATCACCACTCCAGAACGAAATTGATTTTTTTACCTTAAAGTTTGGACCCTAAATCTCCCACAGACAGAGTTATCGTGTATGTCACTTAAGGGAAGGGATTCTGTGACCCAGAATCTTAGAGCACCTAAGATGAATGGTGTATTGACTTGCACTTCTAACCCTGTATTCCTTAAGGTATATTTCAGAGTGATTTCAGAGCGATCCCCTAGGCCAGTAACATGCTTTGAGAATGTTCTAACATTCATTTAGAATGATTTTTGTAATTAATTTCCAGTACAACAACTGTTTGATTAATGAAATACAGTTGGTTAATTTCTTTTCTATGTGAGAATTGTACAATGATTCTTGTTCATTTTCCTTAGAAAGGGGAACTTTTTCCTTTCCTCTGAAAATAATAAATTAGTTCATACTCGAAAGTTTTCTGAGAGCTTTCATAAAAGCATTTAGGGAACACAAGGAGGCTTAGAACAGTGTGGTGAGGGGAAAGAGTTGGGGTGAACGCTGAACTCGGTTGTAAGGGAGAGGTTAGTCTAACCCTATTTAGATAGAAATATGGGAGAATGGATGTCAGTAAGAGAGACTGAGACTGAGTGAGGTATAATGTAGGGAAAAATAACTTCTCCCAAAAATGGATTATGTAGAAAACCAGGTGGAGCGTAAGCAATCTTTTAGCAAAATTTATTTTTTTCGAGAATTGTCCCTGGCAAAATAATGTAAAAGTATATCATACGTACTTCAGTTTCATAAGATAGGATTTTCCCAAGACTTCTGCAGCATTGCAGTTGTCAGATGGGCTTCTCTCATCATTTCAGACCCTAGTTTTGCAAATACTTTTTTGAAATGAATTCCTTCAAAATGATGATTTTCTACTTTTAGCTTTGATTTTTCCAATAAACGGTTGCTTTTTCTGTGAGATATTTTATTTTACATTGGTATTAAGGATATTCTATCAAAACTTTTTTTTTTTTCCTCTAAAGCAGGGCATTTAATATTTTTGTGATTATAGATTTTATACTTCTTGAATATTGCTGATGAACCTGTCCTGGGATATAATCCTCCAACTTCATTTACAACTTTTCACGTTCATCTCTGGAGCTGTGCACTTGATTATAGGTTAGTTCACAGATGGACTAAATAAAATTCTATTCAAAGTAGGTACTGAGTTTTGAAAAAATACGTAATTCAAATTAAGGTTCACGCTGCTCTTTTAAGGGAGTTTCTGTTGTTGTAGCCAACTGATGTTTTTTGTTTCTTTTCGGTATTAGGCCTCTTTATTTGCCGATCCGATCTCTTCTCACTGTGGAAACATTCAGTGTATCGAGTAGTGTGGCCTTGGATAAATCATCATCTACACTCAGGTGTCTATGTGAACTTTGCTGACTACTAAATTCAGCTGGTCCAAACATGCTGACTGATACTTAGCTAAACTCGATTCAAGTCCCAATCTTTTGTTAAAACCAGCATTCTTTTACTCATAGTCCTGTCTCTCTGTCCAGGTTTTCAACTTTGAGATTTCAGATGATTCGTCCCATCTCTTCTATTTATCACTGTTTTTTATTTTTAGGGAGGAAATGAATTCTTGAGATTGGTAGTTTACTTCTTAAAGCAGAATATAAACTTCCCATATGACCTAATACGCTTTATTTTCATAATTTAGGTCTTGTGAATTTGGGCATCTATTAAAACATGCTGAAAATTTACAATTTGAGCAGATGATTCAGTCTTACTCTTTACACAAATTAAGTATTTCTAGCACTCAGAAGCAGTGAGTTTTAAAGAAATGTCAGATGGCACTTGTAAGAAACTGTAGATGACTTTGATGACTTGTGTATCAGAAGAACGATACACCTAAGTGTGCCGTGATCACGTGTTAGGTATTCCAAGTTAAGTGCTTAGAGGTTGATTTTATCTTTTTTCCTCAGAATAATCTTGGATGAAGCTGCTTTGCATCTGTCTGACAAGTGTAATACTGTTACTATAAATCTGAACAGAGGTAAGAGTTGAAAAACAAAATCTGGGGTTAGATGAATGCTCTTTATTTTTTGTACATGAATATTTTAAAGCATTTGAACTCTGAAATGATGCCATTGAACTAAGGATCTTGTTAAATACCAGTTTGAAGTTGTAATGTCCTTAGAATGTCAGTTAAGTGCATCAAGTTATATATACTCTTTACTTAGTAAAAGATTAATTTTGTTTCTAAATAAAGGGAATTGTAGGACTTTTAAAGGATGAAACTATATTTCCATTGCATTTTAAATATTTTTAGCACCAACTGCCATGAATTTTAAAGAGATGCTAGTTTTAATACATGTTGGTTGGATCAGCATTTTTTGAAAGCTTTGCTCAGATATTTTGTTAATTTAAAAAATTTTAGATTATGTTCGTGTGATGGATATGGGGCTTTTGGAATTAACCATAACTGCAGTGAAATCTGATTCTGATGGAGAGCAAGTAAGTTATTAAAATAAATGGAAATTTTTATCTAAGTCCTTTTTATAGGAGAGACTAAAAAGAAGTATTGAATTTACTGTAAAAATTGTTTTGGTTGGAAGTAGATAAAATGTTTTAAAATTGGGATTTAGTCATTATAAATACACATTTCCTGTGGCAAGAATAATTATATTCTACTTTATTTGATGTAAACCTATGCAACAAAAGAAATTCTTATCTCGTTTGGAAAACGTTTTCTTAAATTTTTTTTTTTTTAAGTTTATTTATTTTTGAGAAAGAGCATAAGCTCGAGCAGGGATGGGGCAGAGAGAGAGGGAGAGAGAGAATCCCAAGCAGGCTCTGTGCTATGCGGGACTCGAACTCACAAACCGTCAGCTCATGACCTGAACTGAAACCCAAGAGTTGGACGCTCAACTGATTGAGCCACCCAGGCGCCCCTGGAAAATGTTTTCATCCATTTTCCCTTGTGTGCGCCCAGACTGAGCCGCGCTTTGAGCTACACTGTTCGAGTGACATTGTCCATATCAGAACATGCTCGGACTCTTGTGCTGCGTTAATGAATCTCATTCAGTACATCGCAAGCTATGGGGACTTACATGCGGCTAACAAGGCGGAGACGGAGCCTGGAGCCCCTGAAAGAAAGACAAAGGTACAGCCAGCGGTATCGTGCATTACAACTAACTCACCCTGACCCGTTGCAGCCACACGAGTGACAGGTGTAGTCAGTGAGGTCTTCGTGACCGTCACGAGGTAGAAAAGAAACTTTGAAAAATCCTCTATTATTTACTGTCAGAGTGATGAGGTCTGGAAAGGTGGTTCCAGGGGCCTTTTTGGAAAACCGTTCTGCTGTCTGATATTCTTTGTTTCAAAACCTTAATCTTCTCGGCCAACATAATACTTTTTTCCAGACTTGAGTTATTTTCATCTCACCTCCAGGAAGAAAGAAAACATTTAGCATGTAAGAGCTTGCGATGTGCAAGTCGTGTGTAAAACTGCTTCTGAGAGGGGGAGATGCAGGTGTTCATATTGTTTCCAGAGGCCTCTGTTCTCCTTCATGTTTGTTACGTGGGATTCTGTTCAGTTTTCAGTCTATGTTCTCCTGTGTGATTTCCCTTAACCCAGTGTGACAGGGTAAAGATTATCACCTCTGTTTCATAGGTGAATAAATTAAAACCCAGAGAATTAGGTGATTCGCCCAAACTAGCAACCAAAATGGCAACAAGATTCAGGTATTTGGATTTCCGGTTCAGTGCTTTCTTATGCCCCCGTACATTACCTCTCTGTCCTCGCTCATGTCTAGAGTGAACAGTGTCGAGTGTGTTTAGCCTTTTTAAGTGTTCAGTGTTTTCTCATTCTTTTTCATGGTCTGGTCTGTGAACAGAATTCGGTCTCTTTGGTGATGGAGCCTCTAGTAAGAGCCTGATGGACCTTGCATTCTTTTGTTCAGGGGATGCTTCTACCCTTCATTTGTGTTACACTTCTGTTTTTGACTCCTTGCTCCTGCTATATTCCCACCGATAAGAAGGTGATTCGTGACACTCCCTCTCTACTGTTTATTCTCTTTTTAAAAACATTCTCCGGTTTACTAAAAGTTACTTTAAATTATCCCTTTCAAATGAGATCTTTCCAGTTCAGAGTCCTGCTCCCATTTGAAAAGCGTGATCTGGATGTAATGAATGCACAGTTCACTGACCAAAATGGTTAAGCTCCCTGCTGGAGATGAGCCCCCAGAATCCCCATTCAGTAGGTTTGTGTGCCCCCTGTGTGCCCCCTGCGGTCCTTGGACAGATGTCCATTCATCCCAAGACCTGAGGCTCTGATCTGCAGCGGCTTTTGGTGTCAAAGGGGTGAGCCTTGTTGTAGCTGCCAGATCTGAGCAGATCTAACTCTGCAGAGAGACTCCCTCTCCCCCAGCCTCACTGCAGTATTTTTATCCTGTCTCTTCTAATGTGCTGTCTCTTCACGACCCCAGTTCACTGTGCTGGCTGGGACGTGATGGCGTATTTATTTCTGTTTGCCAGTAGTTGTCAGGGTGATGGTGATGATGCTAAAAACGTAAGACGTAAGCGCTGCCGAGCAGAATGTGGAACACTGCCTGCGTTCCTGCTTCCGGTGTGTTTGTAAAATGTAGTGTATTTCCGGGACAAAATCATGCTAAGTCATTTGCTTCTTAGAGCATTTTCGGTTATTTTTAATTAGGCTTTTTGGCTGTAGGTAGATTCCGGTGGCCGCTCATCCTCACGAGGCCCAGTACTTCCAGAAGCAGATCAACAGATGCTACGGGATTTGATGAGTGATGCTATGGAGGAGCTTGACCTGCAGCAGGCCACTGCGTCTGCACAAGGCCAGTCTAACGGTAGGATGGGCCCGGCCTTCTTCCCCCGGGAGCTTCGGGGCCGTAGTTGAGCCTTACGTTATTTGTACGCATATACATTCTTCAGCAAGTAACTTAGTAACGAAAAGACAAGTCTGAGTTCGGGTGGATATTTATTAGTCAATCAGCTTGTGTTTATCGAGTGTCTAGTAGATAAACGACACTGGCCGGGGTGTTGTGGGGGACACAGATTAAACGGAAAACGGAGCTTATCTTTTCTGTTGGCATAGAGTTTCGTAAAACAGATCGGCACTAAATCAAACTGATGCTCTTACTTAGAACGATTGAGAAACGACATGAGAAAGAGCTTCAGAAAGTGTCACCATCCCCCAACTGCTGTTCAGGAGGGATGGGAACCATCTCATTAGACTTCAATGCAAGTGACATGAATTGGCTTTTCAAGAGTGGATAGGGTTTAGGTATGTGGAAGGGAGAGGAGGTAATCTTGGCAGGATCATGAACATTGACAGAGGCACGGAAGCATGCACAAGCCTTAATTATCTCACAGCCCAGGCGGTTACGGGAGCGCAAGCTCCCTTCTCATTGAAAAGAATTGGCCAGTAAAGGTGGAGAGACGGGGAGGAACCAGCCGGTGAGAGAGCCTCGATAGCCAGACTGAAGCATCTAAATACTTTGAAGCATCCATCTAAAAAGTGTTTGTTTTCTAATTGGATGAACGTAGTCATTTCTACATATTCTAAAATCTTAATTTGAAAAGATTATCTCCTGGTGTTAGAAAAGTTTAGCGTTAAATGTTGCTTTCGTTCTAATTTAGAATAAATTAGAACTCAGGAAACAAACAGGAACTTTTAGCTTCCTGTGTGTGCTACATTATCTGTAATAAACATTAGCAGCTAACCTCCTTATGTGGGAAAGAATATTTCACGAATATTTACTGGACAGCTTCAGTATTCTGGTGCACCAGGCACTTACAAGGGATGAGTAACTTAGAAGAATTTAAAATCTGGTCTGGGAGCCTCTTGAGGCTAAAATGGCACTTTCTCCATCTTCGCGTTCTCCATCCATCCAGTGGTTGGAATGACTGAATGGAGAAAGATACGTGGGAGAAATGCATAAAAACGTACGTTCACATTCAGGTTTGGCACACGTGCGGTCTTTTGTGAACTTCACGTTGACAGGGCTACCTGAGAACAGGTGTCCCGTTGGGCTATCCAGCACCGGATGAAGTAGCCCGTCCTTCACACGGCACCACTCCCTGGCCGAAAACCGAGTGGCCGCTGTTTCCAACCCATCCCCCTCCAGAAGCAGAGATTTCCTGTAGTCTTTAGGGGAGGGACGGCCATACGTAACCACTTTCCCTCCCCTTGCGTTATTGTCCCAGAAGCTTCTTCCAGAGCTCCACCCACAGGACAGAGCTGTTCATATGAAAATCTGGCTTTAACGAACCTCCAGTCAACACTAACCAGCTGCTGCCGAATTTCTGAGCTTCACTGATGCCAAATAACTGAGAGGAGAGTCTCTATGACTTTATGAGACCGTCGTTCACTGTTTGCTTGGAGAACATCAAACTTATTGTCAGTTTCCTTAGTAGTGGCCAGAGGGTTATTGTCAGACAGAAATGAGATATGGCCGGTGAAAACATTCAACACAGTGTGCAGCTGACATGTGGTTAAAATGGTTACCGAGCATTATTGTCGATGTTTCAAAATGTGCCAAAATTGAGTGGTTTTTTTTTGTTGTTTTTTTTTTTGTTTGTTTGTTTTTTTGGTTTTTTTTGGTTTTTGTTTGTTTTACCTAGGTGTTTTGAGTGAAAAATCTCAGGTTCAGGAGCCATGTTGTTCAGACCTCTTCCTGTTTCCAGATGAGAGTGGGAACATGTCTCAGGAGCCCGGCCCTGCTTACACCTCATTCACACACCACCTGATCAGTGATGCAATGACAGGTGCTCCCACTGAGAATGACGACTTTTGCATTCTTTTTGCACCAAGAGCAACTATTCAGGTAATAAATGGATCATGTAACTGAGGCCTTAAGGTAGTGTTACAAGTAAAATTGACCAAAGGGTACCTGAAAAAGAGTCTTTAGGTTTTATTTTAACTCTTTGTAGTTGAGAATGACTTCATATTGTAATTTATTATGGAGGCTTTGCAAATGTTTGCTATACTTTACTATTTCTATGACACATTTCTCAGAAACTCAGAGAAGAACGCTCTATGTTTGCAAAATTTTCTACATAGATTATTAAGCTGCAGATGTTGTGGGTAGTAAGATAGCTCTTCAGAGTATTAAAGTGGCAGAAAGGAGTGCTATCTAGAGTTGCTAGTCCAAGAATTGGGAAAGATAAGATCTGGTTTGTGTGAAGGCTGATGGATGGTTGATACGTATCATTTCCATGTTAGAGTCATGCTCACATTAATGTATTTATTTTTAATGTTTGTTTATTTTGAAAGAGAGGGAACGAGTTGGGGAGGGGCAGAGAGAGAGAGAGAGAGAGAGAGAGAGAGAGAGAGAGAGAGAGAATCCCAAGCAGGCTCTGCACTGTTAGCTCAGAGCCTAATGTGGGACTTGATCTCACGAACCATGAAATCATGACCTGAGCCGAAATCGAGAGTCATAGGCTTAAGTGACTGAGCCACCCATGTGCCCCAGAGAGTCATGCTCATATTTAAAAAGGATGGTCTGGATTTAATGAATCCACAGTTTACTAAAATGGGTAAGCATTGGTGCTGAAATGGAACTTTATGCATCACCATTTAGTGTATATATGTGTTAAACTGCTCAGTAGTGACTTGGCAGGTAAGTGTATTTGTTTTACTACGTCCTGGGAAACTAAAAAGCAGTCAAACTCTCAACAAGTTCATTACGAGGATCATGGTAATTTGGTCAGCATGTTGAAGTACGTTAAGTTTGAAATGTAATATTGACTTTGAATTAGAGAACTATAGAGCCCCCTCCACATACACACAGATAGACGCTTGCTATATCTGTGCCTTTTTTATTATCAAACAAATAGTAAAAGCCAAACCGAAGACTATAAAAATTTTTTATGGAATGATTTACGTAGAACAGAAAGTCCAGTTTATGGTTAATGCAGAGTATCCAACGTGGTGATTACATTGTAACTAGCCCCGTTTTGTATATTGAAATTATTGTTAAAAAGAATGCAGAATCAAGAAATCTTGAGATAAGCAGCGTAATCAGTGGTTTGTACTGCGACAAGATAGGATGTGTTCCCTCTTTCTTTGTTGTAGGAGAAGGAAGAAGAACCAATTGTAAAAATAATGGTTGATGATGCAATTGTAATAAGAGAGAATTATTTTAGTCAGCCCATTAAGAAGACAGATACAAGCAAAGCCCCATTGCACTTTCCCATCCCTGTCGTCCGGTATGTTGTTAAAGAAGTCTCTCTTGTTTGGCATCTTTATGGAGGAAAGGATTTTGGAACAGTCCCTCCTACTTCTCCGGCTAAAAGTTATATGTAAGTTGATTTCTACAAGAAGTTTTCTTGTTTCTACAAGTTTCTACAAAAACTTACTAGAAGCTTTTTGTTTTGTTTTTTTTACAGGCCACTATGTTCTTTTCACAGCATACGTAGAATTTGTCATTTTAAGGAGTATTAATAAAGGAGTATTGAAAACTATGTAATTTAAGTTACTCCTTTAATATAAAAGCTCTTCATTTGTAAACTTATTCGCATTGTTTGTATGTTTACCAAACTAAGGCAACTTAAGTGATTTCCATTCAGCACAATTTTGGGGCACCTACCCTGTGCCAGAGCCTGTGTTAGAGGCACGTTCACCAAAATGAGGAAGACCCAGGCCCTGGCCTCCATTCAGAAGGACCATTATGTGAGCAGGTGAGGGCAGTGCAGTAAAGCCTGTGCCTCAGGAGGCAGGAACCATGTGTGCCCTTGACTCTCTCGGGCATCCCGCTGGGTGCTAGGCTAGGGCTCGAGGCTCCTGAAGTACTTGTTAAATGTGTGTTTGGCTTTGACACATAGAAATACAGTTTGTGGCAACATGTTGATGGTTCTATAATCTTCATTTTCTCTTTTTATCTTACTGTTTTTCCTGAGGTCATTCATTGCCTTTCTTTGAATATTCCTGCAACAAAAGGTTTTGTTGTTGTTGTTGTTGTTGTTTGTTTTTTCTCCATTTATAGCAGTCCTCACAGCTCACCTTCTCACACACCCACGAGGCATGGACGTAACGTGGTGTGTGGGGGAAAAGGAAGAAACCATGACTTTTTAATGGAAATACAGTTAAGCAAGGTGAGATGGCAGTTTGAAGGAAAAAAGCCCCTGAAGTGGGAGCACTAATGGGGGTTTGGAGTCACGCCCCCACCTTGTGGTCTTGAGCCACCAGCCCCACGCCTCTGGATTGGACAAGTGCAAGGGGTCCTGTAAAACTTTTACCTCTTTTTCTTTCTTAAATGTTCTGAGAAGTTTGAGGGGGTTTTGTGTTTTCCCAGGCTTTCCCTAGAGGAGTGTCTCTCAGAGTTGAGCAGGAGTCAGAAGCACCTTGAGGGCTTGTTAAAACACAGGTTGCTGGGCCCCAGAGTTTCTGATCCAGTAGGTCTGAGGTGGGGCCCGTGAATTTGCATTTTTAATGAGTCCCCAGGCGATTCTGATAACTCCCTTTTCCAGGCCCACACTTGGGGAACCACTGCCTTTGAGTGTCTGTCTATGTGAGAGGGCCTGCCGTTGGATGGCACCTCTGTCGGTCCCTCGTGAATGTCAGGGACCAGTATGTTCAGGCCACCAATGACATTATATGCATTTAATCCTTTCAGCTTGTCTGGGATTGTGCCCAGTGTCATATATTGGGGTACTTAACATAGGAATATTGTAGTGAGGATCGTCCCCCCCCCCCCCCCGCCTCCCTCTTTGGGACTTGAACCCTGCACGCATCGATTCCCTTTCAAGCAATTTCATAGGTACGCAAGGTGCTGATCGTGTGTATTACTCCTGTTGAGGGTTTTGCCTGAAAAGGATAGGGAGTTTGCCAAGATCAAATAAGAAATGTCAGTCAAGCTTATCCTTGTCGGGGACACATAGATCAATAAACACGTGAACAAATAAAGAACTGTTATGTTCTCCGAAAGTGAGAATTCAAAAAATGGTGAGGGATATTTTGCGTTTGAAGGAGGAATTCTAATTTGAATAAAAAGTAAAAATTGCTGTGTGTTCCTTCTTGGCTGTGAAGGTGAAGTTTCAGCACGAGGTCTACCCCCCTTGCAAGCCGGAATGCGAGTCCAGCCTCTTAGAGCACCCAGTCTCCCGGCAGGTGTTCATCGTGCAGGATCTTGAAATTCGAGATCGTCTGGCAACATCACAAATGAATAAGTTTTTGTACCTGTATTGCAGTAAAGAGATGCCCCGAAAAGCTCATTCCAACATGGTAAGATTCAAGGCCTCCTATTTTCTGTCATTATATTAGTTTTGGAAAAGTGTTTTTATTGTATCTAACTGCAGATTTAGACTGGGGAAAATTGTTGGGTTGGTGTTTTTTTTGTTTTTTTCATTTTAACATGAAAATCCCTTTTAAATATGCTGCTTAAAGTTTTATGTTTTAAAAATTATTTTACACATCACTTGGAGGGTCCGTTAATTATAATTGCCAGTATATTGATGCCTGAGGAAAACCAGAAGTCCATAGTGATCTACACAGAATACTTAGTGTTGCTGGAAGCTGGAAATGTTCCAGATTTCGAACACTTTGCAAGTTTTAGTGGAACAGAAATGATTCGCTCAGGCTCGCTGGAAGAAAACGTCATAGCAGCCGTCTTTGGAGTATGGCTGGAGTCAGCTTCAGGGACCCAGCAAACCCCCGGGAGACGACACCGTCACCCGCATCTTGTCCACTAAGGAGAATCCATACCTCTCATGAGATTCTTCAGGGAGCGTGTGACCCAGAAAAGTCTGAGTCAGGCTCCTGAGGGCAAAGGTCAACAACTCCACTTCTAGTTCTCGTGTCAGAAAGAGAAATGGGATTTTTTTTTTCTTTTCTTTTCTGTTTGTCCTTTTTCAATGAAAACGAGGTTGTAATGTCATGGGGGGGGGGGGGATGTTTTTCTCCTCTCGTAGTTGACAGTGAAAGCGTTACATGTGCGCCCGGAGTCCGGCAGGTCACCGCAGGAATGCTGCCTAAGAGTGTCACTGATGCCACTTCGCCTCAATATTGATCAGGTTTGTACCGCAAACATTCTTGAGGGAGTTGAGATTTTAAAAATGTCCCGCATCCGGAAGAAGAGGTTCAATTTAGGAGAATTAAAATGCTTACGATTTCACTTCTACGGAAGTTGCGTAGCTGAAGCAGAGTTCTGCTGGTGAGGAGCAGGGCGGACTCATTAGGCGTTTGGGACCTGCTCTGTTGGTGGGTAAACATTCGATGTTATTCCCTGTCTCCTCGTCGCGTGCGTGCCGCAGCACTGAGTACCTGCTTCCCACGCTCTCATCCTCACGTACACATGCTTGTGCAGGTAAACGGGTGTTTTCAGGGAGTGTTAAAGGACTCCCTCCTATCTGTGATTGAAAGATAAGAGCGGTTGTGTCTTTTTTATTTTTTTTTAATTAAATTTTTTTTTTAATGTTTATTCATTTTTGAGAGAGAAATAGAGCATCAGTGGGGGAGGGGCAGAGAGAAGGAGACGCAGAATCCGAAGCCGGTACCAGGCTCTGAGCTGGTGACACAGAGCCCCATGCGAGGCTCGAGCTCAAGAACCTTCGAGATGATGACCGGAGCCAAAGCGGGACGTTTAACTGACTGAGCCACCCAGGCGCCCATGAGCGGTTTTGTCTTAACCGCAGCACCTGGAAGAGAATTCCTACTGCCCTGGGCAGAGTGGCAGATCACTAAATTGGTACCTAAAGAGATCACACGCAGCAGAGATTTGTGGAAAAACATAAAGAAATGCACTTTGCCGTGTTTTAGCAAGCATCCCATCAAATTATTGCGGGTTTTGCGTTGACTCGGCTGTGTAAAACGTGGCCGGCACCTCTTGGGCACACTCGTTCAAGGTGCACGACCACGTGGTGCTTCAGAGGGGTGCGGCCTGGCGGTGCGGGGCCCGGGCTCGGGGTTTGCATCTCGGTTCTCTTGTCCTGGTTGTGTGGCTCCGGGCACGTTCTTTCTCCACGCCTCTGTTTCTTTGCTGGTAGAATCCAAGTAATAGATGTAGCATCAGTTGTAAAAATGAAGATTGAATAAGATAGTGAGCGTTAAATATTTAGCTTCGTGCCTGTCGCACGGTGTTAAAGGTCTGTTGTTCTTACTAACCGAAGCACGTGACAACAGAGAAAATAAATGGAGTTGTTAGAATAGCCTGCTTTTGAAATAACAAAACTGTCCCGTCCCAGCCTACATTGTGTTGTGAGCTCAGGTTTGAAGTAGAGAGTATGTGGGACAGCATTATTGGTTTGCTTAAGTAGTATGGATTGAATCATGGTGACTTATCTAAATAAGTAGCAGATATTTCAGGAATAATGTATCAATATTTATATCATAAAATATAGGCATTTCTCAGAAAAGTCTCGTGAAGCGCAGAAGTTCAGCACGGCTTTACATCAATACTGGTCGCTTCTGAGCTGGGACGGTCCTGCTGACGCGCACTTGAGATTTATGTTCTCTCGTTAGGAGAAGAATATCTTTGCATACCCGTATTTTAATTTGGTCCATCCATACATTGGCCTGTATTGGAATAGGAATACGATGAAGTATTTATGGGAAGTTTGATCCGTGGAACTCACCAGCCTGACCAAGAATTTGTGCGAGATGCGTCTTTATAGCATGACTTTGGCAGACTTAGCCCGGTTTCCTTTAATATGCTTTTTTCTTTAATAGTGGGCTTAATTTCTTACTCAGAGCTATAAAGCATTGTGATTTTGAAATGGGAAAATATTAACCGTTGAGAAAACAGAAATAACTGTTATGGTGTAACTGAGGAGTAGCAGGAAATAATTCCCCAAGATGTGAACCCTAGGAGAACACAGCCATGCTCCCAAGTGTTGGGGAGGGATTCACTGCGCCGACCCCCCCCCCCACCCCGCCACCTTAGTTTGAGATAGCAAATGGTCATCTGGATAGAAAACCAATTACTCGCATTCTCCGTGTTTTCTTTTGAAAACAAATCAGTTGAACGACTGTGCTTTGAGTAATATTTTTCTCAGCGAACATATCTCTGACTTTATTAACTGGATCAAGTATGAAAGCCACACAGTGTTTTCTCACGTTTTCAAAAAGCTGCATTGCCGTTGAAGTTCAGTGCCATTGCTTCCAAAGCTCGGTGTACCCGTAGGGCAGGCAGGATACCAGGCGGAAGGGGTGGTTTTCGTCTGGGGGAGGGTAAGTAGATGATGACGGTCGTGTAAGTCAGCAGTTCGGGATCTGAAATATGAAGAGGCCAGATTGCCTGACTCTCCTAGTCTGGGATCCATTTCAGTGTCTCACTGCCTGGAAATCTGCATAGGGAAGACATGCTTATTAACCCCAGATCATCTGCTGGATGCCAGCCTTGTCCCAGCTTCTGTGCTAAGATGTTGGAGATACGAAGCTAGGCAAACACCCATCCTCAAAGACCTCTGTACGGGGCGGTGGGGGTGGGGGGAGGACCAACATAAAACAGAGGACTTTTTAAACACCCTGTGGTGAGTACAAGTAGTAAAGATAGGCAGAGCATGTTACACCCCAGCAGAAAGGGCTCCTTAGCCGTCTGGGAGTTTAGAAGAGTGTGGAGGGTAATCAGGAAAGGCTTTCTGGAGGAGGTGACACTTGAGGTGGGTCTTAAGGAATGCAGTGGAGTTAGTCACACGAAGCTTTTTGTAAAGGCACTGAGGGTCTAGTTCAGGGTGTGAGAGGACGTGTGAGGCCATTCTGGTAAGGTGAGTTTGTGCTTGGCTGAGGTTGGAAACGGTGAATACATGGCAGGGCCAGTTTGCATATTGGTGTTTTTTTTAGCATCATTGCTTGGTTGCCTGAGTCTGAGTATGACATGAAAATTAATTATTTTAACACTTTAAGTCATATTGTACTGTTAATATCTTGTATCATAGCACCTTAAAGCTAGAATAACTATAGTCTGTTTGCAAAAATAATAAACTTTAAAAAAGTTTTTTTTAAACTTTTAAGAAATTGATTGTATGGAGGTATAATTTGCATACAGTAAAGTGCCAGGATATTAGGTTTACCGTTGGAGCTTGACTAAGATACACACGTGAGTAACTACTACACCAGTTGAAATAGAGCACATTTTCTGTTCCCTTCAGAGTCCCCCGGGCCCCTTTGCAGTCGGTCTCCACCAGTAGCCATTGACCTCCTTCCCGTCCCCGCGGGTCAGCCTTCCTGTCCCACTACTTCGTGTGAGTGGAAATGTATTTGGCTTCCCATGCCATGCGCTCCCTCCGTGCTGACGCAGGTCTGTTTGTTTCTGTTCAGTCTGTTCCCTTTTATTGCCGAGTACGGATCTCACCGTACGGCTGTACCACAATTTGTGTATCCGTTTACTTACTGATTTACATTTGCATGGTTTTCTCGGTTTTGGCTCCGATAAATAGAGCTGTTATGAAGTTAGTGTACAAATCTTCTTGTGGATCTGGGTTTCCATTCGTGTTGGGCATTGTAAACAATTTCCAGGTCACGAGGCAGATGTGTGTTTAGCTCTTGTGAGAAGCTGCCTGTTCCCCGCAGCGGTTACACCATCGTATGCCCCCACTGCAGCAGGTGAGAGCTGCCTCTTCTTCACACTCTGGCCAAACTTGGTGTTGTGTGTTGAACTGTCTTATTTGGTGTTCATTGTGGTTATAATTTGGATTTCCCCTGATGATGGCGCTAAGCATCGCGTCATGTGCTGCTTTGACATCTGTACACTTATTTGTGAAGGGTCTGTTTCTGGCTAGTTTTAAAATCAAGTTTTATCGAGTTGTAAAGAGTAGCATAAATAACAAAATCAAAACTTCTAAGAACATTGAAACGCTGGTGATTAGTACTTTTCTGTTTTGTGCATTTGTAGTAAAAATGGATAAAAGCCGCTGTCTCTGTAGTCTTCCTTTTTTAAAAAAAAATGTTTATTTTGAGAGAGCGAGAGAGAGAGCACACAGCACAGGGGAGGGGCAGAGAGAGAGAGTGAGTCCCAAGCAGGCTCTATGCTGTTAGCACAGAGCACGACGTGAGGCTCAAGCTCAGGTTCTGCGAGATCGTGACCTGAGTCGAGGTCAAGAGTCAGATGCTTCACCGACTGAGCCACTCAGGTGCCCCTTTTAGAGCATATTTTTACCTAGAGTTTTCTCTTACTAGTATTTTTTTTTTTGAAGGCAGTCATGGAGTCAAAGCATTTATAGTGTTAAAATATCGCCATCTAGCGGTCCAATAATGACAGGTAACATTTAGGTTAACTTTAACATCTAGTTCTCGATACACATATTAAATGTGTGTATATATACATACATACGTGTATCTGCATATTATTATGTAATGTAAATAACAAGTTCTATACGTGTGTAAAGCACAATAAAATAATGAACAAATCATGAACCGACTACCCTACTGCAGAACCAGAATATTTCCATAAGTAGCTGCTTATTCTTCAGCCCCATCCTTCAGTCTCCCATATGCCATGTTACCTAGGAAAATACCTTTCTAACTTCCATCATTTATACTTCTGGTGAATGTGGTTACTAGTTGATCAGATCCCTTGGAATTACCAAACTTATGGTATGCCACCAAATATTGTGCCCTGTAATTGACTGTCACATCGCTTTTTCTGGTGCGATATTAACGTGTTATATTTATTTAGGATTTTTCCAAAGGCAAGGGAAGAATTAGAAAGAAGAGGCTCAGGCATTTCATTTTCATATTTTCCAAAATGGATTTGTTGGTTTGAGGGAGGGAGGTAAAATGCGGCTGCTAATAATGGGCAAATACGGTTTATTCAGATGACATCAAGACAGGCCTGTGCATGTTTGTTACTATGTAATTTCAGAAGAGACCATACTGAGTGGGCTTACTGATTCCGAGTGCCCTGTTCCAGGAAGAACATGTATTAAGGCAGCATAACATGGCAGTAAGGGCAACATTAAGACAGTGAGAACTTGTGCGGCCCCAGCTGTTGCTCGTGTCGGTATTACCACCACCGCCGGTTTGCGGTGAGAACTAGTGTTGAAGACCGAGAATGCTGTATTTCCAAGAAAACTAAAATTTGTTTTGATTCAGAAATAGCTATGTAATTTTTAACCCCTCTGTGTCTTAATTTTCACATTTGATTTTCTCAGGGTTGGGAGAATTAACAGAATGTGTGTGTGTGTGTGTGTGAGAGAGAGAGAGAGAGAAAATGAGAGAGAGAGAGAGAAAGGAGCAACGCCTGACACAGTAAAAATTGTAGATGAATAAGAAGTCAAATATGGGACTGTAAGACACTTTGCTTTTTAGTTTTAGAATCAATCTGCCTTTCCCTTCCCTTCCCTTCCCTTTGGTTATAATTGCATCTTTTCATTTTAGGACGCTTTGTTCTTCCTGAAGGATTTCTTCACGAGTCTTTCGACAGAAGTAGAGCTTCTCATGGCTCCAGATCCAGAAGGTATTAAATATGTGTAGTTTGAAAATGTGTATAACAAGTGCTTGGATTGATTTGTTCTGAAGCCTATTTGAGAGGGTATTTCCAGTCTTCATTCCGATTTATAAAAGTGTGTTTTGTGTGTGTTTTTCATATTTCGCGAATGTAGTATATCTGAAAGTGACATCTTAAAAGGCGGAAGTCCGTTTTCTCTGTAGCGGTAATTGTGTTTATTAAGTGAAACATAGCAACACAGGTTACAGCTACCTGGATTTTAAGCGGGTGCTCTGAAGAAGCACAGCGGATCTTCAATGTGCACGTTACCTTTGCAGTTAAGAAGTCTCCTGGAGCTGACGTCACCTGCAGTTTGCCGAGGCATTTAAGCACCTCAAAGGAGCCAAATCTCGTTCTTTCTTTCCCTGGGCCGAAGCAGCCTTCCCAGAACACCAGTGTCAGCTCCGTGGAAGTGGTTAACAGGGAGGAACAGAAGGACTTCTCAGCTGAAGAAGCAGCAGTTAGTGATCAGCCTGTGTTTTTTAGGTGAATCACTTAATTTGGATAACAAGTAAAGCTATTTTAGACTTTTGAAGGTTTATTATTATTATTTAATGTTTATTTTGAGCGAGGGTGCGAAAGCGGGCTGGTGGGGGTGCGGCAGAAAGAGAGGGAGGGAGGGAGAATCTCAAGCAAACTCTGTGTTGTCAGCGCCGAGCCCGATACGGGGCTCAAACCCACGAACCATCAGATCATGACCTGAGCCAAAATCAAGAGTCGTACGCTCAACCGACTGAGCGCCCCGCCCGCCTCCCTCCGTACCCCCCCCCCCCGTGCCTCCCCCCCAAACGCCGCCAGGTGCCCCTGCAGGTTGTTCTCGAATGTGTTCGTGTATCACTCCCTAATCGTGAGATTACGCCAGCTTTTCTGTGCCTGCCAGACCGTCGACTGGTGTGTTTATTTACAGGCGGGCCTCGCGCATCCCGCACCCCTTGATTACACTCAGGAGCCCTTCCTCCTGATCTTTTCTGGAGCAGGAATGTCCTTTTCCTCTTAGCTGCCGCTTCCCCCTCCTCGCCCCTCTTCCCAGCCCCTGTGATGGCATATTTGCACCTCCTCAAACGTGGTGTCCTTTACACACCTTGGCTTCCTGCGCTTCCTCCTCCCATGTGAGAACTTTCTGCGGTTTTCCGTCTGCCCTTCCCCAGCACCGTCCTGTCTCTCCTGACCCTTCGCTCCCCAGCTCAGTCGGCACTGTCAGGAAAGTCCAGTCCCCTGTGCAGCTGCCGTCTGCTGGAGTTACTGCCCCACGGCCCGGCCAGCCACTCGCACGTCGCAGTTTGTCCTTCGCTTCCTGACCCGTTCGTTCTCCCCGTCTTCCTTCTTTACCAGCCCTTGATGGTGGGCGTGGAGCCTTGGCTCTTTGGAAGGAGCGAGGATGATGACCAGGCCACCTGTGTTGTGAGGGACTGTCAGCTACTCCCCTCGTTTTCTGTACTCCTGCTGACATCGATGGTCCCCAAGTTCTGTCTTTCCACGTGGACTTCAGGTTACCCTTTGGCTATGGCTCAAAGCAGGCAGGGTAACTATTTTAAAGTGCTTTCATGTTTTATATATCTTCTGTACTCTAGGAACTAGGGAAAAAAATAACCGGATATGAGAATTGGAAAGATCCTGGGAGAGATGATCTCTGGTGGTTCCAGACCTTTCACCATGAAAGAAGGATCTCTTTTATTTTGTTTCTACCAAGAAACTGTGTACCCGAAGCAATCATTTGAATACCGGTTTGTTTTTTGGTGAACACTGGATAACCGGTCCAAAAGAAATTGAATTGTTAACAGTTGTGGCCTAAAAGCAAAGAGGTTGGATGCTTTTTATTTAGTCAGCTTGTGTCGCCTTACTTACTTAAGCAAATGTTTATTTTTATCATTAGACTCTTTAAAATTGCTTACAGACTTCTGTGTATACACTCAAAAACTCCTAGAGGGCCTAGGACCCTGGGGTGGTAGTTAGTGGTATAACCCAGATTTCTCCCTTCATAGATGAGGAAGTTAATGCCCAGAGTAGTGAGTTGACTTGCTCAAGACCACACAGTTAGTGGCCAAGTCAAGACCAGAACACAGGTCTTCATCCCAAATCCAGTGCGTTTTCTAAGTGATGGCCTAATAGCTCCCCCTCCCCCAACCATTCCATAATACTTACTGAGCTCTTGCTCTGTGTATGCCAGCTCTTGTCCTAGGCACAGTGAACAAAGTAGAGAAAAATCCCTATACAGTTGACATTACGAGTAAATAAAATAGATGATTTGTCATATTCTGTGCCATGGGGAAAAAAGTGTGGACAGAGGAGGCAGGCGTCAAGGGGCTGTTGCCGAGAAAACCAAATGGAGAAACCACATGGAGATGTGTATTTGGAAGACGGGGGATGACCTGGGGTCCCAGGCTCCTTGTAGTGACTGGTGGGAATACAGCACTTCCATTTGACTGTGGGTTGAACTGGGCTTTTGTGGAATGGCTTAGGATATAAATGCAGACATTAACTCTGTGGAAAAATTGTGTTTCAAGTCCATTGTGCAGTCCAGCTTGGGGAAGTCCGCTTCTTCTGTTTGAGGTATACCATCGGTATATAATTATGACTTCATTGTCACAGAACTCCCAGTGTCTGTATGTTGGTACCCTGTTTATCAGCATTAATTTCAAGAATGCTCACTAAAATCCACCAGCGTAGGTGGCATTTTAAAAATTTAGTGACTTGGGGTGCTTGGGTGGCTCGGTTGGTTGAGCGTCCTGACTCTTCATTTCGGCTCACGTCATGATCTCAGGGTCGTGGGATCGAGCACCCTGTCAGGCTCTACGGCGAGTGTGGAGCCTGCTTGACATTCTCTCTCTGCCCCTTCCCCCTGCTCCGCTCTGTCTAAAATAAAAAGTAAAAAATAAAAAAAATAAAAATTTACTGACGACGATGTTTAGGTTCAGAGTTTAAGTTCCTTGCCTACGATCGCATCACATATAACTGGTAAAACTGGAATTCGTGGCTGGGTTTTCTGGCACTTTCTGCTTCACCGTGGAGCTTAAATCCCTTACTCTTCTCTTTTTTTTACTTCTTGGTAATGATTATATCATTTGGTTTAATCTTGAAGGTTGCTTTTATCAGTTTGTTCCCTGTATAAATGGAGAATATCTGCCAGAATGAATTTTTCTAAAGTAAACATTATTTAGTAAACTAGGAAAATGTTTTTGTGAGGAAAATTTAAGTAAATCTAACGTAGAATGTGATAAATCTAGGTTGTTATATTACCTTAAGAAAAGGTAGAGCTGAAAGACATTCCCCTTTATTTAGGCTTTGAGATACTTATATCCACATTATTTTGTGGCTTCGTTTTTTATTCTCCAATTGAATAAATTTAACTTCTAATTTCAGCTGTTAGTACTTTTGAATATAAATAACTCCCTCTCTCTGTCTTTAGAGAATTTAGATTCACATCAGAAGTTCCTATTCGACTTGATTATCACGGCAAACACGTGTCAATGGATCAGGTTTGGAAACTTTGTATAAACATACTCTACAAAATTATCTCCTTTGTTTTTTGTTTTCTAATTATCTCTTTGTTTTTCTTTGTTAGGAGTTAATTTTTAAAGCTTTCCTGTCATAGTTTATGTGTGTTTGAAATGATGTGCAAGATTTTAAAATTCTGTTTTTAAAGTAAACGTCATTTAAGAACCCATGTTGTTATAAGTTGTGTCATATGTCCTATTGTGTATTTTTTTTGTTGTAAATATTTTAAGTGTTCTAGCTTTATTCGTGAGTGAATGTTACTTTGCTTTTCCCAAATAACAACTATTTTAAATGTGAGGTCTCTCGATCTACACATTAATCTGTTTTAAATCCTAAAGGGCACGCTAGCAGGGATCCTGATCGGTCTGGCCCAGTTAAACTGCTCGGAACTGAAGCTGAAGCGCCTTTTCTACCGTCACGGGTAGGTTGATTTAGTACATGAGGCTTTATGGTATGGTTACTACAGTTAGTTTACAACAAATTGAATGTTGAGTTTTCTTAAACAAATAAATTAATTACTTTACAGTATTGTCTGCAGAGAGCTCGTTTTTAGAGGACGCTTCCCAATTAGGGGCTACTTTTTATTCTGAGAGAGTACTAGTAGTTTGGACAGAGGAGGATTTTTCAAAAACAGCTATAGTTATTTTTAAATAATTTCCCAAAGTTGTAAATCAGTTTATTTAGCAAGAAGACTGGACATTCATAGCATGATGGTTCTTAGTAGCTGGGAGCCCTGTAGCAATTTATAGACATTGAATTAATCTGATGCCAGAATAAAATTAATCCCTGGATGCTCAAGAAATTAGAGCAGTGGAAGAACACACTTCTACTGGTTACTGATGTTAAACCAGATTATATGTGTATACATACATCCGTGTGTAATATATTCAGACTGAATATCTACAATATCTGAACCTGCAAATCTCTTTTCTGTATACTAATAGTCATTTGCTCTAGCTTGCTAGGTGTTGACAAATTGTTTTCGTATGCCATCACCGAATGGCTCACGGACATTAAGAAGAACCAGCTACCGGGGATCTTGGGAGGTGTTGGGCCTATGCACTCTCTAGTACAGTTAGGTGAGTTTTCTTTTTTAATCAAAAGATGATTTCTTTTGCCTGATCTGTAATTCTTAACCCTTTTGGAGTTCGTGGATGCCTCTGAGAGTCTTTGTGCGGACCATCTTTCTAGAAAATTCACGTGCGTGGTCATGCACACCTGTAAGAGCACTTGGCCTCCCATTTCAGGTTAAAAATCCCAGGGTGAGAGTGACAGCAGAGACCCGGGCTCCATCGCTCCTCCTGATTTCCCTGTATCGACTGTCGTTCTAGTGCAAGGCCTGAAGGACCTGGTCTGGTTACCCATTGAGCAGTACCGGAAGGACGGGCGCATTGTCAGAGGGTTTCAGAGAGGCGCCGCCTCCTTTGGCACTTCCACAGCGATGGCTGCTCTAGAACTCACAAACAGAATGGTTCAAACCATACAGGTATCTCCCCACAGCCTGCCTTCCTCTGTACAGAGAGGAGGACTTATTGTAAAATGGTTGGGGTTTTTTTTTTGTTTGTTTTTAAAATGGTATTGTGAAAGTATACAAAATGCTGGAGTAGGTATTTTATTTATGATGAGTTAATTTTTTATTTTTTTATTGCTTAGCTTTCCAGTGTTAAATAATTAGTAGAATAAAGAAGTGGAATGCCGTGTCAAATTTGTTTGCCTGTTTCAGTTAAATTATGACCTTTAAGGTAGTCGAGGATTTATTTTGCCTCATTTATATGAAAAGATCATAGCTAAACGTAAAGAAATCATTGCAGATCAAATAGCAGATGTATTAAGGTTTGTTGCATTAACTATTGAGCTCTAGTTGACCTTGTCTAGTTGTTCACAGACAGGGCATTCTTGACTAGCCTGGTAACATGGAGAGTGTTCTCTGAGGACAGAGGAGCCACTGAAAAAGTCTGATCAATCCAGATACTAATTTTTTTTAACGTTTATTTTTGAGAGAGAGAGAGAGAGAGAGAGAGACAGCAAGAGCAGGGGAGGGGCAGAGACAGAGGGAGACACGGACTCCGAAGCAGGCTCCAGGCTCTGAGCTGTCAGCACAGAGCCTGACGCAGGACTTGAACCCACAAGCTGTGAGATCATGACTGAGCCGAAGTCGGACGCTTAACCGACTGAGCCACCCAGGCGTCCCCTAGGAATTAATTCTTAATGTGCCCTTTGATGTTCTTGTTTTTTTTGTAAAGAACTCAGCCCCTGCAGAAGTGCCTGTGTTAGAGCCTGTGGGTCCCTGTGTTCTTTTGGCCAAGTACATCATTGGGGCGTGTGCAGACTTTTCCTCTGATTCATTCTTTCTGATAAAATGATCCAGGCAGCAGCAGAGACTGCTTATGACATGGTGTCTCCTGGGACCCTTTCTATCGAGCCCAAGAAGATCAAAAGGTTTCCTCATCACCGCCTAGCCCACCAGCCAGTGGACCTGCGGGAAGGTGTGGCCAAGGCCTACAGTGTTGTGAAAGAGGTGAGTGGTATTTGAGAGGATGAGGCGGAAGCAGCTGGTGTGCTTTCCTGGCTTTTGTCTAACGAGCGTTCCATGGTTGGGATTTGTTCCTGAGAATCCCTGAGAGTGGACTTCGAATTGCTCCCAGTAGCGAGTGCAGATATCTGCATGAGGTCAGAGACTGGGGCCACGTAGTGATGGGCTCAGAAGAGGGGTCATGATCCAGAGGAAAGACCGATTCTCCTTACGTGCAGAAGCCAGCTGGGTCACGGAGACCAGCGCGTGCCCTCCCCAGCCGGCTGTGACACGGGAGTCACACTGCGCTGTAGTTGCTCAGCTTTGTTGAGAAGTGCAGCTTTTACAGCTTTTCAGGTGAGCCGCTCACTCTCGTCCCGATCCCGTGCCGCCACTGTCCTGAAGGCGGTACCTGGTTTTTTGAACACGTTTTTACAGTTTTATGATGTGTGTATTCCTAAGCAACACGTACTGTTGTATTTTGAAAGTCGCCATAAATGGCATCACCGTGTATGTCTCGCTGTGTAACAGCTGCCTTGCAGGATCGATCCATGTTGGTATGTGTACCTTCAATTTAAACTGTCTTACAGCATTTTACTGTATGACCGTATTTTCCTGTTGGCAGGCAGTTGCCATTTTTTCCCCTAAAACACTGCTTTAGGAATGTTCATATGAACGTCCCTTTGTTTGTGCAAGAGGTTATGTGTAGCTGTTCGAATCCTGACCCTTATTAAGTATTTGCCGAATTGCAGCTTAGTTGCACCAGTGAATCCCGGTTCTTTGTGGGCCTTGTTGGGGACATTCTTTGTAATATGACATGAAGTTCGAGGTTGTTGTACTCATGATGCATATATTAGGATTTCACTAAAGATCTTTTTTTCCCATCATATTCGGACGGGCACGTGTGCCTAGGACGGTCTTTTCCCTGACAAAGTAGCCTCTGTGGTCCCGGACAGTCGGATGACCACTGAGGTAGGACCCCCAGGACATGTATTAGTGGAATAAATAAGACCACTTGCCTTTCTTAAGAGGAGATTCATTTGGGAGAATAGAGAGAACTACTGGTCAGACCTGTTCCTATAGATATCAGGATGGGCTAGTTATCTAACATGTAGTCATGTTAGAAATCAGGTTTGTAAAAATGATTCTGGGGTTCAAGGCCTGGTGGGGGCCGTTGAAAGCCAGACGTAATGGCACTTGGATATGGGGCACTTTACAGTTTACACAAAGCTTGACCAACTTAATCTGTATTCATTAAAAAAAAAATATTTATGTGCTTACTTTGTCCCAGCTGTATAGAGACCATCAAAGGTAGGTGGTGTTCCTTGCTCAGCCCTGAGGACCGGCTCTGTGGGAACAGCTCCCCAGTGGAACAGGGCAGGTCAGAGTGGGTCAGGATTGGAACCTGGGTGTTCGCTCTGCCTTGTCCTCTTCTTTCTCTCAAACTGTCAGGATGAGACTGGGGGAGGGAGGGTGTGAACAGTGAGCACCCTGTAGACAGATCTCAATTCTGTGTTAAAAACTTTTTAAATAGAGGCACCTACATGGTGATAAACATGTCTTTTCCCTTTTAGATGTTAGTAACTCAAAGACTGAGAGAAAACACCCCGCGTATTTCACAGAAAGGCTGCTCCTCTAGATCTGGGCTCTGCGCACCATAGCCTATAGGGCAGATCTGGCCCCGGCCTGTTTTTGTGTGGACCTTGTAGCTCAGGGTTATTTTTACAATTTTGAAGGATCGTAAAAAGAAGACAAAAAGAAAAAGCATATACGGGAGAGACTGTGTGGCCCACAAACATTTGCCTTCTGGCCCTTTCCAGAGGAAGTCGGCCGACCCTGGCTTACATAACTCCCCCTCGCGGGAGGCAGGTAGCTGTGAGGAGGGCGGCGGTGGTGGTGGTGACCCGGAACACGCTTAGTGAATACGCGGTTCCTGCCGTGCCGGTGTCGTTAGGTGCGTTGTGTCATTTAATCTCGACAGTCCCCACACCGTGGAAATTCCCCGTTGGAAGGACTTGGTGAAAAGGCAGCGCCTAAGTGCCGGAGCTGAGATGGAATTTACTTCTGTTGTCTCCACACTTGCTGGTGGGGCTTGCTGGGTGACGTCAGCTAGTACCGGAGGGGGAGCTGAGGGAGGAGGGGGGAGGTGGTGGGGCGAATGGATAAACTGAACCTTTTCTCTCTTGTATGTACTAGATGGTTGTAAAAAATGGCACTTAGGTGGTTGGTTTTTTGTTTTTGTTTTTTCTTCTGTACTTTCCCTGCTCCGGTGTTCCGTGCTTTTGCCTGCTGTGCCGGGTGGGAGGGATACTCTTGCTCGCCTGTCAGAGTGATGGCAGGATTCTGGGTTAGGACAGCTTCCTTGATTTCCCTGGAGAGCCCGCAGTTCCTTGCGCTGTGCCCCTCCTGAAACGGCCACACCGGAACAGGGACTCGTGTCCCCTGCGGGGAGGGGTCCGGAGTTAGACAAGTGCTGGATTCAAAAGTCGTGCCTGAATTTTACCAGCTCGGTTTGATCAACACCTTTACATATTCAGCTTTAAAGGTTAACAGTCATTATTTTAATGTTACACAGTTAGAAGAGGAAAACATGCTACAGAAACTTTGTTTTTAATTATTAAACATGTTCCTGCTTTATGTTCTCAGATTTTTTTCTGTTTAATCCAGTAAGATGTTGTATTTCGCCTTTTCTCTTAAGTGCATGTTCCATAGTTATCTTTTCTAGTAAATAGATGATAATTTAAAACAAATTAAATAATTTTCTGGAGTTTCGTAGAATTAGGTTTTCTTGTTACGTTTGGATCGGAAGAACTATCACCATATTTCTTTTGAGATTATGTTATTCCGGAAGCTTTGTTTGCTAAGTTTGATTTAACTAGAGTGATTAATAGTGCCAGGAGAGCTCCTGTTGGATCATTAAATATTTCTTTAAGCTTCCCTATGTGAAATTGTAGTTTAGCTGTATTTTTTACACACACGTGTCACAACAAAATGCTAAGTCATAATAATTGCCTTTTATTTTCCCTTATAATTAGAATTTTGTCATTAATATAATTATCCTGGGTTATCTCAAAAGCACAGTGGGTATTTTTTTTTGGTCTAGTTGCAAGCATACTGTTGATGAACTCTGCTAAAGCTGTGTACTGCAGGAAAATTTAGAGATTTTTCTGACCTTCTCTCCTCTCTCCCTTTCAGGGACTTACAGACACGGCTCAGACTATTTACGAAACTGCAGCTCGAGAACACGAGAGCAGAGGGGTCACCGGCGCCGTGGGCGAGGTCCTGCGCCAGATTCCTCCCGCGGTGGTGAAGCCTCTGATCGTTGCCACAGAAGCAACATCAAATGTATTAGGTGGCATGAGAAACCAAATTAGACCAGATGTTCGGCAGGACGAGTCCCAGAAATGGCGCCACGGGGAAGACTGACTTTTCAGACGTGACTCTTCGTGAAGACAGCGCGGGGCGGGGGGGGGGAAACAAGGAGCATAGCGTCCCGTCGGCAGCTTCAGAGGGAACTCATTTAATTTTATGTGCTCATCTCAGGAACAAAAGCGTTTCTCAGTTAAATAATTTAATATCAAAAAAACACGCAACCAAAAACTTGTGACGTTTCAGGGCTCGTTTGGTACTTGCCTGTAGAAATGTTTGGCGGCTGGTGTCAGAAGTCGTAAGCATTGGCTGCTGAGTGAGTGAAACGCTTGCTTTTATCGAAATGGCTACAATTCTCCTTGCTGCAGACGAGAGAGCATTGGAAGCCGCCTGTTACAGTGGAGCGTTCGGAAACGTGTCGCTTTGAAAGGACCATTTATGTTGCCCCGAGGAGCTGATTTTTCTCAAGGTTGAAAAAGAACCACAGCTTCGAAACTTTCATTGAGAACGAGAGACCGAGGCTCCAGGGAAAGCAAAGCAAATAGGATCTTAATATAAATATCACTGAGGAATAACTAACCTAGTCGGTTGGAGCTAGTGTCCGTGCACTTGAGAACACGATTTCCATTTCCTCAGAAAACCTTTCTGTGGGAGTTTGAGAACGTGAATGTCGCAGACGTGTTCTGTTGTGTTGCACTTTATCCTCTGTGTGTGTGTGTGTGTGTGTGCGTGTGCGTTTAGGTTAATACAAGTCGAGATACATTCGTTATGTAATTTACAGATTTTCACAAAATATAAAGAGGAGTAAACTGAGTGCTTTTGGCGAAGGAAGCTAATAACTCAAACGTAATAACTTCCATTTATTTGAAGTGTAAATGAAAATGTGCACTCTATAATGAACTGGGGCCCATATGATTGTTTATATGTTCAGTTTTCAGCAGGGATAGTGCAGGCTTGTTAGGACTGTGTGGAGAGGGAGATTGGAAATGATTTTTACTCTTGTGAAATTAACCAAAAATCCTCCAAATATGCCCTAGTCAGCTATTTCGAAGTACCGTTTTTACTTGGTTAACGATGTACGTTTTGATAACCTGTCAGGAATGAATAAAGTATTTTTATTTAAAGGTAAAATTGTTTTATGCTTCCATGAATACTTTGCTTGTCTTAGAGCATATTTATAGATGCAGTACTAGGATCCATCCCAAGATACCTGGGGCACTTTCTCAAAACTGATTTTGGTTCATAGCCAGGAAATCCTTACCTAGGAGTGAGAGGGAAGTTGCCCGCAAGAACTCCATTTTTGACTTTCGGTTGATGTGGCAGAAAGCAAGTGGGGGACTTTGTTTGTCCAGTGTTTACAGCTGCATGATGGGACTTCTCATTTCCCAGAGTGGGGAGACTCACGTCTTTGATGTGAGTTTGGATTTCAGAACTGCTTCTCAGCCAGGGGTTTGAAAAATGATGTGGAATTGATTTCATTCTCTAGGTTCTCTGAACAAGAGGGCAACGTAGACCAAAAATCTGGGCCTTTAACATTGATGAAAGTTGTGTTAAACAGTGTTTAATTTTTATTCTGTTTTCCTTTGTACTGTTGAAAAAACTCAGAGAAGCGCCTGTTTAAGTGTCATGGAACTTTCTTTTACTTTGTGCCTGTAAAATGCAGTCTGTGTAAAATGGGATCCCGAGGAAACACTAGCCACACCCGTTCATCACCACGAAGCCTCAGCCTGCTTTGGGGGCACGTTCCGACCACCCTGCTCACCGACCCCACCATGTTCCAGGTTCCTTAAAACAAAGCATACTGTGTGTGTTATCTGTGATGATGAATCAAACAAACTGGATTAAACTTAAAATATAAAAGAGCTTTACATTTTCCGTAGTTACACCGATTATTTAAGTTCAGTTAGATACAGCATAGGGAGAAATAATCATCCTCGTCTTTGTACTCTGAGTTGTAAATAGACTGGTTTTTCGACACGTTCGTTTTATAAATCCTGTTTTGACCTACATCTCCATAACGTAATCTCCACGGCCCGTGTCCTGTGCTCCTGCACCTGCTGTCCACAGCGCCTGTTTGGGAACCAGAAACCTGCCTCAGAAAGGTCCAGTTTCGAGGTTCTGTTCGTTGCCTCTTTAATCCAGATGGTCTTTACTGGAGATGTTTATGTAGGTCATATCTGAACCCTTCTGCATAATTAAGTATCTTCTATTTTTTCTCTTAAAAAAAACGTCTCTTCCAGCTTTTATGTCGCAATGACGCAGTAAGAAGATCGTTGGGCAGGGCCCTTGGGCTGCCAGGTCCGCACTCACTAGGCAGGTGACGTGGCCAAGACATTTGATTTCTCTTCAGTCTCAGCGTCTGCCTGTAAAGTAAGGGGGTTTTGGGTGACAGAGCCCAACAGAGATTTTTGGCTGATGAGGGCGTGTGTGCGCGCGTGTGTGTGTGAATGGCGGTGTGGGATGTGGCGCTTGGTAGAGGGCCCCAGTCCTGCGACACCTCGCGCTGATGGCGCCGAAGGAGAGCGCCCACAGCAGCTGTGGGCTCCCCTAGATCTGGGATCTCTCCGAGTGCTGCATTTGAGTGGCTGCGGTGGCCGCGTGGTTGACTTTTGAGGTGCGGTTCTGAACGGAGCGGACTGCATCCGTCTGCTTGGTGCTGCCTGGCGGCCAAACGGGCATCTCCCCAAGGAGTCCAGCGAGCAAGCTTGACCGAGATCCCTCAGCGAGTCTTAGAATAGACCGTGTTACAGAGACGTGTGAGGACCACTCGATTAAGACCGCGAAGTCCACGGCGGTACCTTCTCTTGAACGGGGACTGACTTGCACTCCCAGTTGCCCTCTCTGTCCCCAGATTGCTGTTATTTACAAGTAGGACATCCACTTTAAGATTTGCCTTTTAGGATAGACCTAGTGTTTCTTCTAGAGCAGTAAACGTCCATTTTAGCCACGTTTGGGTCCAATTTGGATTCCCGCTTACGCGCACGTATTTAACATCGATGTTTTTATAACGCAAAACTCGCTTTAAGAAATCTTTCCAAGCAGCCGTGTGCCTAAAATGGCAAAAAATACTAAACACCAGTGTTTCCTGCCTCCTGCTGTGTCACTTTTCCAGTAAAGTCCTGTTTACTTTGTAATCGTCCCCTTTTGAAAGCTGCGTTCTGTAGGCTTGGGGCCTCTGTTCAGTTTCTAAGCCGTCTAGACGAGTCTGTCTCTCCCGTGCGGGGACCGCATGTCCCGGCGTGTTTGGTTCGGGTTCTGTGCGCTGTGCATACTCTCACCAGAGCGCAGAGACAGCGGGCAGTGTCGGAGTCCGGCAGTTTGCAATGAGAACACTTGCGCTAACTGGCTTCAGGGTTGACAGCTGCGAAGAGCTTCGGGCCTCGACTTGAATCACTGGCCTTTGTTTCCATTTTCTTACACCTGCATTGGGCGTCTTCCCTCAGAATCGTGGGGAGGAAGCGTGGCAGGGCTGGTGTTCCGTGGTGAGCAGTTACTCTGTTTCCCCTCCCATCCTCTTAACCTGCTTAGGACCTTAGGGACCAGGTCGAGAAAGTTCTTTAAGCTCGAAAGGAAGGGACTGTCAAAAACTCGTGACCCTCTTTGTATCTGCAGGTGGATGAGACAAGCCAGCTGATATCAAGTAGAATAAATCAAATACGAATTTGTGAGTCTTAGGTGTAACGAGGAAGGCTATGTATATACCGTAGAGTTAATGTAAGGGAAAAAAATCTTTTGTCGAGCAAGCCCATTTCTGCTAGTCTCTTCATATAACAATAGCTGAGTGCTTTGATGCCAATGTAAGTCCCTATCGTCGGGGTCAGCCAGGCACACCACTCTCCTCAGTAGACTTCATAAACACAGCTGTCATCAGCCCGCTTATGTGGGGAGTATTTTCCTTTCATTGTAGTCTGCACACCAGAGGTAGAAAAGGTGTTCTAACACCATCACGATGGGCTGCTTTTGGGATGAGAAATTTGAGTGCCAACGATTCCCATTTCAAGATGTCAGCAGTTTTCAAAAACATTGGTGTTAGAGATCTTTGCCTCCTGGGCCAACCATGGGCATCTTGGTTTCGAGTGCCCCCTGCTGACAGTCAGGAGGTGGCAGGTGTGACGCTGGCTGGCTCCGTGACCTCTCTCCAGGGCAGTGCGTTGTTGACGTAGCAGCCCCCACCCTTTAAGAAATGTGTTTATCTTGCTGTTCGACACGTATTTTCTATATTTGAAATGGCAGCTTCTAGTTTCTAGTTGGATTCGTCTTCTCTCGTTTCTATAGAACTCGCCGATCACCCAGGACCGGTTGCTTTTTGATGGTGGAATTTGGAAGGGGCGCCAAGTTCGGCTCTTCTGTGAATCCATCCCGACTTCAGAGATTGAATTTAATCTCACCACAATGTTGTGTACTCGTTGCTAAGTTTCCTAGTTTCCCTAAGGTAATTTTGGATGTGAGTACTTTAAGAATACCGATGCTGTATGAGTATTTTTGTGGAAATGTAACTTTTTGTCAGTGTGACTGTTGAAAATATTATGAAATGAAGAGAACTCTTGAAGAAAATTAAAATATTTACTCTTTGGAGTTTGCTTTAAACACTATTGTCTTTCGCCAAGAACTGTTTCCAAAACCTGTATAAAATACGTTTGGGGGTGGGGTGTAGGTCTGTGTCAGATCCTGTTTACAAGAAATAGTGTTCCTATGATCTGGGTCCTCGCGATAGCAAATCGTGTATCCACCTGCTCTCAGATATGTAGGGCATGTAATTTTAAAATGTGCCACTCCTGCCCGCTTCAGGGCATAAATCACTCTATTATCCCTACAATGTGGACTTGTGGCGAACATACCTTGCTGTTTTGGTCTTAGGGACCTAGTTAAATACTTGATAAATCTGTTCTATTTGGAGGAATATTTTTAGCTTTATAAAAGATATTTTAAAGAAACACTTTGATATGTTTATTTTTGAGACACACACACACACACACACACACACACACACACACACACACACATACAGCACAAGCCAGGGAGGGGCAGAGAGAGAGGGAGACAGAATCTGAAGCAGCTCCAGGCTCCGAGCTGTCAGCACAGAGCCCGATGTGGGGCTCGAACTCATGAACCGCGAGACCATGACCTGAGCCGAAGTCGGAAGCTTAACTGACTGAGCCACCCAGATGTCCTGTTAAACGCTTTTAAAGGCAACGCTTTAAAGGAGGTTTTGATGTGACAGGTGTCACTACATCACCATCCACTTTGAGCTGCCAGGGGAAAGTCCCATCATGCTCCACACAGGGCTCTTGTGAAGGAGGGCCAGCAGCCTCTGTGAGATGCTTTCTGTGACCCAGGGCTCGTGGCTCCTGGGCGCTCTGTCACCCTCAGGGCCCCTCGGAGAGGCGCTTGTTACAGTCCCTGGTTTCCAGAGGAGGAAGCAGGTTCAGAGAAGTCCAGACCACCTTTCCCAAGGTCACACGGCTTGACTCCCAGACCCCATGCCCATCCTAAGACATCACTGGAGGGGAACTTGCACAGCTGTCTGAGTTAGTGAAAACTCGTCACTCGTGAGGAAACTAAGAAAGGAATTTTGCTAGAAGATGGAGATCCGCGACCCTTCGAGGACTTGAGCCCAAGGCGAGGACAACTTGCTTCTCCGTCTCTCCCCCGCACCTCCAGCTTCTCTCCCCTCGCCTGGCTCAGCACCGGCCGCGCTAGTCATTCGGTTCTGCCGCATCCCTGGCTGCAGGGGTTGGAGCCACTTGGAGATTTTTTTTTTTTTTTTAATGCTGAAGCTCAGGTTCCACTCTGCACCAATTAAATAAAAATCTGCGAATGGGGCTAAGTCAGGGTCTCTCCACCTTAGCGATCTTGACATTTGGGGCTGGATAATCCATCGTTGAGGGGGCTTCTTGGGCATTTTAGGGTGTTTAGCAGTATCCTTGGCCTGACCCAGTAGATGCCAGTAGCACCCGCTCCCCAGTTGCGAAAGCCAAAGACGTCTGCAGGTATGGCCAAGTGTCCCCTGGGCGGCAGAACCCGCCTGGGACAGACCGCGGGGAGGCCATGTGCAGCCTGGAGCGAGAACAGGGCCTAAGAGCCTTCCCACATTCCTTTCTACAATGCTCTGCCTGCTTCCTCCTGATCACAGCTTAAAGGTTACCATTTTCAGACCGGGCCAGCCACCCTACCTACTTCATTCTCCGTCCCCGCACACCCTCCTTAAAACATAACAGACGTTTGTGGTCCCTGTCACGAACCCACACGGACTTGTTTCACTCCTGATTGACCCCCTCCGTGAGGGCAGGGCGCACATACACCTGGTGCCTGGCACAGGCCTTGCCCAGAACCAAGGCATCAGGGCCTAGTGAATGGATGAGCCAGCAAACGAACGAATGAACCTTAGGGGTCATATAACCCTCTGGTCACTGTGCCGTTGAGAATGAAGCCGAGGGACAAAGTTAGGCGCCCAAGATCACACGATTTAGTACTTGAAGTCCTTTATTCGATGCAATTTTACTCTTTTCCTGATTTAGCAGTATTTAAGAAGTAATACAAATATATATGCAAAATAGATGAAAATGCGATTTCTGTTCGGTATTCACTATGTGCCGACTGTGTTCAGCACTCAACCATGGGGCGTCCACACTCCGCGTCAGCCAGGGGTCCTGGCAGGAGGCAGATGGCCACTCAGGGCACCCAGGAGGCTGTAAGGAAGGGACTGACTCAGCAGAGGTGGGCGGGGGCTGGGGAGACCCACAGGGACCTTGGTGTCCCTTTCACTTTCAGCTCTGGGTCTGTCCTGGGCCTCAGCCAGGAGGCGGTGGTGATTTCTCGCTTTTTGAGCAACACCGAGGCAACATGAAGCCTCACTGCGGGCCTGGAGGGAAGAGGGAGAGAGAGGTTCTCAGAGCCTGCCTCCGAAGGAGAGGGGGTGCCCGACAGCAGCGGTGGCCTCGCACAGCCAAGTAGTCAGAGGGGCCAGAGGGACAAATCACCCCCCCCCCACCTCCCATCTGCTGCCGGAGCCCCTGGGTGGGGGGCAGCTGTGAGCCACCGGGCTTTCCAGCATCCTCTCACCTGGATCCGTGCTCTGCAGGTGACAAAACCGATGCTTAGGAGAAGTGACCCACCCACAGCCACACCATCTGCTAGTCCGGGAACACTGGTCACTAATGACAGATGAAACCCCCCCAAATCCCAACCACTTTTCATTCACATCAAGTCCAGCAGGTGCTCCCGATGTCTGGCAGCTCTCCTCTAGGATACTGGAGGACCCCAGGCTCCCCCCATCTTGTGGCTCTGCCTCCCCTTCGCCCCCCCAAGGCGGGGATTGAGGAGGCCAGCCTCGAAGCTGGGGACGTTGGCCCGCAGGCTATTGGTCCGAATCCTGTCACGTGACCACGCCCAGCACGAAGCCACCCTGGCAGCGTGGCCTTGCTGTGAGCCTAGGAGGGAAGAAGGAAGTCGGGGTCTGGGGGCGGGGGCGCTGGCCACACCGCTGCAAGAATGTGGCTGCGGACCCGTGCTGTTAGCGCCTACCGATTGGAGTTATAAGCAGTTAGTTGCATTCCAACGTTAATTTGCCGCCACCAGAATTGGATTTTTGTTTTCCTCCCTGGCTTGTTTATATTCCTGAAAGCGGTTCCACGTGGTGCAGATTGAATTCAGCAGAAAGATGTGCCGAGTAATGAGGCAGAATGGCGTCATGTAACGGTCCTCCAGAGTCATCCGCATCACTGGAGGATCTTTTAAAATTTTTAAAAGAAACTCAGGCCACATCCAAGACCAATAAAATCACAACACCTGGGGCTTTTTTTTTTTTTTTTTTGACGCTTCCCGGGTGACTCGTGTGCAGACAAGTTGGGGAGCCACTGGTATAGTGGCTAAGAATGTAGATTTTATTTTATTGTTTAAGTTTATTTATTTTGAGAGAGAGAGAACGTGCGGGGAAGGGGCAGAGAGAGAGAGGGTGGGGCGGGACTGACAATCTGAAGCAGGCTCCGTGCGGATGGCAAAGAGCCCCATGCCGGGCTCGAACTCACCAAACCGTGAGATCATAACCTGAGCCAAAATCAAGAGTCGGACACTTAACTGACTGAGCCACCCAGGCTCCTCAAGAATCTAGATTTTAGAGAGTCAGGCTGCCTAGGGCCGAACCCAGGCTTCAGTACTTGTTAGCTGTGTGGCCTTGGGGAAGTTGCTTGACCTCTCTGGGCTTCAGTTTCCTCCTGTACAGCGATCATAATATGGTTATTATGAGGATTGTGTGAGTTAATAGGCGCAGAGTGCTTAGAATAGTGTCTCACACACTGTGTAAGTATCATGTGAGCATTAGATGTTTCCGGAATGCCTCCCATGTGCAATGTCCCAGGCTAGAGATGAAAGATGTCCCCTTGCTCTTGGGGAGCTCAGAACCCCGTGGGAAGACATCGATTAGACACAATCATTCCAGCCATTTGTCCCTTATCAAATGGAAATCAGTGTTTTGCTCTTGAGAAATCAAGTAATATATCACAAAGCCAAAGAAAGGAGCAGACGCTACCCAGAGAGGTTTTAGAATTGGAATACCCGCTTCTGAAGACACCACTCGGGTCTCTCTCCCCACAGCCGTTCAGAGACCTGGCTTCCCAGGCATTAAACACAGATCAGATCCGGGGAAGCCTCAGGATCGCTGCGGGAAGCCGGCTCCCTTTTTAGCCTCGTGTTCAGGATTGCCTGGTTACAGGGGAGTTTGACTTGAGGGGTGCATCGTGGGTAGCATTTGGAAATAAAAGTCAAGGAGGGTGCTGGAGTCAAAGTCTTTCGGGTTTGGGGACAGCCGAGAAAAATGAAACCTCTCACGTCCTTTGAGGAAGAATTTCTAGGCGCTCAGCAGAGGGCAAAATATGCTTTTAAATTTAGATTCCACTGAGGTATAAAGGGAAACATGACCGCTTGGTGCAAGGTACTAGGCTTTTGTGTGTGTGTGTTTTTTTAATGTTTATAGAGAGTGAGCATGAGCTGCGGAGGGGCAGAGAGAGTGGGAGACACAGAATCTGAGGCTGACTCCAGGCTCCAAGCTGTCAGCACAGAGCCTGACAAGGGGCTTGAACTCACAAGCTGTGAGATCGTGACCTGAGCCGAAGTTGGACGGACGCTTAACCGACTGAGCCAGCCGGGTGCCCTGCAAGGTTCTGGTTCTGCTTCCAAAACCCTAATGGGAGCATTTGTCAGCCCAGATGTGGCCCAATTAATTTTAGAGGGCTGGAGACCTCAAGGCTATTACTCCAGAATGCCTTTAATATTTGGGACAAGTTAGGCGCAACCCCCTCTCCACTCTATTTTCATTTCAGTATCAGTGGCAACAACTCCACAGTGAGAAATCTCCCTTCATTTATGAGGGACACTCCTGGAGCCCCATAAACATCTCTCTTTTCCATTTCAGTATGAACCAAAGTTTTACTTTTTAAAATTTTCCCCTTCAGCACATACTATTTTCTTCAAAGCCCTTTTTATTGTTTTCTTTAAGTTTATTGATTTATTTTGAGAGAGGAGAGAGCACAAGCAGGGGAGGCACAAAGAGAGAGGGAGAGAGAGAACCCCAAGAAGCCCCCTCGATGTCAGCGCAGAGCCCGAGGTGGGGCTCGAACTCACAAACCGTGAGGCCATGACCTGAGCTGAAACCACGACTCGGTCGCTTAACCAACTGAGTCATCCAGGGGTCCCTTCAAAACCCTTCTTAACAATCTTCATACGGGCTTTCACTTTGAAAGCCATTTTCTTAGCCTTTATGTCTTACTTGCTGAATCGGGGTTTTAGCCACTCTCCATCCCAAAGACTGACCTTGAGTAAGTTATTTAACTTTGCTGCGTCTCAGATTCTCCGTGACTTATCTGTTCAACACCTCAGACGAGGGGGAACAACCGAGTCAATGATATACCCATTTAAAATTTGGGTGTCTGTTGCCAATTGCTGTCTGATCGAAGTGGTACCTACTAACATATACCCGCTAGCCAGGTTAATCATTAAAACATCTTTTTCTTCCGAAGACGTCTTTAAACAACCGCGTTCCAGAGAAATCATTGCCTGTTCCCATTTCTATATTCTGTTACGCTTTGGAACTGATCTGTTGTAAGTAACCCTTTAAAAAAAGGGGCTTTGAGGGGCGCCTGGGTGGCTCAGTCGGTTGAGCATCTGACTTCAGCTCAGGTCATGATCTGTCGATTCATGAGGTTGAGCCCCGTGTCGGGCTCTGTGCTGACAGCTCAGAGCCCGGAGCCTGCTGCGGATTCTGTGTCTCCCTCTCTCTCTGCCCCTCTCCTGCTCGCTCTCTCTCTCTCTCTCTCTCTGAAAAATAAGTGAACATTAAAAAAAAAAAAATTTTTTTTTAAGGGCTTTGGAAATCTGTGCAGGATCCCTTGTGGGGAAAGAGCAAGCCTCCCCCTCGGCCAGCAGGGGGCGCCCGCTCCCTTCCCGAGTGGAACTTCGGTTCAGCAACTACCGAGTTCGGAGCCAGCCCGCATCGGCCGCGCATCTGAGCCTGCGCGGAGTCCGACCCCCGCGCCCCGTGGGAAGGTTTGGGAAAAATCCTAACTATCCCAATCGTTTCGCCAGGCTTGTCCCGTGGCAGGCGTCCTCTTGGTGGAGGGCACTGCTTAAATTAAACACAAAAATGGCTTTTTATTTCACAATTTCTCCCTGGAAATACTCCCCTCGGTGGTAGAACACACCAGGGCCAACTCTCAATGCCTGGGGCTTGGTGTGGTTGTCACAACAGGCTGATAAGGGAATATTTAGGGCATGAAATAATGGAAATGCGTTTTATATTCAGATAAAGATCTTTGGTTGTTTTTCCCGCAGGGGTATCTAAGGGTGAGTCTGAAACAGAAGCCTGTTTAAGGTTCATTTCTTTGCTGGAAATGCAGCCCCCTGGCCCGGTCACCCCGCCCCTCGGGGCTGGGAGGCGGGATGCGCCGGCCCTGGCGCATGAGTAATCAAGATAATAATTTAGTGCAATGCTTTTAAAAAGCACAAATGAATGCACCAACATCCGTGATCAACAAAACATCGACATTTTAGTTTTAGTTTTTAAATAGGTAATGCCTTTATGTTTTTAAGTAAGCTCTGTGCTCAACGTGGGGTTTGAACTCAAGATCAGGAATGGCGTCCTCCACCAACAGAGCCAGCCAGGCACCTCAAAACATTAGCCTTTTAAAAAGCAGGCTCCATGCTGTTGGCGTGGCTGGAACTCACAACTCTGAGATCGAACCCGAGCTGAGTCAAGAGTCTTGACGTTTAAACAGACCGAGCCATCCAGGTGACCCCCGAAACATCATCATTGAGTTTTAATTTTATTCTACTTTATTTTTAAACGTTTGTTTATTTTGAGAGAGAGAGAGTGTGTAAGCAGGGGAGGGGCAAAGAGAGAGAGAGGGAGAGAGAGGATCCCAAGCAGACTCTGTGCTCAGTGCAGAGCCCCACAAGAGGCTCGATCCCATGACCCCAGGACCACGACCTGAGCTGAAATCAAGAGTCGGACGCTCAACCGACCGAGCCATCCCCCAAATATCAGCACTTTAAATAAAGATCACGTTCTGCATCTCTAAGCTCTTCTCCATCACCTAACCCTTGGCCAAGCCCTGTCGGATCCTGTCTTTACTTACAGGGTTGATCCTTCGCACATTATAATTGAATCTCATTCTTCGCTTCCTTTGTTTCCCCTTTTCCGGCCTCAGGCCTTCCCCCCACCCCAAGGTTGGCTCTAGGCTGATGGAGAGAAAATGACTTTGGGAGAAGCCACAGGGCTTGACTGGAGGAATTTACTGTTGAGCACCAGGGAATGATGCCCAGAACCGTGACGCGCTGCTATAAACCCGTGTCACTATTTGGGCTGGAGGAGAGACAGCTGTAATGATCCCAGCAAATATTTACTGTGTGTGCAATGCATGCTGGAGGTGGTTCTCAGTGGTTTCATATGCTCGGCTATTTAATCTTTTGACCTGTTTGCGCGGACCTGGCCCCGTGGCTTCTCCCCTTCCCTTTGTTCTGTCCTACGAGGGCTGAAGCCCCACCACCTCCGAGCAGTCCCCCCAGATCACCAGCCTTTCCTTGAGGCCCTTGCTGAATAACTAGATCACGCGAGTTAAAATGTGGTTCTCAGCTCGGGGTAGGGGCGATCTCGCTCCCGGAAGACATTTGGTAATTAATATCTTAAGACATTTTGGTTGTCGCACTGGGGGAGGGCTTCTGGAATCTAGTGGTAGAGGCTGGAGGTCTGAGATGCTGTTGAACACCCTATGATGCCCCCCGACAGCCACCCCCCTCCCCCGTACCACAAAGAACTGTGTGGCCCAAAACGTCCATATTGCCAAGAAACCCCAGATCAAAACTTGCTAAGGTATTACCAAGGATTTTGTGAACACTCTCTCGGGAATCGGATTGGCATTTCGCCATCGGACTTTCATGGTTTTGCCCAAGGAGTAACAGATATTTGGAATTTGAGTCCCTTGGAGGAAGAGATGGGCAAGATAATAGGAGCTGGGGTTTGAGGACAGTTTTCCTGCCTGTTTGGAACTAAGCGAGGCAGATTGGAGTCAGGGGATGGGGGCCACGATGTCACCTTCATGACTGAGGAGGGCACGGTTGGGTGATGTCACCTAGATATATGGTATCAGTGGGCTTCTTAATTCTTTCTTTTATTTTTTTAATTTTTAAAAATATTTTTATTTATTTTTGAGAGAAAGAGAAAGAGAGACAGAGTGGGAGCAAGGGAGGGGCAGAGAGAGAGGGAGACAAAGAATCCGAAGCAGGCTCTGGGCTCCGAGCTGTCAGCACAGAGCCCGATGTGGGGCTCGAACCCATGAACCGTGAGATCGTCAGGAAGCATTTTCTGGGGAGCCACTGTACGGGGCGAGGGGGCTAGACAGGGTACGAGAGCTGGCCCCCCATCCAGACCTCACACCGACCGGTGTCACCCCGTGACGGGGCAAAGCATGCTGGGCTTCAGGTGTCCCGTCCATAGACCGAGCAGCCTGCCCTAGCCGGTCTCTTCCGCGTCCTGCGGCCTCTCTAAGAGAAGGACGGGGTCTCATTGTCCTCTGTACCCCCGCCTCCCACAATCCCCGGCGTGTATGAAACACCCAGTAAGGGCAGTCGAAGCAGTGGATGATTCAGCGACTCTGTTTCTGTCTTAGACGGGGGAGGTCAGATTTGGGGGCCTCGGCCTTGCAGCCACGCACCTAATCTGTCGGTGATGTTTAATTTACCTGAGGCCGGCTCCGTGCCCGCCGTGCCCTCCTGCTCAACCCCCGGAAGCAGAGCTGGCTGGCCGTTTGCCGATGACAGGTGCACGCGTGAGAGTGGCCCAGCCCGGCAGGAGCCCGTATGGTCGACTGCAGAACTGTGAGCTAAGGTGGGTCTATTTCTGTAAGTTCGGAGGTGGTTCGCGGGGGGCAACGCATAGCTTATACGACCTGCAGGCCATCGTCCCTGTTCCACATATTCCAGTGGAGCGATCCGTCTAGAATGTGGGTCTGAACGGACACTCCCCTGTTTAGAGGCTCCGTGCACTCTCGTGGCCTAGAGGGAACACCGACCTCGGAGCCTTGCGATAATCTCGAGCCTTGCCCTTGATCTTACTGGCTGACATCTTACACGAGTCAAAGGCTGTTGGGGTGGGGGGGGGGGGGTCAACGCCCTCACGATCCTGTTTAACTTCAAGACCCAGCTCGGACTCACCTCCTCTGTTACCCCCTTGTTTCCTGAACTCCTCCCAGGCGGACTCTGTGGATTACACATCTCCTACCGAGAAACGACCTCTCTTCTTATCAGCCTCCCCTGCTCGCATGAGACAGCTCTATCAGAGAGCTCTTTCCTCAGCCAGAATGTGTTTCTCAGGGTTTTTTTTTTTTCCCTCTTCGGTCCTATTGGGGTCACACTAAATACACTTGTTCCCCTGTCTCCACAGGTCTTTGCTTCTTCGGGAAAGCCCTCTCGGGCTCTCACTGTGTCATGAAGGTTATGATACTGAGTCCCTTCGCCAGTCTGATCCCTTTCTTCTGAATGAGCCAAAAGCTGGACACGATACTCTTCATGTACGCTGTCCAGTGCTAAGCTAAATGGGGTATCACCTCCCACATTTTAGATGCTGTGCTCCTATTAATATAGCCCAGGAGCCAGCAGCTATTTCAGCAGCCACTGAACTCCCCGTCAATGAAAGCCCTGAAGGATCTTCCTCTCGTACTTGCTGAGCCCCAACTGACCCTTCTAATGCTTTCCTGTCTCCTGAAATTCCTGAAAAGTAAGCCTGTCTTCCTGCTCGTGATCTCCAATCCAGTCCCGGGTACAAGGAGTCTGCCACAAGGAGGACAGTTCGCATGGTGGGATCCCTGGCACTGAGCCCTGTTCTCTGACCTCGCAGTCTAGCTGGCATCCTTGGGTCTAGACAGAACCCCGTCCCAGGAGTCCGGCTCACTGGGTAACCTTGGGAAAGTGTCTGCCTACCTCTGGGCCTCAGCATCCTTATCTGTGAAGTGGAGGGGTTCACCCTGATGGTATCTTCTTTGTTAAACCTTATAGTAGATTCACAGAGAGATCCTCTGTGTTTTTCACTCCATTTCCCCTAATGGTTACATCGTGCGTAAGTACGGTCCAATGTCAGAACCAGCACATTGTTTCAGATTTTATCCAGATTGCCCCGCTTTGACACGCACTCATTTTAATTTAATGTAAAGCCTTTTCTATCTAGCATGTAGGACAAAGCTTTCTGCTTGCTCCTCGTCAAGCTCGTGACTCATCTCTGGAGGACGAGAACCGGCCTGTGTCCGTTGCAACACCCAGGAGTCTCCCTGGGCTGGGATTCGGGGGTGCTTAGGGCGACTCAGTGCCCGTGACAGATGGGGTAATGGGGTGCATTGGGAGGGGCCAGGGCAGCCGTGGATGTGCATGACAGGCCCACAGCTGGAGCTGGATTTAGGGAAGAAGCTCCACGTCTCTACTGGGCCCTTCGCAGAGAGAAAGTGGGAGCCCACGTGGGTGCTGGAGCCAGGGACGCTAACAGGGAGGCGGGTCCGGTCTCTGCCCTGCAGAAGGGGGCTGTAGCTGATGGAGGGGTGCCCTGTCGTCAGGGCCAGAGAATCGGTGCCTTGGGGTGGAGCACCCAGAGGTCAGCTCCAGGAGGGCCCTGCTGTGCTCTCGGCGCCTGCCCCAGTGTCAGGCACAAAGTAGAGACTCAATAAATATCAGCCCCAAAGAAGGCAGCCCCTGTGTTGTAGATCTGTCAAAGGGAGTCCCCAAATCGGGACTTTAATCCGGAATTTAAATACTGGTAGCCAACCCCCGAATATTTTTTTAAACACCGTGTGATCCAGGGGCGCCTGGGCGGCTCAGTCGGTTAAGCGTCTGACTTCGGCTCGGGTCATGATCTCACGGTTGGTGAGTTCCAACCCCACAGCGGGCTCTCTGCTGTCAGCCCAGAGCCGGCTTCGGATCCTCTGTCCCCCCTCCCCCCCCCACCTCTTCCCCACTCACACTTGCACTCTCTCTGTCTCTCTCTCTCTCTCTCTCTCAAAAATAAACATTAAAAAAAAGAAGAAAAATATTTTTAAAATAAATAAACACCTAAATTAAATTAAATGTGATCTAACTTAAACCCTGGATCCTGCTTGTTGACCTCAATCTCTGCTCTCCAGGAAAAGCTCCAGGGGCTGGAGCGCTGGCCAGAGGGTCCTCGCGGATGGCCTGCGAGGGCCTAGTGGCCCAGCGCCTGCCAGCCTCTTAGACCATCATCGCCAGGCTCCAGGAACACTGGCTTCTGGGTCTTTGCTGCTGCCCCATGAGGACCGGCCCCCTGGTACCTTGGCCCACTGGCTGTGTCCTTCCCAGACCCTTCCAGCACCTGCCTGCCTAGAGGACCCAGCGGGCGGCCGTCCTCGACCGCTCCATTCCTTGACTGCCTTGTCACCGATGACCTTCTCCTTTCCTCCGTTCCAGCCACCCGATGCCATGGCCACGCGGGAGATGGAATGTCCCATGCAGACACTCGCAATCTGTGGCCACAGCCCCCTGTTCCTTTGCTCTGTCACCTAGACGTTCCCCCTGCTCCATAACTGCATCCACTCTGCCTCCCTCTCCTCCTAAGTCCATTCCTTCCTTGATTCAGCCATTCGCCATAGTCACAAGGTAGTACCCCCAGCACCCTTGAACTATGGCCATCCATCTGGAAGAACCCCAACGCTGGGGAAACCCAAGTGTCTACCTGTTTGGGAAATCGTTGCTCGAGTAATTCACACAACGTTAGATCAATGCCTTCCAGCTTCAGCCGGGCCCTTAGCACCCCCCTCCTCCGACGCCTCCATGCTTCCCTCCCTGCCCTTGAGCATCTTAGGTCTTCCTCAAGCCTCAAACCCCTCCGTGACCACCTTATACCTCACCTTCCTCATCCTTCTCCCTCCTAACCTCTGAGCCTCCCAGCCTCTGGGTCGAGCATGTTTCTTCTATCTGGAACACACCTTTTTGCCGTCTGTTTGGCCAACTGCTAGTTCTTTGGACTCAGCTTATATGTATCCTCCTCCTGGAAGCCCTCCAGACCCATCCCCGCCCAGCCACCCATCCTGGGCCCAGCTCCTCTGTGCTCTGAGCACCTCCTCTCACGCGGTGGGGGCAGTTACCCTGCTTTGTGTCACCTCCTAATTCTTATTTTTTATTTTTTTTAAATGTTTATTCATTTTTGAGAGAGAGAGAGAGAGAGAGAGGGAGACAGCATGTGAGCGGGGGAGGGCAGAGAGAGAGGGAGACACAGAATCCGAAGCAGAGGCTCCAGGCTCTGAGCTGTCAGCACAGGGCCCGACACGGGGCTCGAACTCACGATCTGTGAGATCATGACCTGAGCTGAAGTTGGACACTTAACCGCCTGAGCCACTCAGGCGCCCCTCTTGTTTTCTTTTTTTATACTCGAATTATTTCTGCAAGTTCCTTGGGGTTAGGACCCCTAGCCGTATCATCTCTGCATGCCTAGCCGTCAGCGGAGAAAATTTTGGGCCGGCAAGTGGAAATGTAACAAGAGACCCTCGCCGGAAACTTGTATGCGTTTCCTATGGCTGCTGTAGCAAATCACCACCAACTGGACGACTTAAAACAACACAACTTTATTGCCTTATGGATCCGGAAGCCAGCCATCCGAAGTCCGTCTCCTCGGGCTAAAGTCGGGTGTCTACAGGGCTGGCACCTTCTGGAAGCTTGAGGGGAGAACGCGTCTCCTTTCCCTTCTCTGGCCTTCATCGGGTGCCAGCAATGGCTCGGGGCTCCTCACGACACTCCAGCCTCTGATCCTGCTGTCACGTGGCTTTCTCTGACCCTGACATTGCCGCTGCCCTTTTACAAGGACCTTTGTGGCTCCGTCGGGCCCACCCAGACCGTCCCCTATGATCTCCCCCTCTCGAGATCCATGGCTCCATCACCCGTGCACAGTCCTCCCACCCTAATCACACCCACGGTCCCCAGGGACTGGGTCCTGGCCATTCGGGGGGCTCACTGTCCCAGCCGACCACAGCAGGACTTCCCGATGTCCGAAATCGCGGATCCGGAAGCCAAGCTTCGTGACTCCCCACCGGTTGACTTCTGCCAGAAAAGTTGGAGGATGTCTTTCCGCTGGGCCGGGCACACGGGACGAAGGCTCCTAGGGACGCACTGTTTACAAAGCTCCCGCACCTTGGTCTTGAAGAGCCGGCCCACGAAGACGTAGATCACCGGGTTCAGGCAGCTGTTGGTGAAGGCGAAGAAGTTGGCGTACTGCAGGCCCAGGTCTATGAACTTCTCCCAGAAGCAGCCGCGGACGGCCTGCACCTGGAACAGGAAGTCCAGGAAGGCAAAGAAGTGGTACGGGGTCCAGCACACCAGGAAGGCAGCCACGAGCGTGAGGAGGAGCCCCGCGGTCTTGCCATCCGTGGAGCCCCCGCTCCGCGTGCCGCCCACCTCCGCGCGCCCTCGCAGGGAGGCCAGGATCTGGCCGTTGTAGAAGACGATGGCCAGCAGCGGCAGGAGGAAGCCCAGCACGTTCAACTCCACCATCCGCGCGACGTGCCAGGCCCCGGGCGGGTGCAGCAGCACGCAGGCACAGGTGTCGCTCAGTTCCGGGACGGCGGCGAGGGAACGGAACAGGAACGTGGGGACGCTCAGGAGGCCCCCCGCCATCCAGATGAGCGCGCAGGTGGCCCGCGCCCGCCGCCTGCGCCCCCGCCTCCGGCTGGCCATGGGGTGCACCAGCACCCGGTAGCGGTCCTGGCTGATGGCCACCACCAGGAAGATGCTGGTGAATAAGTTGGCCTTGATGACCCCGTTGACGACGCGGCAGAGGAGGGCTCCGAAAGGCCAGCGGAACCGGTTCGAGATGTTCTCCGCCCAGAAGGGCAGGCCCAGGACGAACACCAGGTCGGAGGTGGCCAGGTTGGCCAGGTAGATTTGCGCCACGTTCAGGCGCCGCCGGGGCAGGAGGAAGACGGACAACACAAGCAGGTTTCCCAGCAGGCCGCAGGCGCAGATGGTGAGGGTGAATGTCGGCAGCAGTCTGTGCAGCAGGTCCCAGGCCTCCCGAGCGTCGTCACAGGACGTGGCGTTTGTGGGCGGGGGCTGGCTCCGGTTCAGGGACAGGAGCTCCAGGAGGGTCCGGGACGCCATCCGCGGTGACCTGCAACGACCAGCATGCGGCATCACCTGGGGGAGGCGGCCAGCCACAACCCGAGGCCCGGATGCAGCCCGCCGCCAGCTTTGGACCAGAAAGCTGTCTCCGCCCGCGGCCGTACCTGTTCACTTACGTATCGGCCGAGGCTGCGGCTTGCAGAACGGGAGATAGCTGCCGTCTGTTCCCTTTGGGGAAAAGTTTGCCGCCCCTTGGGACGCAGGAAAAGACTAGGGCTTTGAATGCCGAGTCCAATTCCGAGCGCAGCCACTTGGAGTGAGCCACTGAGACCCGCTAACTTTTAGTTCCCTTTTCGAAAGGCAAAGCTAGTCGTATCCCTCTCGTGTAACCGTGGTGAGGACCAGGGACAGGGTCTATGGAGAGCTTGGCACGGTTACCTGGTCTAGAGGAAGCACTCGGTCTTATTAACAACCAGATTATTATCGTTCGCTCTTTGGCGGACATCAAGGAGCACCCGCTCTGTGCCAGCACCTTGCCAGGGAAAGGACCCAGCCCCCAGCCTGAAGGTGCTCACCGTCCAGAGGCGATGCAGACATGGAGACAGTGGGCGAGGACCTAAGAAAGAATCAGGAAGTGCTAGCAAGAGGTGCAGAGAGCGGGGATGTCCGTCCATTGGGTCCCAGACCAGTGGGGTGGACGGGGTAGGGACAACGGTGGGAGGGTTCCAGCCCGAGAAGCCAGGCTTGCAAATCACCAGCAGTAAAACAACATTAATAAAGCAGCTAACATTGATGAGATGATTTCTAAGCCAGACACCATTCGGAGAGTTTGACATTGAAGTACTTTTTCATTTAATGTTCCCAGCAGCCCTGTGGGGGTAAGAGCCTCGTCATCTACATTTGCTCAGAAAACGGGGCGCGGAGGGACTGATCACTCGTCCACAGTCGCACAGGGGGCTGGAGTAGAGAGGGGATTCAGCCCGGCACAGTCTGATTCCAGAGGCCGGGCCTCTGTCTCCTCGATTCTGCTACGTGTTTGGCTCCCAGTCGGTAGATGAGGAAGCCAGGCTCGGAAGCGAACAGCCTGTCCTGGGAGCCCTCAGTCTGTGCTGACCCGAAAGGCCACAGTCCCAGCCACACAGCAGGCCTGCCTCCCAAATGCCCACGCGGAGTTTCAGTGGGGGAGGGATAGGGTGGGAAGCAAGCAGACTGAGTCTCGCCGCCCTCTGGAACCCCACGGAAAGAAGGGATCGCATCCTGTACTCGTGGATTTATGGGCACCTGCCAGTCCAGCTGGCCACAGCTGACTCAGGAGACCCGTATGATCCCCACTCACACAGCGAGCAGCTTGTGAACCATTCTTGGCTGGGTGACCTTGAGCAATCGCTTGATGTCCCTGAGCACGACTTTCCTCAACCGAGGACATGATGACTTTCGAGTTTGGATGCTGTGTGTAACTCACACGCTGTGCCGTTCACACCGAGGTGTAATTTACCAGTTCCTCCATGCATTTGCCTACTGAGCCAGTATTTATTGAGCACCTACTATGTACCCGGCCCTGTTCTAGGTATTTGGGACAGAGCAGTGAATCAAACTAGCAAAGACCCCTCAGAGGCTTCCAGCCTCCTGGGAGGAGAGAGCCCACAACAGTAAACATACTGAATAAAATTGTAGCACGGGGGTGGTAAGCAGGGGGAATGGTGAGATGGAATCAGTTTCCGGATTTTATATTGAAGGTAGTGCCGCCATGATTTTCAGTCGGATACAGGTGGGGAGAGAGGAAGGCTCGGATGATGCCGAGATTTTTGTCCAGAGCACCCGGACATATGACGTTGCCATCAGCTGAGATGGAGACTGCAGTGTGAAGATGGGGCAGGGTTTGGCGGCGGGGAGATCGGGAGTTCACTCTCGGACATGTCAAGGTTCAAGGTTGAAGTATCAAGTGGGGACATCACGTGGGGATTTCCAGCGACTAGATATTCAAGTCTGGTATTCAATGACAAGAGCTGACACAGTGGACGTCCAAGGGTGGACGAAACCACCGAGGGAGAATGTAGACAGAGGGGAGAATGAGCTGCTTGGCCACGAGTGGGGAGGTCAGTGGGATACACGGGGGATTAAGGGCTGGTGGCTGTGGAGTATCTGTGGCATGGAGAACTCTGACCGAGTGCATACGGAAGAGTCGAGACACTCTTGTGCTGTAAATCCACAGCTAAATATTTATCTGGTTATTTGGGAATTGTTTTATTTATTTATTTTTCTTTGTGGAATTCTTTTTTTTTTTTTTTTTTTTTTTTTTTTTTTTTTTACCCTGGAAACACTTTAAAAATTTGCAATATGCCCTTTTGGCCTTGATGAGCTAAAAGATGAAAGTTTCAGGAGGATGTAAGTACTGAGCTCCCTTTTCTCAAGGAACTTGGCAACAAATTTGCAAGTTGCACAGACTGTTGATGTTTATTTACATCACTAGGCAGGGCTCTGTGGCGATTTCACCAACCACAAGAAAACCTAAGACCCAAAGCTGCTACTGCAGAAGTTAGTAATTTTAATTTTTTAAACCGTGTGTTTTATTTTTGAGAGAGAGACAGAGTGTGAGCAGGGGAGGGGCTGAGAGAGAGAGGGAGGGAGACACAGATTCCAAAGCAGGTTCCAGGCTCTGAGCTATCAGCACAGAGCCTGATGAGGGGCTCGAATCCACGAACCGTGAGATCATGACCTGAGCTGAAGTCGGACGCTCAACCGACTGAGCCACCCAGGCGCCCCAGAAGTTAGTAATTTTAAAAGATCTGCCCTAAGACACCAATTGCACCCAGATAGCTGCAGAAGGCGTTGTTACAGGTCGCTCTGGGAAGCGTGGATTTTCCATTCAGATCAAGCTACTATTCTGCCAATAAATTCAGCTCATTTTTGGTTCCAGTTTATCTCCTGCACAGGTAACAGTGGAAATGACAGCTGATCATGGGTCCGCTTCATAACCACTCCCTACACAGGGAAAATGCTATCGGTATCTTCTGATTCTTCCACTAGAAAAAAACCAGTCAGTTCCAAACATGATCCAATTCGCGGACTCAAAGCAAAACTTCTGGAAGTTTCATCTGGGTGACTGGAACAACGACTTCTGGGGGATGCTATTCTAAATTCAGTTTCAGTTGTTTACGTTGGAACTAGAGTTATATTTTTGTGATGATAATACAAATACAGATTTTGCTGGGGTGTGGTGTCATGGTAACAGCGATGTTCTTTCGAAAATAAGAGAGCAGTGGAACAGAAATGTACTTTGAAGAGGCCACTGGTGCACACACCGTTTGCAATTGCATATGAATAAGTTTCAGGATCCTACCAATTAATTCTTTTTTAATGTTATTTATTTTTGAGAGTGAGAGAGACAGAGCATGAGCGGGGGAGGGGCAGAGAGAGAGGGAGACCCAGAATCCGAAGCGGGCTCCGGGCTCCGAGCTGTCAGCCCAGAGCCCGACATGGGGCTCAAACCCACGAACTGTGAGACCATGACCTGAACCGAAGGCGGACACTCAACCGACTGAGCCGCCCAGGCGCCCCTCAATATTCTACCAGTTAAAATGGAGGTTAGAGTTGACAAAGTTTAGAAAATCTAAAGATGGGTGCACAGGGTTGCAGAACCACAAGCTTTTCGTAAGAAGGTCGACGATGAATTAAAAAAAAAAAAAAAAAAACCCTAGAGCACGTATTTCCTTTCTTTGCTGCCCCATCATCAATCACTTTTAGGGGACCTTGAGCCTAAATGCCCGGAAATGTTACTAAGCTGTTTGTTAAAGCGGAACTCTAAATTTTGTTTGAATTTTGTTCCAAATCAATTGGATATCTTTAATCAAGGTACTCAAAGAATGGAGCACCAAAACACCTGCTTTTACGCTTTTAGCAGACTGTAATTACCTTGAAAATGAAGGCATTATGCAGAAAATAAAGGACATTTATTGCGAAAGGGGAAAAATGTTTAAAGAATGCGAGCTCGGTGGCACACAAGATTTGATTTTAAATCTCTGTAGTGAGCTTTGGCATATCTCAGTTTGTGGGAAGAATCTTTTCACTCGGGTAAATTCATATTCCGTACAAGAAATGAGACGAAATTGAGAAAACCTACGATGCGCGGCCTCTAAGTTTCACAAAACGTTCAAAAAGGGGAAGTAACTACGACGTATTTGTAGAGTAAAAATATTACCTGGTAAAAATGTTTGTTGAAAGCCACTCTGAACTAGGGCATAAAGGCATCACCTGTGAACATACGTGGGCTAAAAGAGTTACGTGATTTTGTATGTAAAGAGTCAGACCTGAGAATAGCCTCTGCTTGGCAAAATTTGCTCAGAGATTAGCAAGTACCTCGGCACTTACAGCAAGGACATTTTCTTAACTAAATACATTCTAGTCTGGGGCGCCTGGGTGGCTCCCTCGGTTACGCGCTCGACTCTTGGTTTCTGCTCAGGTCAAGCTCTCATGGTTTGTGGGTTCGAGCCCCGCGTCAGGCTCTGTGCTGACAGCTCGGAGCCTGGGGCCTGCTTTGGATCCTGTGTCTCCTTCTCTCTCTGTCCCTGCCCCACTCATGCTCTGTCTCTGTCTGTCTGTCTCTCTCAAAAATAAATAAACATTAAAATTTTTTAAAAATAGGGGCGCCTGGGTGGTTCAGTTGGTTAAGCGTCTGACTTCGGCTCAGGTCATGATCTCACAGTTCCTGAGTTCAAGCCCCACGTCGGGCTCTGTACTGACAGCTCGGAGCCTGAAGCCTGCTTTGGATTCTGTGTCTCCCTCTCTCTCTGCTCCTCCCCGCTCACGCTCTCTGTCTCTCAAAGATAAATAAACATTAAAAAATATGTATTTTTTAATTTTTAAAAAGAAGCTGGAAAAAGCAAGGGTTCTCCCTTGGAGTCTCCAGAAGGAACACAGCCCTTCTAACACCTTGACGTTAGCCCAGTGCGACTGATTTTGAACATCTGACTTCCAGAATAATAATTTGTGTTGTTTTAAGCCACTAAGGTTGTGCTGATTTGTTAACGGCAGCCAGAGGAAATTCAGGCAATTTCACCCTCCCTGGGGAATCAGGGGCTGCCTCCCAAGCCACCAGCAGAGACCTCTGACTTCAGCTCGAATCTGGTTGGTTTAGCAGACACTGACCTCCGTCCCAGTGGACCCAGCTGTGTCCGTGGGCCTCCCACAGACACGGCATGTCTGCTCAAGCTGGGCTCATTTTGAAAGGGTTTGTCTTCACCAGCTATTGTCTGTGTTTATATGACGTCGGACAGAAAGGAGAGCCCTTCCTTCACCAGTTGTTAGTTTTAGCTCTGATATCTGCCTGGCACATAGTAGGTGCTCAATAAACAGCAGCTATTGATAGTATCGGTAATACTTGATCTTATTTGAAAAACGTAGAGGTGATGTTGGGCAGGCCTGCTAGAGAAGATGATTCTGTAATTTCTACATGATATTTTCTGAGTTTGCATATTTCAACCCTGGCATGTGCTACTCGGGAGATCACTTTCTTCAACGGATTGGGCCTCGTGGAATTCGTTCCAATTTCAACAGTGAGGTGAGATAAAGGCATTTGAAATACAGACAGAGAGATGAATGAATCTCCGCTCGGTCACATAATTAAGATGCGATTTTGAAGCCACAAAGAACCCAACCAATTTATTGGCCTCATGAAATCTTGCAAGCAATCCTGGGAAGACCGATTTGATTTTTATAAATCAAAATTCGTAGATTGAAACTGGTCAGAGTCCACATGGAGCTCATTAGGGGCTGTATTATTGAGCCTCTGCGTGTTTCATACGGCCTTGATGTCAAGAAAGAATTTCTGGGACCTCCATGAGCTAGTCCAGACGCTCTCCTCCTTTTCTGCTGGAGAAGCAACTAAACCCTGAAGCAGGCACACAGAATACAATCTCTCCCACTGATTTAGAATTACGTTTAAAACAAAAAACAAAACATACACTTAAAGAAAACAGAAAATCCTGCCAGTATTTCATTGTAAGAGGAAGCTTGCTTTGTTTGTTTTTTCTAACGAGATGTGAATCTCCTCTTACACCTTGCTCTTGTAAAAGGAAAAAGAGAGACGGCTGTTTACTTACTCAGGGGATGAAACAGCTCGCGACTTCGTCTGGGTTTCTGATGGCGAGAGCTGCCTTCGGAGGTGTTTTCTGGGCTGAGAAGCACCGTGGAAACGCGATGGCCTTAAATTGCCCAACCTCCTGTCCAATGAGGTCACTGGAGGGATTGCCGAGAAAGTGAGTCTTTTGATGGAAGAAGCAAGCTGGGGTTTAAAAGGAAAATTGCTCTGTACTCTAAGGCTGGCAAGAGAGTATTCAGCTCCCAGCCCCCCGCTTTACTTTGGAGACATCTGGGGAGACCAGTGACTCTGCCAAAAAAAAAGTATGTTGGCCAATATGCCCTTAAACCATATTCCGGCATCATCCAGTCCCTTCGAGCCTCAGTGGACATTGAGTAATGACTGTGCCCCGTTCACTACGGGGTCCCACATGCCTGAGGTTTGCTACAAAACCTCAGCTTTTGTGGGAGCTGACTTCAACGTCCCTTTTGAGTTTCAGTCCTCAAGGACACACGGCCAAGAATCCGTTAGTGTGGGCCCCATTAAACAAACAGTGAGCTAGGAAAAAAATTGACTCCTGCAGTGTCCAGAACTGAATGGGATCAGATACACTTTTCCTCATCTTCCCCAGCAGCTCTGAAGCCTATTTGTCTGCACATAACCAATTGAACTGCTCAAGACCTCCTGTTCAGACGGTAAGAAATTTCTGGCTTTCTTTGAGTGTCTGGCCTCAAGATCCTGTAACTGAAATGCTCCTAACCCTCCCTCTTAAAAATTAAGACGCTTCAAACTCCCTCCCTAAATGCAGGAGAATGCATCCACGCCTGGGGCTTGAATTGTGGCTTCTGGAAAGGTCATCCCCAAATCTCAGGGCCCCAGCCCTCCCCACACCCGAGTCCTGCCTCTTGGATGCCCCATGTCCCCTCTTTAAAAACAAAATTTTTTTTTTTTGCATTTATTTATTTTTGAGAGACAGAGAGAGACAGAGAATGAGTAGGGGAGGGGCAGAGAGAGAATGAGATAGAATCCGAAGCAGGCTCCAGGCTCTGAGCTGTCAACACAAAGCCCGACACGGGGCTCGAACCCACAAACCAGGAGATCATGACCCGAGCCGAAGTCGCACGCTTAACCGACTGAGCCACCCCGGGGGCCCCTCCATGTCCCCTTTTGATGTCACCTTGAACCCAATGTGTCTGGGGCAGAAAAATGTCCCCTTTGTCTTCAGTATCTAGCCTTCTCTGTTTCATTTCTCTGTACTGACACCTCAGTGGGGACAAACTGCACTTTAGAACTTTCTAGCAAGTTTCTCCTGTTGCTAGATATATTAAAATTGTGGAAGCAGAAAAAACAAAGAAGATTCTGAGACTCAGCAGATGAGGAGCATTTGAGGGAGGAGACTGGAATTTGTCTTTGGGGACGGTCCCTTCATGTGAGGAGAGACCTGGGATGTTTTAGTCACGCAGACGTTAGGTGAATGTCGGCCAGCGTCTGGGTAGCTTTTCATCAGACAAGGCCTCCAAATCCCAGGCCTTCCTAATTAGTAACAAAGATGGGGGTCTCACCAGTGGAAACCATTTGCAGAGAGTGACTGCCTTTTCTCTCTTCCATAGGAGTGGAGACTGGACTGCTTCTCACCAGTGTCTGTCTTAGGAGATGCCTCCCTGCCCAGACAGGCATTGACTCGTGAGGGTCCCTGAGACCAGCTCCGCAGGAGACGGGCCACTCGGTGGGACCCTGGCCGACCCCGCCTCACGTTGGGGAGAGACGGTGAGACGGTGAGAAGGGGCCCTTGTGTGGCAGGACCCTGTGGCCCCCACTGCTGGTGGCCCACTTGCCACGTGATGGCTGATGAGCGGGGCTTCGGGAGATGACTCTGTGGCAGCCTTGCCAAAGCCTTGGGGGCTCCCCCCGCGGGCGGGATGGAAAGTTCTTTTAGGAAAACGGATATTCCTCCTATGGCTCACTCGGGGTGGGAAATGGAGTGGAGTTGCCCTCTGCCTCTGGGGCTGTGGGGACAGGGGGCCTGAATTCCAGGGGCTGAGGGCAAGGCGAGGGAACCCCAAGTCTGTGGGGAGAGGGGGCCTGAATTCTGGGAAGTTGAGGACAAGGCGAGGGAACCCCGAGTGTTAGGGAGAGGGGGCCTGAATTCTGGGGGGTTAAGGGCAGGGCGAGAGAACCTCAGGTCTTGGGAAGAGGGGTCTGACTTTGGGGGGTTGAGGGCAGGGTGAGGGACCCCAAGTCAGTGGGGAGAGGGGGCCTGGATTCTGGGGGGTTAAGGGCAGGGTGAGGGAACCCAAGCCTATGGGTCAAGGGGGCCTGAATTCCGAAGGCTGAGGGCAGGGTGAGGGAATCCTACATCTAGGAAGGGATACAGGCCCCTGTAACGTGGAGGCAGGGGGAGGCCAGGAGTGGGGTGAGGGTCCTCTGGGGCCGGGGGCCTCTGTGAGGCCTCTGTAGGGAGAACAGGACAGCAAAGAGACTATTCTAAGGCATGAAGAGGCGGCTGGAAAGAGACCCAGGGCTGCCGTGTAGAAACAGGACAGCCTGGCCAGTGTGCTGGGACAGGTCAACCTTCCCTGGATTGTCCCTGATGCTGAGGCTGGGGATTCCAGGCAGCAGGGTCTCCTGAGCTGAGGGCTCGGGCTATGCTCCATGCATATTCCGAGAAGGTGAGCTTGAGCTTAAGGGACTTGGGGACACACGGGTCACAGTCCCCACCATGGTACACACACAGTTCTCTGGTCACTAAACCCTGGAGTCACCCTGTCTCCTCTCCTAGTCACATCCAGCAGGTTCTGCAAGGTCACCTCCCTGGGCTCATCTCTACAGATGTCGGACATCTTCAGGGCTTTCGCTCAGTCCTCACAAGACACGAGCTGTCTCTTTTATCATCTTTACGTGTGGCCGCAGGAAAGGAACCGAGGCCGGCCCGCTTCTGGCCGGGACCGAAGGCCCAGCCGGCCGTCCTTCCCCTCCGTCCAAGCCTTCCTTCCGGCCGTAAGTGTTAGACAATCACGTGGCAGACACGTCTGCGACAAAGAACCCCGAACCAATCTCCTAGCTTTCTGAGTTTTGTCCTTCTGTCCATGCTTGTGCTGGATTAATATTCCAGAGCACCTGGATTTTGTCATTTCCTAGGACAACAGCCCAACCCCTTGGAATTCGGACTCCCCTGTGGTCCTGCTGTAACACGCGGAGCCACCCTCCACCCTGGGACATTTCCTGACGGGTGACTCCTGGGCTCCTAATGCCTCTGGACGCGCCTTCCTGTGAGCGTTTGCTGGAAATGCCCCCCCCCCCCCCGCCCCTCTCTTTCTGCTTAATGCGCCTCCGTCATTCAAGGCCCCTTTGGTCCTCTGTGAGCACAGGTCTGAGTGTTCATCCTTCTATTCTGCACACACGTAGGGAGCACCTGCAAGGTGCCAGGTGGCTGCTGGGTGCCAGGGGGCAGGGAGGAGGAAGCCTGGCGTCCCCCCCTCGCCCCCGGGGGCCGCTCATGTTCCATGCGTCTGGCAAGTGATCGAGCCAACATTTGCAGTCAAGTGTGCAAACACCACTATACGAGAGCCTGCAGCGTGCGGCACAGAGGGGGTGGGGACGGATGGGGCCAGGGTCTGGTGTCAAGATGCAAAATCCTACAGTTTGTAGGTTTAACAAGGCACAGATACCTGGAAAGCGACAGGGCGACGGGGGCCGGCTTGAAAGTGTCCCGTGGCCTGAGCCGACGGCCATTTAGAAGTGAGGGGCGGGGCGCCTAGGTGGCTGGGTCGGTTAAACGTCTGACGTCAGCTCAGATCATGATCTCGCGGTCCATGAGTTCGAGCCCCGCGTCGGGCTCCGTGCTGACAGCTCGGAGGCTGGAGCCTGTTTCGGATTCTGTGTCTCCCTCTCTCTCTGCCCCTCCCCTGTTCTTGCTCTGTCTCTCTGTGTCTCAAAAATAAAAATAAACGTTAAAAAAAAATTTAGAAGTAAGGGGCTCTGGGCACCAGCCACTCAGCAGAAAATAGCCCACTGGGCCAGGGGTTCCACAAACCAGTGCAAGTTTAGAAATTTGCACATAAAACGCTGCCTGAACAGTGAGACTCAGCAGGCCCTCCCTGAGGGGAGTCAGGAGAATCCCAGAGCTAATGCAGCCAGGGCCCGGGTGCAACACTTGGAAATGACCTGTGACCGGGGAGGGTCAGCCACAATCCTCTATGTTCTAAAGCCTGAGCCAGACCGGGTCACGTCTCTGCCTGAAACCCTCAGGCTCCCCTCGCAGGGACCGGAAAGCGCTGAGATCGACAGTGGCCCACCCACAAGGCTGCACAGCCCTGCTGCCTTTCTCAGTGTCCTTTTCACGCTCCCCACCCGCTCATCCACTGGCTCTCTGGCCTCTTTGCTCTGTCTCAGACGTGCCACGTCCTCTCCGCCTCAGGGCCTTTGCACTGGCCATTCCCTGTGCCCGGAGCACCCTTCCCATAGACAGCCACATCCCTCGGGTCCTCCTGGTCCCCACAAATCCCCCCTTATCAGAGAGCCCTTCCCTGAAGTAATACCTCCTCCCTTCCGCCCGCTTCATTGTTTCTCACCACCTGGCTACACTGTTTAGTTTTTACTTCCTGTGTCTCCACCAGGCAAGGTGTTTACCTCTTTTGATTAGAGTCTTACTCCGGAACTCCTACAACAGAGCCGACGTGCTCAATCAGCACGTATTTGCTGAATAAATTCATAACCCTATTTATTTATGCTGCATATCAGAATATCAATAGTTTGTCCCTATGTCAACACGCACGTCCTGAACCCCTTGGGGGCTCCAGGTCCCTTGTGGGCAATGGGAAGACGGAGGTGAACAAAGCCTTTTCCGTGTCCCCTTGTGGAGCGCGGGGTCCGTCTGAGGACAAAGACAGGCAGGCAGGTAGACAGTGACTGCACGCCTTGGAAGGCAGAATGGTAATGAAGAGCCAAGGTTACGCCCGAGTATGAAGGCCTAAAGAATTGAAGTCTTGGAAGAATTATGGCAGAGGGATATTTGAATGGGGTTTTGAGAGATGAATAGGAGTTTGGAAGGCAGGCCAGCCAAAACAAACAAACAAACAAACAAACAAACAAACAAACGCAAAAACATTATAGGTGGAAGGCCCAGCACGTGGACGTGCACAAATGTTGTTTGTGGAAGGCTTACTTGGAACTTAGGAGTCAGCCCAGGGTCAAGCCTCAGACCGCGTTTTCTCATTCCTTTTGAGGACCATTCAGCCCCTGCCCTGGGGTCCGCTGTGTGCAGATTTGCCCCCAAAGGCTGTTGTTTTGGTGCAGCAAAGAGCACGAAACGGTTTCAGATCGGAGTGAGTTCTCTGAGAGCGCAGATACTCCCCTGGCACTGGGGGAGATGGGGCGAGGGTGGGAAGAGAGCCGGGGACCCTGCGGGGAAGTCCCGGGAAAGCTCAGACCCTCAGTTTCTTCATCTGGCAGCGAAGGTGCCCTGCCTGCTCTGACAGCTGTTGCGGAGATCAAATAAATCCACGGAAAATGTCACTCTTTCATCATATGGACGTTCACAGGATGAGATGAATTATGGGTACGTATGTTCCCAGTTTTATGACCTTCCTCTGTGGAATCTGGCAGAAACCGCCCATATGGAAAGCCTGTTGCCTCATCTTTCAATCAGCCCACGGGCCTAAATGGCCTACGCGTCCGGCGAGAAATGGGGGCGTGAAATCAAGTTCGTTTCCCACAGAAACCAGTAGTGCTCGTATGTCTTTTGCGGGGATGGGATTGATGCTGTGAGCGTGTATCTCTAACACAAGAAACCAGGCCGTGCCCTGTGATCAGAAATGTTTCTACGACCTGGGCGCAGGAGAAATGACACGCTGAAGACAACGTGCACCTTCCCTTGAAGACTTGGGGTCATCCTTGGCTGTCCCAGCCCTCATGGTGGCTACAGATATGTAACAGAGACAGATACGTCGACGATACACGTGAAATACTTGAATGGGGTTCTCCACTGGGCATTCGGAGAAGATGCCTCAGAAGAGAGCTAACGTTTCAGAGTTTGTTGGCATAGATGTGTCTCAGGCAGGGCTCTCCAGAGAAACCAAACCAATAGGATATTTACCTATTCCTATCTATCTATCTATCTATCTATCTATCTATCATCTATCTATCTATCATCTATCTATCATCTATCTACCTGTCTATCTTTCTATCTATCTGTCTATCATCTATCTATCTACCTGTCTATGGATCATCTATCTTCTTCATCATCATCATCTATCTGTCAATCAAGATATTTATTCCAAGATTAGTTCATGTGACTACAGGGGCTGGCTATGTCAAAATCCATAGGGCAGAGCAGAGGACTAGAAACTCAGGGAGGAGTTCATGCAGCAGTTTTGAGGCAGAATTTCTTCTCTGGAAATCTTAGTTGTTGTTCTTAAGGCTTTCAACTGCTTGGATGAGGTCCACCACATTATTGAGGGTAATCTCCTTTACTTAAAGTAAGGGATGTTCACCACATCTACAAAAGACCTTTGCAGCAACCCCAGATTCCTGTGTGATTAAAGAACCGGGTGCTGGAGCCCAGCCAAGCTGACACGTAAGACTCACCATCACAGATGGCATTTAGAACCATGATCCTGGCTGGGATTAGCAAGGTGGCCCACGCAGAGAGAAGACAAGAAGGCTTACGGTTGAAGCCTGAGGAGTGCCGACATTTACATTTTAGGTGGAGAAGGAGGTGCTGGGCAAGGAGAACAGGAAGAGCAGCCAGTGGAAAACAGATTCCGTGCCGATCAAGTCTGGGAGACCTGGGGTTAGACCAGGCTTAGAGAAGCATGCCTCCTTGCAGGACTTCTCAGGGCCTTTAATACGCTTTTGAGCATTGTGAAGCCTCGCGAGGAAGGTGTCGCGGTTGCAGTTCTGAGACTTAACAGACCAATCAGGAGCCAGGTTTTGGTTTTGCTTTTGGTTGTTGTTGTCGTCGTCGTTATTTTGTTTTCACTTTGTTTTGTTTCGTTTTTTTGGGGGAAAATCTTCCAAAGTAAACAGTGGCACCACAATAGCTTACAGAGTAGAAGGTGAGCCCTATGGCTCTAGGAGAAAATGATTTTAGAACTGAATTGAAGAGAAAGAATTCGGGCGGTTAATGGGGTGGGGGCACCCAGGAGAGACGACCAGTTCTCACCGTGAGAGGGTCTGTTCTTCCCCATGGAGCACGAGGACAGGGGTCAGACTGCCCCGAAAGGCCATCCAGCAGTCGGGATGCCAAGGTCCCACTGCTTTGTCTTCCTCCCAGTGGACAGGTACTTTGGGGGAAAAATCTGACTTGCAAGCAAGGCCCCGGTCCTCAGGTCTGATCTGGAATTCGGGGCGGGCGTGTCTGGGCCGCAGAGCCACCTGCCAGGGAGGGTTCGGATCCTAGCTCCATCACTGAGGAGCTGGGTGACCTCGGACCTGTTTCTGCGCCGCCTCCGGAAGCCTTGGTTTCTTGGTCTGTGAAGCGGGCCCCTTCTCAGCGTTTGGGGATCAGGTGAGACGCTGTGGTGACGCAGCCAGCGGGAGCTGTCCTGGGTTATTGCTTTGTTCTTGCACAAGAAGGGTTATGTAAGCTGTCCTCTGTCTTGGCCGGGACCCCAGAGAGGAAACAGACAGACAGGGCTGGCCCTCGGTGTGGGCCTCGGAAGTTGACTCAGCGTGGACGGGGTGTCCGGGGAAGCTTCAGAACCCTGTCTTGGTTCATCTTGTGGGGTTGTCCCTAAACAACCTTCCACCAAGTCGGAAGCCGGAGCCAGGCCCTGTGGCCTCTTCTTAGCCTGGTCTGGGAGGCCCTGAATCAGCCTGGCTTTGGGGCTTGGGGAAGGAAGAGGGCAACAGGGCAGCCCCGGTCCTGGGCCAGCAGCCTGGGGACTGGGGTATTTAATAAACCCGGCTCTAGCAGGTCTGTGGTTCGTACACTCTGGGGGGCCTGGGTTTGCCCCTAACATCCTACATGACCTTGTGAAAGGCCTGGGGATCCTCCTTTGGAAACACTCCCTCGAGCTCTGTCAGATGCTCTATCCTGCTCTTTCTTTTTTTTTTTTTTTTAATTAATTTTTTTTTCAACGTTTATTTATTTTTGGGACAGAGAGAGACAGAGCATGAACGGGGGAGGGGCAGAGAGAGAGGGAGACACAGAATCGGAAACAGTATCCTGCTCTTTCTTAGGGACACTTCTGTCACCAGCTGGCATCCCCAGCCCTCAGGAGACCTCAAGGAAGCTTCTGGTTGACTCCTGCATTGCTGGGGGGAAAGGGGTCTGTGTGGACCCCGGTGGGCAGGCTCAAAGGTGAGTGAGCACGTCCTCAGAACGATTACAGCGCCTCTGGCCGCCTCCCGGGGCTGCCAGAGCCAAGTGCCACAGACAGGCTGGCTTCGAGCAACGGAAATTTAGTCTCTCACAGGTCAGGAGGCCAGAAGTCCAAGATCGAGGTGTCGGCAAGTTGGGGCCCTCCTGAAGGCTCTGAGGAATAATGTCTTCTATGTTTCTTGGCTTCTTGGCGGTTCTGGGGAATCTTTGACATTCCTTGGCTTGTGGGACCGTCACTCTGATCTCTGACTACATCTCCTTGTGGCCTCTGTGTCTCTCCTCCTCCTATGAGGACCCCAGTCCTTGGACATGGGGCCCACCATAATCCGGTACGACTTCCTCCTACCTTAATGACCTCTGTGAAAACCCTATTCCCAAATAAGATCCTGTTCTGAGGTCCCATGTGGACATGAACTTGAGGGGGGAACGGAATACTATTTAACCCATGAGAGTGCTTTGATCTCTGTTATTCTTCACAGCACCTGGATTCTCATTGTATAGGCGAGAGAACAGAAACTCAGAGAACCTGACTGGCTTTGCCCGAATTCCCAGAGTCAGGAAAGACAGAGCTGGCATGTGAACCAGGACCCTGGCTCCAAGCCCAGGGCAGTCGCTGTCACATTGGTGCTGCCCTCTACAGTGTATAGAGCCCTCCTTCCAGAGTCATTAGCTCTGGGTAAGACAGTCACACTTAGGGTGTTAGCTGCCTAGTTTCCAGATGAGGAAACTGAGGCCAAAGGCCGTTGGAGGGGGGTGAGGGGTTGGCCAAGATCACACAGCGAGTAGGTGGCGTGGTGGGGCCTCAAGGCCTGGCCTCCAAATTTCTCCACCTACAATGAAATGTTACCTCTCAGCGTCGGGCACATGAAGGGAACCAGACACAAAAGGCACGTGGTGTTATGATTCCATCCGAACGAAATGTTCAGAAGAGGCAAGTCTGGAGATGGGAAGGTTAGTGGCTCCCGGAGGTGGGGGGAGGCAATGCTGGGGGATTTCATGCTGGGGTGATGAGCATGTTCTGGAACTAGAGAACAGTGACCACACAGCTCTGGGGGTAAGTGGAACCCACTGGAATGGGTGAGCTGTCTGGCTCGTGAGTCATATCTCGATAAAGCTGCTACGGAGAACATCTCAGGGTAAGGTGTCAGCCTCCAGCCCCTGGTGTGTGTGGGGGGGAGGGGCGGGTGGATTCTGTAGGAGGTAAATACTCTTGAGGCCTACAAGATTCAGACTCTGTTAGGGCAGAAACAGCCCCAGTGCGGGCTCAGAAGCTGTTCCTGCAGGAAGGCACCTTGAGGCCTTTCTCGGTGACCAGATTCGTAACCCCCCCCGCCCCGGGGAAGTCACAAGCACCCCTCCTGAAGAGCAGTGGGGTCTTAGCAAGTTACTTCCCTCTCTGGGCCTCAGTTTCCCCATCATGAACTGGCGGTAACGCAGGTGCCCACCTCCTTGAGGGGTCACGAGGGTCTGAAAAAAGGTCAGCGGAGTGTGAGACATTATCATGGGGCCATTTGACCTCAGCCAAAAAACAACAAACAAGCCATCAGGCTTCCAGCAATTTCCACTGCTGAATCGTGACCTCCTCGCCTCGTCCCTGTCCACACACCCCCCCCCCCCCCCCCCCCCACTGCTCCCAATCCTCCAGGGTTTCGCGAGAGGTCAGAAGGTGTGGTTCTGCCATGGGCTCAGGGGCTAAGAGCAAGGAGAGAGGGGACCACACTGCCGGTGGCTGCGGATCGAGACTTTGCTTTCCAAATCATGAAGACTGCACCAGGGACTTCAGAGATCGACGACGGCCCTCATGGCTAGCATTCAGTCCCACCAGGTCGCTGGCATTCAGCTTGCACCGCGACCCCACCTCCTCACCCACTCGGCCAGGGCAGGCTCAGGGGCCCACTGGTGGGCTTGCGGGGGGCCGTGGAGGGTCGGGAAGGCAGGGGCCGCTCATGTTGCTGGGCTGACTGGGGGCAGGTGGGAGGGCGGCTTTCCCAGCCCATTTCCACCTGCCGAAAGCCCAGTTCACACTTCCAGCCAAGTGGCTGGCTCCCCTCTGGGCTGCAGACATCCTAGAGTCATGCTTACCCTGAGACCAAAGTCCCTTAGAGGAGTGAGCTCCCTCGGGCAGTGGTGGGCAACTTTTTCCGAGCTCAGAGCTGCTGGGGAGGGAAGGGTGCAGGCCGAGTGGGAGGCACGAGCACTGGAAGGAGCACGGAAAATCTGTCGGACTCTATCCAGTTGTGGACACCAGGGCCAGAGGGCAGAGAACGAGCCAGGAAGTGGAGAGAGGGAAAGATACAAGGCAGGGGCTGGCTCATGATAGGTCTTACGAGCCACGTTATGGATGTAGAACTTTATCCCGGGTGCCGGGACACGTTTGCATGATTTCCTGTTAGAGAGCATGGTCCTCGCCCTCACCATCGTCTTCATCACAGCTGTCATCACCATCATCATCACCATCGTGGCCGCTCACACGTGTCGAGCGTGTACCAGGCACCGGGCTAGAGGCTCTTCTGCGCAAATCCTGTCAACAGCTCTGTAAGGCAGATGCCCTCATTCGCCCCCTTTTACAGATGAGAAAACGTAGGCTCCGAAAGGATCGGTGAGATGCTCCAGACCACACGACAAATAGGAGCCCCGGCCAGAACCGGGACTGGAATCCAACCCAGGTCTGCCTCATCCCAAGCCTCGGCTCCTAAACGCTGCTCTTTCGGGGTATAGCCCCTCTACGGTTGTATTTGTGTGAAGACACGTCATTGGATACAGAGTGAAGGATAAGAGCTGGCAGGTGGTCAAGGTCAGTATCAGAGACGGCAAGAGCGGTGAGAGGATGCTCAGCCATAGAGAAGCAGATAGGTCCCGGAAACACGTGGGTGGAATCTGAAAGAGGTGCTGATCCGGTAGGTGGGAGGGATGGGGGAGAGGGTGTATTGACCAATGGCCCCCAGGTTTCTGGTACGGGTGCGTGGAGGTGTAGATCGAGTAATGCCACTTCTGTAGAGACAGAATAGAAGTGTTCTTTAATGAACGAGTGAATGAATGAATACGTGAGTAATGAGGAGGTCCCCTAAATGAAGTGGGTAATGAGTTCCCCATCGCTGGGATTATGCAAGCAATGGCTACACAACTGTTTGTTTAATCTAGACATTGTAGAAGACACTCCTGCTTGGAAGAGGAGGTGAGAGGGAAGGTCCTCAGTAAATATATATTGCATGCATGAGTGATTGAACTTGCTGCCACCCCTCTGATTCTAGGGCCTCATGGGGGCTCGCTGGCACCTGGTGGGAGCTTGATGAGTTACCACTGTAGGAATGGAGGACGGGGGAGACTATCAAACCCTATTCAATTTTCTTACATTTCTACTTCGGTATATTTTAGAGCCTGCAGTTTAATACATATTAATGAGTTTACACATTGGGTATGCATAATCAAAATTCTTTTACTTATAGGGATACACAATCACAAGAGCTTAGACACCGCTGTTCTGCAGGACAGAAGCCCTAAAGTGGGCTGAGCGGAAATAATGGCCTTCTCGCTGCCTCTTGATTGCAGTGTCCTCACAAAACTAAGGTTTTCGGGAACCGTGACATGAAAAACCTCTGCAAAAACTACTGCAAAAAAACTCCTCGACCGTTTATTAAGTTGTATGGAAAAGACACATGTTTACACACTTCATCCATTTCTCATTGTTTGTGAATTGCTCCCTCCTTACAATGTAACAGCTCTCTGGGTCTTTCACAGGACAATGTTCTTTATCACAGTGTTAAAACAACCCACTGGGCGGCTGCCCTCCTGCAGACTGATGGCTCCTCAGGCCACGGGAGGACCCCTAAGTGACCATTAGGTGTCCAGAGCTAAATGACCATTAGGTGCCCATCACACACCCGCTGATGGATGAGTGCTACACATTTGCGAAGCACAGCCTCCTTTTTATTCCACTCACAGTCTGCGCGTGGTTTAACTCCGTTAAAATGTTAAACCCTTCCTACTTCTTCAACCGTTTTCTTTCTCCAGCTACGAGTGTGTGTGTTTATTGGGGCAGAGGGGTGTGCGTGGCAGGGGCACAAAGGCTGGGCATCTTTTCTGACTCCTTTTGCTTTAAAATCTAGAGCTGGTTTGATGAGGATTTACGGGCTGTTTGCCATCCAAGATTTCCTGGTCTTTGGGGTTTCCATCTTCTCCGGAGAGGGCTTGCTAACAAGTATCCAATTACTTTGAGTGAATGAATGCTGTCCTGGTGTCGCTTGCCTTACCATCCTGGTAGCTCCTGAGCTCCACTGCTACTGAGCTGGCCCTCCCCGCCTTGGTTCTCCTCCACATGGCGTTGCAGCGTTGGAGCCCGGGAGGTGCGTTCTCCTTACTCCCCACGGTGCCTGCCGGCCACAGCAGGCCGATTGGGAGCCGCGTAGAAAAAAAGAAATGAATCCTCCCTGGAGCACCGGGGGCTTGGCGATAGGACTGTCTCTTAAGCCTCTGGCCAAGGATGCTGGTCCAGCTTCCGGTGGCCTTACTCCTGGGACCCGCCCCGCCCCGCCCATCACCCCGCCCACCGCTGCCCCATCCAACCACTGCCGGCCCCGCCCAGCGAAGGCGGAGCCACAGCCTCTCCGCAGCGCCGGCTGGAGGCCCCTGGGGGAGGGCGTTCTCCCTTCTGGGTTCGTCGTGTGGGGCCCCAGGGCTTCCTCTTGGTCACGTAGACCAGGCAGCCACGCCGTGACTCAGACCCAGCTGGCCCAAATGAGGCGCTCAGCCCTGTAGGGGAGCTTGGTCCCAGGATCAGCGCTATGGGGTCCGTGACCCTCGTGCCAAATCATTGGGCTGCTGTCCTCGGGTGGCAATTGGTTGGTGCCCTCGGTTGCTGAGACCGGGACAACGGTGGACGGGCTGGACTCCGCCTGAGTACTGCCCACCCCCGGTCTGAGCATGAGTCCCCGGCAAGTTCACTCAGACATCTCTCGCGGGCATCACAAATCAAACATTGAAGGGGTGGCGTCTCCGCAGAACGCTCGCGTGTGTATGTATGTGTGGGGGGCGGGCGGGCAGCGTTACGGGAAGGTGGAAGGCAGGTAACGTTGTTGCGCACCTGCTATGAGGCCAACCCTGAGACGTGCTTTATTTACAGCACCGTTAGCTACAATACCGGCCCTCCTCTAAAGAGCTATTGTAAAACCCGAGTCCGTTTCTTGATAATAAATTTATTTCCATACTGTGTGCCTAATAAAGCCTCACATTTATATAGCACCCTTCCTTTTTCCCAAGCACTTTCGTGCCTGTTAACGTCTTTCAGTCCTCCCAACAAGCTGATGTCACAGAGGACGAAACAGACAGGGATTAAGTGACGTGCCACTAATTATCAGCAGAACTGGGGCGTCAGGCTCCTCCTCAGTCCTCTCCTCTGCACCAGCCAGGGTGCCTCCACCACGTCGCAGAACAGCCTTCTGGTCGTTGGAAGCAGTCATCCCTGTTCGAGTTTGCGAGTTTCTCGGAGACAGAGATTATACTTTGCTTTTTTCTTCCCTCTTGCCCGCGGTGCTCAGTACTTGCCTACACAGCAAGTGCTTAGATAAGTGCTAAGTGCTCATCGAGTTCTTGTTTGGCACAGACCATCTTGCCCATGGGCAGGGGGAGTGATGGGATCCTGGTCTCCGGGTTCTTACCAGGGATCCCTCAGAGTTCAACCTTCACTGATCGGAGAAATCATCCTCCAGAGTCCCAGCTGAGAGGATTTAAGAGACTGAAGGCAAAACTCCAGCCAGGCCCCCCGCCTGTGGACCCAGCCGTGGCCTCAAAGCTGGGGTGGCGGTTGTCCCGGAGATGTGATCTGGCACGCTGGGGCAGGCTGGGACACCATGTGGGAGGGACACTCAGTCACTCCTGTCCCTGTCCCCAGGCCCCCTCCACTCCTGGGAAGAAGCAGACTGGCCCACGGGTGGCAGCAAATGGGAACAATAAAACCGTCATGTTTATGGAGCCCTTGGCTCTGGGCATGAGGTCACCCCATCCTCACGGCCTCGCCCGCTGCATCTTGGGCAGGGCGGGAATGAAGCGCCTGTGTTTGGCCGGAGACGTCGACTTACTGCCCAAGGTCGCATGCCTTCCGTTCCTGCTCAGGCACATCCTGAGGGGCAGCTGTAAGCGCACCCTCACCCACGTGAACCGTAGTCCTCGGGGCGGCCCTCACTGGCTGTTCCCCACCCACTCGGGCAGTCTGTGAATCTGGCGTTCCACCGAGATGGAGGTCCGTAGCGTGCCCATGGAGTTCTCCGTCTTGGTGGACTCCGACACGCAGCCCCCTTTCTGGCACAGTCCCCGGAACACCTCCCGTGACTTCTTGCGGAAGCGCTTGCCCACGATCACATACACCAGCGGGTTGAGGCAGCTGTTGCTGTAGGCCATGTAGGACGCGATCTGCGTGAAGACGTCGACGATGTGCTCATCCCAGCAGCCGGACAGGATGTTGAGGCGCAGCAGCGTGTCCAGGAAGGTGCTGACCTGGAAAGGCAGCCAGCAGGTGACAAACAGCAGCAGCACGGCCAGGACCAGCACCGTGGCCTTCCTCTCCGTCTGGATCTCCTTGAACTTCTGCATCTCGTTGTTGCGCAGCACCTTCATGATCTGCACCGTGCAGAAGGTGATGACGACCAGGGGCAACAGGAAGCCCACGGAGTTCAGGAGCACGTTGGTGAACACCTCCCAGGTGCGCGACGGGTAGACGATGATGCAGGCCGTGACGTTGTAGCCCTCGGCCGCGTACTCCTTCATGGTCCGGAAGGCCAGCATGGGCGAACTCAGGAGCAGCGTGCACCCCCAGATCACCAGGCTGTAGAGTTTGGCCCAGCGCACCCCGCGCATCCGGCCCATGGACATGGTTTTCACCAGGGCCAGGTAGCGGTCGATGCTCACCAGCATCAGGAAGCAGATGCTGCTGTACAGATTCATGTAGAGCATGGTGTTCACCACGCGGCAGAGGACCTCCCCAAAAAGCCAGTCGAAGTTGTGGGCGATGGTGATGGCCCAGAAGGGCAGCCCGCAGGCCAGGATCAGGTCCGCCGCGGCCAGGTTCCCCAGGTAGATCTCGGCCACCGTGCAGCTGCTCTTGTGCAGGCAGAAGACGCCGAGGACGAAGATGTTCTCGAGGGCCGCCAGCACGAACAGGACCCAGAGGAAGGGAGCCTGGATGGCGTTGAGCCAGCTCCACCACTCGGTATAGACGCAGCCCTGGGGCGACGTCCCGTTGAGAGTGGACTCAAGCACCTGCGAGGTGATGTTGAGCATTTCGACGCTGAAAGAAAAGCGCAAAAGAGGCTGTTACACCTCAAGGTCACAAGAAGGAGGAGAGACAACTGACGCAGAAGGAGGGGGACTCAGCAAGCAGCTTCCAGAAGCGAGGTCGGGAGGGCCGCTCAGGCCCTTTCTGCCGCGTGCTCAGAGACCGGGGTGCCCCGGACTCCCTGGGGTCTTTCAGAGGGACCCCGTCTCCTTGGGCTGAGCCGAGAGCTCGTGTTCTTTGCCTGGCAGCTCCATCAGGATGTTTCCTTGGACGGTGTCCACCCGCGGCACCAACAGTCAGTCTTGGGCCCTGGGCCTCCTCGAAGCTTCCGTGATGGCAGGATGCAAAACACATTCCTTCCTTATCGCGTGGGCCCCTCCCAAGGGAGCTGGGCATCTTTCAGCCTCTCGTGGCCTGGTCACGGTGAGTAATTTATTAGAGGAGAAAGATGATATCATGCCAGACAGTGATATTCCAACCTGCCTCCGAGACCACGGCCCATCTGCCCACACCCTGTCTCCTTCTGGCAGAAGGCAGCGCTGTGCTTCCAGAACCTCCATCAGCCAAGTGTTGACGACAGTCCGAGGTCACGTGATGGCAAGGGAAGGCAGGGGCTTTGGAACCAGACAGTTCATATCTCGGCGCGTTCATTGTCTGTGTGACCTTGGGTAAGTTAATTGGCCTCTCTGAACCTCAGTGACCTACCTTGTAAAATGGGAATAACAGAATCTACTTCTCAGGGCTGCGGTGGGAATCCAAGACAGTGGGCAAAAAGCTGTGCTCTTGCTTCAACAAGCACGAATAATTATTGACTTTTCGTGAACTTATGAAAACAACCGGCACCACTGTTTTCAGGTTCTTGCTCCTGTATTAGCGACTGTATCATTAACTCACTTCTTTCTCTTCCACTCTTGGGTGCGACTCAGACCATGGGGCGGTTCATTTTCTGGAAGTGGCACTGTTCAGGCTACTTCCTCTTTACCCTCTGCCAAGAGGCACGGGGGTTGGACAGCTCCCTAACTGTGTGGTCTTAGGCAAATTGCTTGACCTGCCCGAGCTTCCATTGTGTTTCCTTTGGAGTAAAACACTGCTCTCTTCTTGACTGGCTTTGTATGGCTGTTGCAAGGTCCAACTCAAAGCGTGGGCGTGAAGACACATTGAAAGCGGAGAGTACAACCAGAGGGCAAGACTGAGTAGATGTTTCCCTAGTGCCCAGGGCAGGGAGAGCCAGGGAAGGTGGTGGGAGGGGAGCTCTTCCTGGGTGGGTGAGTCCTTCCGGGGCAGGCTCATTGGCTGGGAGGTGGGGGGTGGTGGGTTGAGCCACAGCTAAGGGAAAGAATCTGCTGTTCACCGGTGGGATTGCCTAGGAAAAGCCCCTCTGCTTCCGGGACCAGCTGGCTGGCTTTGAGCGGCCAGACTGGGCACCTGTGACTAACTCATTCCTCAGTGCAATTGTTATTTATGTATTTATGTATGTATGTACGTATGTATGTATTCATTTATTTAATTTTTTAAAACACTTGTCTTTTTTTTTAATGTTTTATTTATTTTTGAAAGAGAAAGAGAGAGAGAGAGACAGACAGACAGAGTACCAGTGGGGGAGGGGCAGAGAGAGAGGGAGACACAGCATCCCAAGCAGGCTCCAGGCTCTGAGCTGTCAGCACAGAGCCCGACGTAGGGCTCGAACTCTCGAACTATGAGAACGTGACCTGAGCCGAAGTCGGACGCTCAACCAGCTGAGCCACTCTGGCGCCCCTGCAATGGTCCTTTCAATGTGCTTTGAGCATCTTCTCTGTGCTGAGCTCCACCCTGGCTGTAGGGACCCAGAGGTGAGTGCCACGTGTCCCCCACGCCCTGCCAAAGCTCCTGGCAACTGTGGTCTAGAGTGTGATGGATGCCGTGGGGGTGTGGGGCACAGAATTGGGTGTGTGTGGAGAAGGACGGAGGTGACTCTGTGACTCTGGAGCTGGATCTCGAAAGACGAGGAACATGTCAACAGAGAGCAAAAGGAACAGTGTTATGTGGTGACAGAGGGTGGCTACATTTGCAGTGAGCACAGCGTAACATATAGAGAAGTTGGATGGCTATGTTGTACCCTGGAAACCAAGGTAGCATTGTGTCTCCACTATTCTCAAATAAGAAAATGAAAAAACAAGACAAACAAACAACACCAACAAGGAGAGAGGAAGACCAGGCAGAAGGAGCAGCTTGAGCGGAGGTGCAGAGATGCGGAAGCCTCCGGCATGTTCTGGAAGGCAAGGTGGGAAGTGGCCAGGGATGGGATGAATAAAGGAAAAAGGACAGTCATCACTGGCTGCTAAGAAAGTGAAGCTTTGTCCCTGAGAGCTTTAAGGAGGGACTGATGGGACAGGAGAAAGGCTCTGGGAAGATTCTTCTGGCGGAGTGGTGATTTGGATATGTCCCCCAATTTTTTGCTACCCTTCCCTTCAAAGGGTGGAGTCTAGTTCCTCTTGCAGTGAATGTAGCCACTGACTTGCTTCCCACCCATGGTGGCAGTGACAGTGTGTGAGTCCGCGGTCTGTCATAAAACACATTGCAGTTTCTTCCTTGGCCTTGCAAGGGTGCTTGCTGTGGAGACAGCTGGCAGCCATGTTGTGAGGGCGCTCAAGCAGCGGTGTGGGAGGAACCAACTTGCCCCCTTGGAAGCAGATCCTCTGGCCCCAGTTCAGCCTTTGGTTGACCCTGGCACCCTAGCCTTGGAGTATTCCGGCTGAGACCCCAGATATCACAGAACAGAGACGGGCCGTCCCCACTGGGCCCTAAGTTCCTGACCTGTGCAAACTGGCAGGCTCCTTCCAGAGCCTCTGGATGTAAGGCTTCTCCTGGACAACCTCCTTGGTCCAGCCTTTGGCCCTGTTTTTGCAGCTACATAAAACCCATTTTCTCAGTGACCCAGGCTTGGACAGTTGTCTCTCAGGGTCTGGGTCTCGGAAGACGGAAGTATGGCACCAGATGCTGCCTGTTAATTTCCCAGCAATATGGTCCTTTGCCAACGGGATGGCCCCTGGCCCTTAGCTGGCTCTGAGAGCCACTAGATTGTCCGAGGTGGCCTGGGGAGTGCGAAACTGGGGGTTAAGTGCCCCGTGGCTGCCCGGTCATCTCCATGGTATGCTGCACCCCATACAGGGCTGAGAAGCCAGGTGGGGCCCCTCTGCCCTTTGTCTCACCAGCCCTGAACCCTCAAGACCGACCCTCCCTTTCTTCTGCTTCCACTCGCAATTGGTTCTCTCTATGGAGTGGCTAGGCCTCCTACCAGACATCAGACATGAGTTGGAGACACCCCTTCTCCGTGGTGACCTGGTGCATCTCTGATTCCTTGGGTGTTGACTTCAGAATGTCACTCTCTTCATTTCCAAGTTCATTTGGGATGGGTCGCACATGACCGTCACTTCTGCATCCTCCTCCCGCATCCCCGTACCCCACCAAACCCAACAGAACACCACCCGCCCTGCTCCCACCAGGTCCATGGGGGACTCGAACACGGGCCCTACCAGCCCTCGAGAGGTTGTTTTTTTTTTTTCTGCGGATCCCACATTGCCTGTTGCTCTCACTGTTGCCCAGGAGATGGGGGTCACGTTCCCCAAGTCTTCCCCAGGCTGTCTGCCCCTCCCACCATAAGCAGTGAATCAAGGAATTCTTTTGACTTACCCGAAAGTGGCTGTGGTGGGCACGGGGTCCTCATGAAAAGACACGAACATATGTCTCCTCCAGGAAGAGAACATTTGGACTCAGAGGGAGACGTGCGTGAGGCGCCCGGGCTGATCGGAGGAGAAAAGACAGTTAGACCGTGGGCTGGGGACCATAAAACACACATGTGTTTGTCCACGAGGGAAGGGAAATCGAGCCCTTCACTGAACAAATATTTATTCAGCAGCTGCTGCATACTGGGTGCTAGGGACATAATGGCACAATGTCCTGTCCTCCAGGAGCTTACAGTTTAATGGAGAAGCCAGACATTACTGAAATAGTCACTAAATAATTGAAAACTGATGCAAATGCTATGAAATAAAGGTCCCACGGAAGCATATAAGATGGAGTCCTAAACCAGCCTGGCGTGGGTGGGGGGGGGATGTGGGAAATGGATATTTATTTTAAGAGCTGAGGGTGAGCAGGAGGAAACTGAGCAAAAAGATGGCGGTGGAGAGGAGGATGTCTACGAAGGAGCAGCGTTGCAAAGGCCCCGAGGCAGGAAGAAGCTTGGTGTGGATGTGTGTTAGGCCCTGGTGGCCGCTGGGGGACGGAGGGTACGGGATTGTGGCAGGGACAGAGTGGAAGCAGGGAGACCGGTTAGCAGGTTCAGCCCTGGTGTAAGGCTGGCCATGAGAGCCCGGGGAGGAGAGCAAGGGACGTGTCAAAGACACCCCCCACACAGGTGCTGCCATCTCCTGTGAAGGCAAGAGGCGGAGGGCTGACTTGGAGAAGGGGTCATGTGTTTAGACTGGGACGTGTTAAGTTTGAGGTGCTTCTGAAACTCACAGGGAGGGGAGCAAGTAGCCGTGGGGCTCAGAGTGGGTCTGGAGCTGGGGGTGGGGGGCCTGGGCTGGAGGATCTCCAGGGGCTTCGAGCCTAAAGGCAGAGGCAGGTACAGAGGAGCGGTTCCAACCCTTGTGGTGGTGACTGCCACAGTGTGCTCTCAAGGTCTGAGCCCTGGGTGAGAGGGACTCAGAGCCTTTCTCTGTCCCTCTTCATGTTTCACTGTACAGCTGACCCTCGGACAGCACAGCTTTGAACTGCGAGGGTCCAGGTATGCGGATGTTTTCCAATAAATACGGTACACTCCCATAAATGTAACTTTACTTTCTCTTCTTTGTGATTTTCTTTTTTTGTTGTTTAATGTTTATTTTGGGAGAGAAAGAGCGAGAGCGCGAGCGAGCATGAGCAGGGGAGGGGCAGAGAGGGAGAGAGAGAGACAGACAGAGAAAGAGAATCCCAAGCACGCTCTGCACAGTTAGCACAGAGCCTGATGGAGGCAGTGGGGCGGGGGGGCGAAAGCGGGGGGCTTGATCCCCCGAACCGTGAGATCATGGACCTGAGCTGAAACTGAGAGTCGCAGAGGCTTAATGAACTGAGCCACCCGGGGGCCTCCTTACGTTTCTCTTAATAACATTTGCTTCTCCCTAGCTCATTCTATTGTAAGACACTATATGTTACATATGACATACAAAATATCTGTTAATCGGAGGTTTATGTTATTGGTAAGGCTTCTGGTCAACAGTAGGCTCTCAGCACTTAAGGTCTGGGGGTGTCAAAAGTTAGATGCGGATTTCGGACAGGGAAGGCCGTCAGCACCCCTCCCCCCAGCTTTGTTCAAAGACCAACTGTACTCTCATCCCCGGAGGTAGGCATCTGCCACAGGCTGGCCTTGCCGAGGAGGTGGGGGTGCAGAGATGGGGGAGGTCACTCGTCCGGGTGCCATTGCTAACAAGACCCAGAGGTGGGGCTTGAACCCCTCCTTCTGGTCCAGATCTCGAGCTCGCACCGGGATCTCACCTGCCCTCTTGCTCCCGTCCAGGAAGGGTGTGAAAACCTGGGTGCCCATGTGCACGTGCATGGAGCCGTGGATCTGCCCCGCCCCGGGTTTCAGCCACCCCTCAGCAGGCACATGGAGCTTCCAGAAGCCAGCTCTCCTAATCCAGTTGTAGGAGGTGAAGGGAAGGCGGCCGACAGTCCAAGAAACATTAAGGCATTAGAAAAAGAAGAGACTGAGTTAGTAAGCAGGAAACGAGGCAGAAGATATTTAATGAACATCTGGAAAAGGTTTCCCTGAACCCCTGAACTGAGCGGAGGTCAGGATTTGGAACTTGCAAGAGGAGGCCAGCAAGCAGCCAAGTCCTGCTGATGCTTCAGGGACGGAAGGGGTCTGGGAGAAGAGAAGAAAGTCTAGTAGATTGCCTTTTGGGGAGGGCCTCCCTGGTCCCTGGAAAGCGGAGGGCAGAGGCCATGTGTTTGAATCATTCATTCCTCCAGGACCCTTATTGAGATGGGGGGGGCGGGGGAAAGCAAGGTGAGCTTCCCCTGCCCCATGGGGCTCCCCTCTCCTGCTGAGGGACTTCAGTCTGTCCCAGGCCCCCCAATTCCACCCAGACAGAGACAACTGCACAGGTGACTGCGGGCGGGGGCGGGGGTGCTTCAGGTCAGTCACCCTGGGGAGTGCCCAGTGTTTCCTCCTGGCCCCTGGGAGTTGGGTGTTCCCGGATCTGGCCGGCTGATCCTAATTGCTGGCTAATGGCTGTAAACATTGCTCTCATTTTGAAAACAAAGCCGGGAGTTTCTCTGCAGCCGTCTGGAGAGGGGGTTTCAAGTCTGGAGAAATTGTAGATGCTAGTTGCTTCTCTGCCTCTGCTGGCGGAGGCATCCCCAGGAGGATTCTGCCTGTGAGAGCCGCAGGCAGCTCCAGGCCACTCTCCCTGCAAGCCCCCCCACCCCCACCCACCCAGGAACCTCAGCAGGGCTGGCTTCCTTTGGGCTTGGCCAGTGGGAGCACCAGCAGGGCGGGGAGGGAGGAAGTACATGGGTATCAGCTGGGGCGTGGGCTCCCAGTTCTCTGCATCAGGGCCTCCAGGGGCTGAGCTCACAGCTCCTATCAGGGGCCCTTCCCACCTCGCTGGCCAGGATTCTGGAGACTGCCACCTGGTCCTGTTCAGTTCTCTGGGAGGGAGGGGGTGACCCGTGCCAGGACCTTGGCTGTGCTGGCTCTGGTGCCCCGCCGGCACCCCCACACGCCGTCCACACTCCGAAAATAGACCCTCTGTCAAAAACACCTCCATATTACCCAGTGTCAATGTGCCTTCTCTTTCCTCCCAGGACCCTGTCGAATAGGCCCTGGGATTATAAAATCTGATGTCACAGAGCGATCGGAAGGAATGTGGGAGAGAGCTTGGCGCAGCTCAAGCTGGCACGGGGAGGGGGGAGCGGGGGGGGGGGAGCGGTGGCCAGGCGTGCGGCACTCTGTGTGACCCTGAATGAGCCGCCTTGCCCCCCTGGGCCTCGATGTCCTGGTCAGTCCCCCCGCAGACTGACCCTCTTGGCTGGAGTAGAGGTAGAAGGGGGGGGGTGACCCTGCGGCTGGGCTCCCCCCTCATTGCTCACACTGATGTTCAGAAGGAAGCTGCCAACATTCTGATTCCCTTGTTCATCTGCCTCAGAATCCTGTCCAAGAAGGACTTGCTTTAAAAAAGATCTCCCTTCGTTGAGTCACATCGACACTGGCCGTCCGTTCTGCCAGGAGTAAATTCCACCGGAGTCTCAGAGGGATCCGGTTTTGGTTTGTGTCTGGGGGGCTCTGAGGCTGCAGCCGCCACAAAACACACAGTGCCACTTCCTCAAGGGCCAAATCTCGCCTTGTGTGGGCCCCCCAACCTGGGATCCCAGCCGTGGCTGCGTTTTGTGGCAGCGTTTTGTGGCTGCGTGCTAAAGCAGGGAGCTGTGGCCCAAAGCGAGGGTTGAGGGCTGAATGGCAAATAACCCCGTATTGTGTGGTCACTCTTCCCACTGGGGCCGTCCCAGCCCTGTTGGTGCGTTTTCAACACCCCTGTGGGATTTGCTTTCACCGAAGAGGGCGGGCCTCGTGCCTGAATCTCGTCTGACTTTAGTAGCGGGGCTTTTATACGGCAGGCCATTGTATTTATTTGTCACAGGTTGTTGTTATGACAGATGACACTCGTTTTCCGTTTAGTAAGCAGGTGGCCACGTGAAGTGACCGTTCAGAAGTAAGTCTATTAAAGAAGTAGCTGGACAAGTGGCAATAGTATTGCAGAGCCGAACTGGGGGGAGTGACCGAACTGGGGGGAAACAACCCCAAAGCACCCTAGAAACTTGTGTCGCCAGCCAGGGGGCCCAGCGCGGCAGCTAGAGGCTTCCGGGATCTGAACTGGGTCCCCCTCTGCTGGGCTTGTCATTTGGGGCTTAGTGTAAAAATAGCCCCCACCTCGCAGGGCCGCGGTGAGCAGCGGATGAGTCAGTGCTTGAACAGGCACAGAGCATGCGGTCAACGTGTTCCAGAATGTGAGCTGCCCTTCCCGCCCCTGTGGGAGGGCTGGTCTGCTTCGGCCACACCACGGGAGGCATGGGATTTCGGAGGGGACCCTTCCGTGGGGCCTGCTCTCCCGCTCACAGACCCAACCTAGGTTTTTGGGCACTGATCCCAAAGCTGGGTGGAGAGATGATGAGGGTGTCACTGGGACATCGCCGGCCCCGCGGATCTGGGGGGAACACTTGAGATTGTAGTTCTATCTTCCATCTGAACAAAAGGTGTGTGCGTGTGTGTGTGTGTGTGTGTGTGTGTGTGTGTGGCCCTCTACCCCATTATACTTAGCACCCCGAGTGGGAAGGGCCCGCCCCCTCCACCCTGCCCCCTCTACCCTGCCTGCACTGATCTGCACATCCCAGTCTCTCGAACACCACTTGCTCCAGGAAGAAGTGGGATGTCTCAGACCACCCAGCCCTTTGGAGTCCAGGCCAGAGCTGGAAAGAACCGAGGTCTCTTGAATCACATCTTAGAGCCCTCTGCCAGACACATCTCCAGAACAAATGCTTTCCTCTAGAATCGGATCTACATGAGTGCCGGGTAAGGATGCGGCTTACAGATAAGCACCCAGGGAAACTTTAGGCCACAGTAAATACTGGGGGGCTGGGGAAGGAGGTGGGCTCATGAACCACGTGGGCCTCGGCAGTGGGGGAAAAAGCGTGGCCTGGCCACAGAATTTCCAAAGGACTTTTTTTCCTCTTTGTCCCTAAAAAAAGGCCATACTCGACTATGGGGAAGGATGGGGTTCTGGGAAGTCCTCCCCTATTCCAGGAACTCCTAGAGAGCTGAATCGGAAGATCCAACCCAATCATGTGGGTCCTTCCGGCATTTGGACACTTTATGGGCCTGGAATGTTTTGGAAACATGTACAGAGAATGTAAGAGGAGCAGAGCCCCTCACCCACATGCTTTCTGCCTCACAGGGTAGGGTGCACTCACCCAACTCTGCCCGCCCTCAGATACCCCAGGGCTGGCTCAGTCTTTATGCTTTGCCTCCTTATTATGGAAGGTTCTTCTGTTCAACTTGTTTTGACTCTTTTCCCCACATTGGTTTTTAGAGGGTTTTTTTGTTTTTTTTTAAGTTTATTTATTAAAAAAATTTTTTTTAATGTTTATTTATTTTGAGAGAGAGAGGGAGAGAGAGAGAGAGAGAGAGCGCGCGCACATGAATGGGGGAGGGGCAGAAAGAGAGAGAGAGGGAGACATAGAATCCGAAGCAGGCTCCAGGTTCTGAGCTGTCAGCAGAGCCCGACGTGGGGCTCGAACCCATGAACTGTGAGATCATGACCTGAGCCAAAGTCAGATGCTTAATCAACTGAGCCACCTAGGTGCCCCAAACTATTTATTTTTGATAGAGAGAGAGCACAAGCAGGGGAGGGGCAGAGAGAGGGAGAGAGAGTCCCAAGAAGGCTCCAAGCTGTCAAGGAAGAGCCCTGAGGGCTTGATCCCATTGACCCTGAGATCATGACCTGAGCTGAAATCAAGTGCCAGATGCTTAACCAACTGAGCCACCCAGGCACCCCTGGGATTTGGAGTTTTAATGAGAAACTTCATTGGACATTCTAACACCAATCCTTCCCCTTAAAAAAACAAAACAAAACAAAAAAACCCTCCCTATTTGTTTTACAAGATAACAACCAGTCAAGAGCATTTGTGTTCAAAACTCCCAGAGTTCTATCCCTACGCACATCCACATGCAAGCATCCTTTCCTCTCCCATGATTTTACATGGAATATCATATCAAGTCACTGTATTTGCTTAGTGTTACGAAACCATTCCTTTATTCCAATCCCTTTTCATGTGCTAGATTTTCCCTGTGCCAAGTGAAGGAAAAGAAACCTCATTTAAAATGGGGTCAGGAGGCCAGCAGGCAGACCTTCAGTGCTGCTCCCAGCAGCCCTCCACAGCCCCAGCAGAAAACACGCAATCCCAGCAGAAGGAATCTCCACGCAATCCCAGCAGAAGGAATCTCGGGCTTCCCCTTCACAGCCCCTGGGGGAAAAGAAGGAAGATTGTCTCCTCGCTCAGCAACAGCCCAGCCAATGAGAGATAGACGCAGCTCAGCCAATGAGAAGCCACTATACTTCCAACTCCCAGTTTCCTCCAATGGGCTTTTTGTTTATAACAGCCCTCCTGACTTCCCCCCCTTCCCTCTGGAAAAAGAGCCTTACTCTGTTCTCCAGGCTTGTCCATGGCTTCGCTGTAGTTGTGTGTTGCACGTTGTGATTCTGTTACTCTCAAATAAACCATTTTTTTCTGGTAAAAGAACTGACAGTCTTATTTTTAAGGTTAACATGCCCCAGCCACTGTCACCCCTCTCCTGATCTCCAAGGACGTTCCCTATGTATGCTCCCACCTCCTTGCCTTTGCTGGGGCTGCCGACACCCATCTGGGTGCCCTGTGCAGGTGGCTGTGGCCTGTGGGGATGGTGCAGACTGCTCAGCTGGCTGCATGGGGCCTGGGAAGTCAGCAGTCCCTGGGGCCCCGCTTTGGGGGTGCAGTGGGGAGCTTGATGGATGGGCTATAGAGGAATGGCCACCGTGTGTGTGTGTGTGTGTGTGTGTGTGTGTGTGTGTGTGTGTGAATGTGGAGGAGCATGGGCTGAGTCCCTGGAGATGTCCCCAAAGGGTTGGAAAGACAAGGGACCGGGGTTTCATAACTGAGATCCAACCAGGTCAGAATCCCAGCTCCAACACGGACTAGCCGTGTATAACCTTGGACAAGCCGCCGAACCCCACCAGACCTCGGTGTTTTCATCCATCCAATGGGGATGTTCATAGCGCCTATTTTGTGGGTTTGCTGTGAAGATAAGGAGGATGATGAAAGACGTCAGTGTGCCCTTCCTCTGTGCCCTGTATCAGGTTGCTGCCAACAATTTTATTGGAGGAAAGAATTTTGCTTTCATGAAAATGCTCCACCTACTCCCACCCTCCCTTTTACAGAAGAGAAAACGGAGGCCCAGAGAGGCGATGAGATGTTTAAAGCGACACAGCAAATAAGTGCCAGCCTATGACAAGAGCCAAGTCCTTGCCTGTCTCCTGCTGGAGTGGCCGTTATTTAGGGGTTTGGTACAGGCCAAAGGCGATGTGGGGGTCTGGAGGCATTTACAAGACTGGGGCCATTGGGGACAGAGCCCGAGGACCTGTCTTAATTGAAGCACGGGATTCTTGTACCGGGTATATTCCTCCTTCCTACTTCCTTCTGCCCCCGGAAACGCTTTCTAGGTTAACCTGACAAGATCCTGGAATACTAGGGTGAGAAGGGCTTTTGAACACTATTTCACCAGACTCCCTCACGTTATAGAAACGGACACAGAGACCCGGGGATGGTGGGTGTTCCCCCAGGACGCACAGCTGGCTGGTGGCAGAGCTCAACTTTGAAACCAGGTCCTGGAATCCTGGAATCCTGGCACCCAGGCCCCTGTTCTTTTTTTTTTTTTTTTTTTTTTTTTTTTAAATTCCACAGCTGCCCCCGTCCTATGCAGAAGAAAGAGCTGTGTGCTAACATTGTCTGATTGTGAACACGTTAAAAAACCCCAACTCAGGGCGCCTGGGTGGTTCAGTTAGTGAAGCATCCGACTCTTGATTTTGACTCAGGTCCCGATCTCACGGTCATGAGATTGAGCCCTGCTTCAGGCTCTGCACTGAGTGTGGAACCTGCTTGGGATCCTCTCTCTCCCTCTCTCTCTGCCCCTCTCCTGCTCTCTCTCTCTCTCTCAAAATAAATAAACATTTTTTAAAAATATAAAAAAAAAAAAAAACCACAAAACCTCATACCCCTAGCCCACGCAGGTGTGGATGGCTTACACCAAACCTGAGAGCAGCGCCTTTGTGCGATTATAAAGATGTCCTTTCCACTTTCCTATAGGTTCCAGGGTTTCTGTCACAAGCAGATCAAGAATTTATAATGGGGGGGGGGGGGAATAGAAATCCTTGCAATAGAGCCTTGCAAAACAGGAAGGCTGTGTGTCCACAGGGAGTGTGTTTTCCAGAAAAGCAATCCTTTGGGACAGGCCCAGGCTTGGGTATGCTGAAGAACGTTCATTTCTTCCACAGACGCTCAAGCTCCCTGAGGGTCCTGGTGGCCCCCGGGGGGGCCGTGGCCCTGCTGGGGTGGCAGGAGAGGGCGGTGGCCGGGGGCCTTTGCCAACTGGCTGCTGGCCTGGCCCCCCTGCCATGTGCAAGGGTGTCCGTACCGGGACTGTCTTCCCAGGAAGCCAGTTTACAAAACGAGGAGGTGATGACGTAATAAACGGAGACTTGGAGCCAGCTGAAGAGAAAAAAAAAAAACGACACTTCGTGGCACGAAGTGGTTCGGGTCCTGTCCGAGGTGCGTGCAAGAGGAACAGTGGAGAACACGCAGTTTGGGGCACACGGAGTTTTGTCCCTTCCTGCCACTCTGTAGCCTCCGAGATCTGGTCTCTGAAGGGACCTCTACTATTGCCCATTCGCTTCCTGGGAGGGGGCTTCATTCAACAAACTTTTTTAAAAAAAATTGTTTTAATGTTTATTTATCTTTCAGAGGGAGAGAGAGAGAGAGAGAGAGAGACATTGCATGAGCAGGGGAGGGGCAAAGAGAGGGAGACACAGAATCCAAAGCAGGCTCCAGGCTCTGAGCTGTCAGCACAGAGCCCGATGCGGAGCTCGAACTCATGAACCGCACAATCATGACTCAGCTGAAGCCCGATGCTTAACCGACTGAGCCCCCCGGACTCCCCACCCGGGCTCCCCCATTCAACAAACTCCTATTCCCCATTTGTTTGTCATGTTCGGTGTGAGATATAGTTGGCGATGAGCACAGACACGGCGGGCAGGATCAAATGAACTTGGACATCAAGCCACAGCCTAGTGCCGTCCTTCGAGGACCGTCTCCTGTCTCTGTCACTGAGCACCAGGTGTGCCCTGGGATAGGCACTGTGACATCTCTGGGACTTCGTTTCCACGATTACGATGAGGGGTTGTCATAGATGATTCTGGAGACCTCTGTACAACCGTGTCCCTAAAGGAAATGAGCTACCACGGGGAAACAGAGGCAGTAGATTAGCACCCTGCAGTCTCAGGGGCTCATCTCCCCACTTGCTGGCATCCACAGGCTCGTATGGAGATGGATGGAATGAGCCAGTCTTAGCAAGTTCCCCTTCTCCCGGCCTCCCTGAAGCCTCTGAGGATCCTGGGCCAGGCCTGCCCAAGACACGACAGCCACAGGCAAGCCCGAGCCTTGCCCAGCCCTGTGACTATGGCCCTCGGCCCAACTCTGCTTTGGAAGGTGGAGCCCATTGGAACCCAGGAGTCAGCGCTGAGAATTCCAGAGCTCCAAGTTCTGCCCTTGTCACACCTTGTCCAGAAAGGAGTGGAAGGGGACCGTGTTTCTTAGTGTGGATCTGCAAAGGAACTGGCCTTGAGTCTCCCAAGGCCAGAGAAACAGAGAGGATGGGAAAAGCTGGCCCCGGGTCCCCAGCACAGGTAAGGATAGCATGCTGGGACCCGGGATGCAGGGAAACCCGGGCGTGTCTTGGGTTTGTCTGGCTGATGACCTGTGGCAGGAGCCCTGGCCCCTTGGGTAACTGGGAATAGCTTCCCATAAAAAGGTAGTGTGAAGGCCAGTGACAGGGTGTAAAGCACCTGCAAAACAAATCTATTTTCTTTGCACATCTCTGCAGTGTAGGGATCATTGTTCTGTCCCTATTTCACAGATGAGCAAACTGAGGCATGGCTAGCCGGGATCTGAACCTAGGCAGAGCCCCTGGTTTGCGTTTTTGTTTTCGTTTTTTAGCTTATTCTTATGGCAAGTTTTTTTTTTATTAAAAAGATTTTTTTAATATTTATTTACTTTTGAGAGAGAGAGAGAGAGAGCAAGTGCAAGCACGTGCACACGAGCGGGGGAAAGGCAGAGAGAGAAGGAGACACGGAATCCGAAGCAGGCTCCAGGCTCCGAGCTGTCAGCACAGAGCTCCACGTGGGGCTTGAACTCATGGACCTCGAGATCGTGACCTGAGCCGAAGTCAGACGCTGAACCGACTGAGCCACCCCGGCGACCCTTATGGCAAGTTTTGAAGATCTACACAAGCCGACAGGCTCCCATCATGAATCTCTGTGCCCATCACCCGGCTTCAGCAATTGCCAATGCACGGTCACTCTTGTGTCTTCCACACCAAAAGCTACCCGACCCTTCCTGTAAGTTTTCAAGCAAATCTCACGTGCCTATCTGTTCCGTGACTACCTCAGGGTGTTTCTAACACATAAGGACTCTTTTCAAGAAGCTTAACTGTGCATCCATGATCACATCTACCAGAAATCAACAGTAATTCCTTACTACATCAACTCTCCAGGTGGTGTTCCAATTTCTGACGGTCTCACGATTTCATATCTTTTCCCAAGTTATTTTTTCTTTCTCTCTCTCTTTTTTTAAGTAGGCTCCATGCCCAACGTGGGGCCCACACTCACAACCCCGAGATCAGGAGTCGTATGCCCCTCCGGCTGAGCTAGCCAGGCTCCCCAGGGCTATTTTCTTGAATCAGGACCCGAATTATTTGTCACATTGGGTTGGTTGATGTGTCTCTTATGTTTCTTTTAATTTAAAGGTTTCCCTGGCATCTCTCACGCTGTGTTTTCTTCCTTTCAGTTCGCTTGTTCGTGAAACCTGGCGGTCTAGGGTTTCCCACAGCCTAGAGCAGTGCTGTCTAGTAGAGATTTCACGTGAAACATAAAGTAATGTAAATTTTCTAGTAGTCACATTTAAAAAAAAAAAGGAAAAAGAAGCAGGCTAAATTAATCATAACAGTGTGTGTGTGTGTGTGTGTGTGTGTGTGTGTTATTTGAGAGGGAGAGAGAGCGCAAGCAGGGGAGAAGGGTGGAGGGAGAGAGAATGATTAGCAGGGAGCCTGACACGGGGCTGGATCCCATGACCCTGGGATCATGACCTGAGCTGAAATCAAGAGTCGGCCAGGAAATCCGCCACCACCTTAGACGGAGGTCTGACTACTGGTCCCATTTCACAGATGAGAAAGCAGAGGCCAGAGTCACACAGCTGGTACCTAGTGGAGCCAGGATTTGAACCCCGGTGCCTTGCTGCGCTGTCTCTCTTTATGGTGCCGCTCTAATGGTAAACTAGAGCCAGCAGGTGCCCTCGGTAGCTCCCAGCTGGTTGGCGTACGCCAAGGGTGCGGGGCACAGGTGGCTTCCTGGAGGAGGCCATCACCTGAGGCTTTGGCCCGGAGCAGTCCCACCAGGTGATCTCCCCCATACCACTTTCATGCATAGATCTCATCTTCCTGGCTTTTCGGCTGGGATGCCCGGACGGCCAAAGCATGGTGTTGTTGGGGTGTGACTGGCACCGTCATCTGGACGGCTCGAGGGGTTCCCTTAATCCGGAGGCAGAGAGTCAGGGGGCTGAGGCAGCCAGGCAGCAGAGACGGAGGAGGTGGGGCAGGAGGGAGATGGTGGGAGGGGGAGATGCGGGAGGGGAGATGCAGGGCAGAGTGGGCTCCGGAGGGGGTGGAGTGTGGTGACCAGGATGCGTCAGTGGCCTTGAAGGGGCTCGTAGCGTGGAGGGTGCGTCCTGTGTGGTCCCTCCACCTGCGGATCTAGGTGATCCTTCACCTCCTCAGAAGCCAGACGCGAATAAAAGAAACTCTTAAGGTTTTCTGCCTTTTGTCCATGTCGCTGCTTCTCTTGGTGCAAAGCTCTGTCAGCTTCCTGCCCTGTCTGCCTTCTGTCACCGATTTACAGCCTCCCTCCGGGTCTGTCTGTCCTGGTGTGGGAAGTTGGTGCCTGAGAAAAATCCCCCCAGGGACCGATTCACGCCCCACCCCCCCAACCCCAGGCCCTGGCGTGGGGTAGACTCCCAGTGAGCACTTTCTCGGTAAACACTCCCGCCGCTGACTTGAACTTGCCCAGGACCTCCTGCAGGAGGAAGAGCCATCCCGCCCCTTAGCCCTTGGGACATCTGTCCGGATGAGGGTGGCTTGTTCAGCCAACGGAGAGGAGCCAGAGGCGGTGGTGTGCCAGCAAAAGTTAACAACGGGCTCTCGGGGAGAGAAAGGCCTCATGGGTAGCCTTTGGAGATTGTCGTGGTGGTGAGTTGATTCCTGCCATGGTTGATTTCCAGCCCGATGTGATGATCAACGAACTCACAAATTTCCTAAGCATGTAACCATTGGCGCACGCCCCGGGCAGAGGTGTACCCCTGCCTTCTGCCCATTCCCGCTCTGCGAGGAGCCCTTCCAACTCCTGTTATCCTTCACATTCAGCTTCATATCCCCTCCTCCAGGAGGCCTCCTGGGGCCCCGGCTGAGCTCTCCCTGCAGCGAGGCTCCCAGCCCCTGTGCTCCCATTATGTCTGAACTCACTCTGTGTCCACAGCCGCCCCGACTATCTCTCTCCCTGCCAGGCTGGGTGTGCTGGAACCGCGTGAGACGCCTCTGACTTCCCCTCCACCGGCCCTGGCCCCGGGGCCGACGCTTGGGAAATATTTGATGGAAGGACGAATGACGACGAAGGTGACGAAGGTGACGCGGAAGGTGACGTCGGCAGCAAACGAGTGTAGCATCTGCCGTGCGCCCGCTGCGTTCTGAGCGCAGAAGCAGCGTTAACTCACTTGATCCTCGGAACAACTCTGAGTGGGCACGGATAGCCCCATTTTACAGGTGAGGACACTGAGCCTCAGGAGTTTGGTGGCCAAGCCAGGCCTGGGACTCTGTGCCAAAGTGCCCCCGTGTACCTGGGTTTCCCTCAGTCCTGTAAGGAGGGTGGGGCTCGTAGGATTGTCCTCATTTTGATAAACAACAAAACAGGCTGAGATTACCCCCCTCCCCACCATACACACACACACACACACACACACACACACAGACGCACACACACACACACACACACACACACATACAGTCTTTTCTTTCTCTTTGCACCTTTACGCCCATCCCGACTGCCATATTGTCAGTCCCTGGAGCATAGGACAGGGTCCTTGCTTCTCTGAATCCCCGATCCTGGCAGGCAGGGTAGCAGCTGACAGAGGCTTTGCCGAATTGCAATGCTTTTCCTGTTACTGGAGGTGTTCTAGTAGAGTCTGGGCAGTGTTTCTGGTGTATTTGGACCATGATTTCTTGAACTCTACAGGTCGAGGCCCCAGGACTGCTTATGGCGGCCCGATCCAAAGCCGCAGCCCTGTTCGCCCTTGGCCTTTCTGTTTTGAGACACTTAGGTTCAATCCATCCGTGAGAAGGGATGAGAGCTGTCAACTCTGTGTCAGGTGATTCACAGACCTGATCTCCCCGACTTCTCCAAGCAGCACCGCGAGACGGTTATGCTGGGTATGACAGCACCCAATTTCTGGCTGCAAGATGAACTTCAGAGAGGTCACCAACCCCCAGAAGACCACCCAGCTGTGAAGTGCAGAGTATGGCCTTAAACCAACGTCCTCACTTACTCTGCCCCACCAGGCTGCCTCCTTCTTGTGGCGCGGGTGCGGTGGAGAAGAGGGTCGAACACAAGACCGCTGTTATCTCTTCATGTAACCCTGCCGAGGAAGGTTTACAGCTCAGCTGACTAGGGGTCTTGCAGACTCGCCCAGGGCTCTAATACCTTCGCAGACCCTGCCAGGGGAGAGGCGGGGTGAGGGGGGAGGCAACAGGACCCCAGGGTTTACCATTTCTGGTGCTAAAGCAGGTGGAGAATTCCCACTTCCCAAGCCAGGATCCGGGAGAATTTCTGACATGCACGAGCTTGCCTAGGCCCCTTGTATTTCACGGTTTGGGAACTAGAAACAAAAGCCTCTGAGATGCCCTGCCTGGCCCACTGTGAATCCGTGCCAGGCACGGGCCGCACCCAAAATGCTCACCTTCCCACACAGTCTACTCTGAAGCCTGCCACAGGGGAAATGGGGGCCACGGTTCTGTGTGCCTGCTTACTGCCAAGTCCCGTAGCCTCTCTGAGACTCAGTTTCCTTATTGGGGAAAGGGGTTTGGTTTTTAACAGGTTCTCAGCAGGGATTGCTATCAGTAGGAGTTTGCATTGATGAGATACCAGATCCCTTGTCTTCAGTCTCTGGCTCCCTGGCTCCAGTTTCTGTAGGCACCCCTCAGGGCCAATCCAACATAAAAGCAATGGGCATAAAAGCAGTGTTCAATGGGCCGGTCTCAGACTGAGAAAGCAGGCAGGTGTGGCCTGGGTATCTTCTCTGAATAGGGTCAGGCAGGTCCCTACACCTGTCTGCAGAAAATCCAATTTTTGGATAGTTTGCTGAAACACATCAAGAACCTAATTCCCTTCCTGTTTTGCTTGGTATTTCTGAAAATGATCAAAGGACAGGAAAACAGAGATGTTGATCAGCATGTAGAAGAGGAAAAAAAAAAGAAAAACTGAAACACTTAGGATTGGGAAATTGGTTATATATGTTAAAAATTATGCTCCAGAGCCTTTGCCAAAAGAAGAGAGAGAATATTTCTGACATCGTGTCAAGCAGGAGAAAAAGCAGAGCATAAATTGTATCTACAACACAATAGGAAAAAAATCTGAAAGGCAAGACACCAAATTATTAACTAATGGTGTTTGCCTTTGAGTCTGGGATCCTGGGTTGCTTTTGTGTTTTCTTTATTCTTTGTAGTAGCCTCCAATTTTTCTATGAAGAATATATATTACTTTTGTAACCAAGATATTTGAATAAACCGAGTGTTTTCTCCTATTTAAAAAAAATAGGGAATGAATCATGGGCTAGCTTATATGTGAGGAAGATAATCAGCCAACTTGCGTTCAAAGCGAAAGACTTGCTTACATAAAAGCTGGTAAATAAATACGCAATCATGTTTTTCATTTTAAATGACATGTTTAAAGTATTTATGAACTGTTTCTTCAGTGGTTTCCTGTTTACCCAACCACCAGCTCCAAGCAGGTGGATTCAGCAGGCTTCTGAAACCCAAGGAAAAGTACCCAGATGAGTACTGGGGACGGGGAGGGCCGTCCTAGAAAGATGCGGTTTCCTGCTGGGCACAAGCCTCTCAATGTCAAGGGCTCAGACCGATTTCCTGAATTTGGGGTCCCCAGGAAACAAAAGGAAAAGGCAGAAGCAAATCCTTTCCTGATCTGTGTTCTTGATTTTGACTCGTGCCTCTGTTGCCTGGGTTACGGCTTTGAGTGATTTTTTTTTCACGACGGTGGCAGAGATGGCGTGTTTTGTGAGCTCTTTTAGACGTGAGCCTGTCGGTCTGCTGCCTTTGCTCAGGGAGGACCATTCAGTACCACAGTCTGTTTCCCTCCTCAGTGTGTAGATGTTCCTCTGTTGGAGTCTGGTGTATTTGCAGAAGACCTAAAAGCAGCCTGCTTTTCCTTCCTCTGTGTGTTGCCTCCGCTTTCCGCCACCACCCCCCCCCCCCACCCTGGTTTATTCAGCTGCCTCAACTCGTCACCCTAGGGCAGGTCAGCTCTGACCTGTGAGATAACAGAGCTGTGTAATGAAAGACCTTGGATGACAGAGTTTCACTGGTGGCATTCAGATCCCAGCTCCGACATTTACTCATAGTGGGACATCGATTCGGGGGCCCCCCTCTCTGGGTCTGGGTCCCTCCACTTGTAGGACACGGCGCTTTATCGCCAGCGTGTGGGTTGTGGTGAGAACCCAGCGGATCACTCCTCACACTCATTAAGCCTCAGCTCCATTTTCTGCTTCAGGAATAATAGTCACTTCCAACGTCCCCGCCAGATCCAAGGGCGGTTCTGTGCGGTGAATACCCTTGGTGGCCCCCCCTCTGCCCCTTCAGCCACAGCCCCCGTAGTCCGAACAGACTCTCGGGAGAAGTTCCCCAGGTCTCTTGCAAGGAAAATCCCCATGGCTGGTACTTACTCTTACAGTAAACACGTGTCCAGGGCCAGGGACATGCGAGGTGTCCCCGTCGGGGCTGTTAGCGCCCAGCTGGGGCTTCCAATATTACGTCCCGCTGTGGGAAGCACCCACAGTGGGGTCCCTCTCCTCACGCCCTTGCCTAGGCAGGGAGGCGTGATGTCCTCACGGGAAGAACCAGCCCAGCCCAGCCTAGCTTGGCCTCTGACTAGCTCTGTTTTGCCTCCGGAGACATTTCCTTGACTCTCCAGTGGTTATACCATTCCTGCTTAGTGGGTTTACCGGGAGGAATACTTAAGGCAGTTCTAGGTGGCAAGGGAACCCAGGCGTGGGGCCGAGATATACTTGTGGCATGAGTAATGGCCCAGTCTACCCCACTGCCACCTCTTTTCCCAGTTAGTCGTACCCTCCACTTAGCTTGGGTCTTGGACCCTCATGGGAAAAGACCTGAACACTGCCCACAAAAGCGACTCAGACTTTAGTGACGTGTCACAAGTTGGATGGGGGGCCGAAGAGGCAGCAGAGAGGCAGTGTGCGTGTGTGCATGTGTGTGGTCTGTGTGTGTGTGTGTGTGTGTGTGTATCAGCGGGTGACAACAGAGGCCCGGGACCGGAAGAGAGGAGACCTCGCCATTTGGCACTGGATTTGGGATGCTTGGAAATAAGCCATGTGTGTGACTGTCCAGCATCCTCTGGGGATGCCACCGGGGGTCACAGAAGCAAAGTGCAGTGTCAGAGTTTCTTGGGCCCTTGACTCTCTCTCCCACCAGGCTCTGCGTGCCTCGTGGGCAGGTGTCTGAGCTGCGGAGCCCAGAGCACTGTCAGTAAGTGGCTCGGGGAGGCCGGGACAAGAGGAGTCCTGGCATTGTGTGGGCACCTGCACGCACCATCCTGCTCTATCGGCAGCACGACGGCTGTGGACAGGCTCCCCTGGTGCAGGGGAGAGAGGAGAGGCTCAGAGAAGGCCGGGACTTGCCCTATGTATCTCAGCAAACAATCGGCCAAGCCTGGGTCAGAATGCTGGGCTGCGGGCCAGCAGGCCAGTGTCCCCCTCACCCCACCCCTGCCCAGGGGCTATAGTGGCCGGAGGCTACCTGCTAAGAAGCCTGCCGTCAGCGACCAGATAGACCTTCAAAGGAGCTGACTTTGCAGAGAGTTGTAGGTCTATGAATGGCTGCCATGGGCCCCCCTGGGAAAGGACCCTCTTCCCTTGGGGAAGGGGCCTGCGGCTCAGGGCTGCTGAGCTGAGAAGTGAAGTCCCATCCGTGCCCCAGAGCCTTTAGGACGTGGGTGATGGCTTGCACGGTGAGGCTCATAGGGGAAGAAGCCTCGAAAGTCCCAAATCTGTCTGTAGTGACAAAGAGGTCTCCTTGGAACACATTTTCTCGAGGAGGCCAGAGGCCATCCTTAGGGGATTCCAGGGCTTAATGGCTTCTGATGGCCAGATGCCTCTTACTGTCTCTGCAGAGTCTGATCTCCCAGGATGCCTGGCTGAGCCTACCCAGGTGCGGGCCCCCCGAGCCAGGAGGGTGCTGTTAGGTCTGGTTCTGGGTCACCTCGTCCACCGCAGCCCTGCTCTGTGCTAGTCTAAGAAAGTTCTTTCTCCCAGATGGGACCAGCTTAGTCCTGCCAGATCATTGCCTTTTCTTTAATCTAAAGAATCCTTTCTAAACAGTTATTAAGCTTCAAAATTACAACAATTTATTAGCCATACCTTAGACTTTAGTTGATTTCATTGATCACAGTCATCTTGTTTGTAACATCTTTTCCTTTCTGGGATTATTTGATGGGATTAATGTGACTGGAATGCACAGACAAGTAAAAAAAAAATTTTTTTTTTTTTTTTTTTTTTTTTTTTCAGAAAAACTCCTCCCCAGAATCTGAGTATGGCAAGCAGTTTCGGGATCCCTAGCAGCATCCCAGTGCCCAGCACAGAGCCCATACATAGTAGATGCTCAGTGAACGCACTTCCCCCAACAGTCACAGAATGGACCAGAGGGCCGCCTGCCCCGCCACCCTGCGGTCCCTTCTGTTCCCTTGCTGCCTCTCCCCTGCACTGGCTGCTGGAGGCAGGTGCCAACGTGTGAATTGTCCTCTCACTGCCTCTCCCCTGCACTGGCTCTGGGAGGCAGGTGCCAGTGTGTGAATTGTCCCCTCCCTTCATTTGTAGGACAGACCCAGGGTGTGGGAAACGGGCAACCTGGAGGATTTTGGCTCCTTTTTTGCATTCTTTTTCATTTTGTTTAATACATTGAAATTTCTGCAAAGGGATATGCATGCTCATGATAAGAATTTCCATGAAATTCTATGAAATTCTTCTACGAAAGTGTGTGGAGCGACCAGGAAACCTGCCTCCTGGCTCTGACCCCTCCCCCTCCCAGAAGTGCTCTTCTGGGTTTCTCGAGGCTCCTTCCAGGCATCCTCTTTTTGGTTTTTGGGTTTTTTTTTTTAATGTTTATTTATTTTTGAGAGAGAGAGAGTGAGTGGGAGAGGGGCAGAGAGAGAAGGGAGACACAGAATCCTAAGCAGGCTCCAGGCTCCGGGCTGTCAGCACAGAGCCTGATGCGGGGCTCGAACTCATGGATGGTGAGATCGTGACCTGAGTTGAAGTCGGACGCTCAACCCACTGAGCCACCCAGGCGCCTCTCATTGTTTGAGGAGGACACGGAAGCATCTCCAAAGCACCACATCATGGTCGCCCGTGCATTTAACAAGCCAGACACCCGCTGCTGTTTTAATGCCTGGGTGAGACCCCAGACAGAGCAGACACTTCCCAGCTCCTTCCAGGAGGCTTCCAGTTCTATTATTGTTTGCAGATGAATGAACCAAAGCTAGAAGAGGCTAAGTGGTGGTCCCAGGTGACACGGCTGGGGAGGAGTGCAGCCGGGATTCCGTCCTCGCGGTGGCCTCAGAACCAGGAGGAGGAGGGGAATCAGGGAAGGAAGGAGCAGGGAGGGGCGAGGCATCGCTGACCTGGGAGTCTATTGCCTCCACGCACCCCAATTCGTGTGTCTCCTGCTTCCCACTGCTTTGGCTGCCACAAATGATGTGTGCATACCCACATTGCCCACGGCCATTGCCCCTGCTGAGCGCACCTGTACCCCTGTTCCCACCTGGCCCGCCTTTGTACCTATCCCACCTGTCCTTGCATCCTAGCCATTCATTGCCGGACACTTCCGGTCAGAAGAGAGCCCAGAGACCCCTTCTGCCGCCCTTGTTTTACTAATTGGCAAATCGGGGGTCCAGAGAGGGGGTGGCTTGCCCAAGTTTCAACCCGGAGGCAACACCCTTTGCTCCCCTTGGGCTTCCCGGGGGGGGGGGGCGGCGGGGCTCATGCTAGGCAGGTCCAATCGCAAGGGCTCTGGAAGGACCCCAGAGAGCCTCCCATCAGGATCAGGCTGTCACCTTGCCCGGCAGGTGTGTCCCAGTGTGCAGTAGGTAAACGTGCGCTGGGCTC